>NC_065522.1:9126254-9184400 GCF_006386435.1 Epinephelus moara | reverse complement strand
TATATATATATATATATATATATGTACATATATATATATATATATATATATATATATATATATATATAAATCTTTAGAGACAAACATTGGCGTCCCGCTAGGAGCAGAGGATGTGGCCCCCGCAGGTATCTCTGCATCATATCCACTTGCTTCACTACAATAATTTCATATACACCAACTACTACACTAAATAAACAAGTGTTATTATATTACCAACCGATTCACTTTATCAGGCATTTATCACAAGTCCACATTATTCTGTGCTTCGGTGACATTAAACAACGGCTCAAGATTCATTATGCATTTCCCTCTCCATCCACTGCACATCAATAAACTGAAATTCATGCAAATAGTAGCGACACTGTAGACACTGGATTGCATTGTGGACATCTGGGAGTAACAATGTCAGTCTCTGTAGAACAAAATCCGAGAAATGTGTCCATTGCTATTCACTGTGCACTCTCAAAGACAATGAAAACCAGGCAATATAGGTGCAAATGCGACTGTCTCTACACCGTTCACACAACCGGGACCCTCTTAATACGCAGACAAATACACACCTGCAACACTCGCAATAACACAATACAGAGCCCACAGTCATACTATGATGAAGATGTTGTGTAAGGCGTGTGGAAGGTCGTCCACTCTTATATCCATTAAACCATGTTACACAGTAAAGGCTGTTTGTCACCGAGGCCCCTGTGAATCAGAGCAGTCCTTGGTTACACCTTCAGGCATTTATCAACGGTTCCTTGTGGATGGCACAGTGTCCTTGGAAGAGAATTAATTCTAAAGGGCACAATGCACAGTGAAGGTCATCTTTAACTACCTATGTGTATTCTACACATTATTAGAATGAGTAAACTGAAAACAAAATGTGTTTATTGTGTACATGTACAAATGGATGCATTGTGTTGTGATTTTCCAATTAAATATCTGCATCAACACAGTCACCATAAAAAATGGTGGCGTTTTATGTCTGAAAACACAGATACTTTATTTTTGCACAATTTGTTTATGTAGTGTAGTGTATACACTGAAGCTTTACTATGTATGGTTAAAGGATAACTTTGGTATTTTTCAACCTGGGCCCTATTTCCCCATGTGTATGTGTGCGTATGATTCATAGATACAACTCGTTCTAGAACTGGTTCAATATTGAGGGAGGCGGATGCAGCTGGCAGCTGCGAAACAAGCTAAAACGGTAACGGGGGCAAATGCGCCCCGTATAAGTTTGCACATTAAAAGTGCTTTTTATCGCCACTGACCGGTTCAGATCGCCAGTGCTATCTCTGTAAATAGCATACTAAGCGTTTCCCTTACCCTTCACTTCCTCTGGGCTGTGACACCATCTCGCGAGAGCTTTGCTCGTTGCCGGAAGAAAACAGAGGAGCCATGCTGAGCGCTGCTCAGAGTGGCACTGGCAGTCCCGGAGTACAGTTGAGAGTTTTACTGCATCGATTGAAAACAATGGTTCGTGTTTGTGCTTATCCGAATTGCAAGAACAGGATGTCGCGCAACACCCCGTACAGCTTTCATAGGCTGCCTTTGTCAGACGGCGAGATGCTGACGTTGTGGCTAGTTGTGCTACAAATGGATGCTAACACTCCTGTCCAGACACTGCGCCTTGCAGACCATTGGGTCTGCAGTGCTCACTTCTCCCAAGATGACTACTGCCAGCCGAAGAAGAGAAGACATCCAATCCCGAAACACCTCTTCCTCAAGAAAACGGCTGTCCCACGAGTAGAGAGAGCTACAGACACAGTGGAGGTACCACTTTTGTGGTAGGCAGTAAAAAACAGCAATGTCTTGGTTATCAATACAATCAATTTTGGTGGCACTATCCTCGCTGAAAAAACAGCTACGTCTCAGTGAAAAAAACGCTTTCCATGTCTAAAAAGCTGCTAGAAACACGGAGACAGGTTGCTTCAAAACACCTATGTTTGGTAGCTAAAAAGCTGCTGGAAACACAGCAATCACTTGCAAAATCATAAACTGTTTTGTAGTTTATTGTTCTTAAATAGTTGTCTACAGCTTGGCAGGCATCTCCCCTTGGTGACACACCATCAACCATCCCCTCCATCTCCAGATGAAAAAGTTACCTCATATACTACGTCACTTTAGAAATGTTGATACAATACTTTTGAAATGTACAAATGTAACGTATCCATGGTTTGCAGAAACTTGCAACCTTAATCCTCATTACACAGAAATCCACTGAATTGGGAATTAAAAATATCATTTGAGCCATCGGTGTGTAGTTTAAACATTGCATTGTCCTTTTCTTATTAATAATTTTATTTACAAGGAGTTTTGTGCATACTCAGCAGCTCATTTGCATCTTTCAATTTTTCCCTTTCACATTCAATTACTCAAACATTCTGAGCTGTGTTCATCACAAGAGGACATCAATTAGAGTGCACTGGACAGTATCGTCATGCAGCAGAAAACAACATGTTTGGGAGATTGGCAATATATAAAACTTTTGTTGAAAATCTTAAAAAAAAGTGTTTACCAACGCACAATTAGAAGCATGGAAAAAGCTTGAAAACACTGCTAAATCTTATCCAATCTCAGTCTGCTTCGGATGGTTGCAAACCATCAAAACTGTGAGAGTCACTCTCAAACACCAAACTAACAAATAAGTCACCATCTGTACACTGTTTGATTGTTTTTCCTTCTTTGCTGGAACAGCAAGCCCTTTTTTTTTTCGATATTAAACTTTGAAGCATTGTCACTAAGGTCTCATTTTGGCATGTATATTGTACTTAATATGTTGTTTAGCAGCTGGCAGCTATACAGATCTGAGTGCATATCAAAAACTCGACATCACTGGGAACGTGTTGTCCCAGAAAATCAGCTTTACTACACAATCAAATCAAACAAGTGGGCTGCAGGGAGGGACAGAAGATTTCCTTTCCTTTTTTTTTTTTTATTTTATTCCAACCAAATTGTAATAAAAAGGGGACACAAACACCTGTCAGCGTTCTACATGACATCCTAGCCTGTTTTGAATTCCAGTCAAGGCAGTGATGGGGCCAGAGCAAAATGGAGCTATATCGCTGTCAGAGGCTGTCAACGCTTTAATAACTGAGAGCTTCTCTGCCGTTCCTGCATGCTGACAGGAATGCAGATATTTCCTTTGTCTGTTTTTTTTTTTTTTTTTTGTCCCCTGTCTGCTTTTTTCTCTTGCCCCTCCTTTCTCCAATGCTACCATCCATTTTTTTGTTTTTTGCCCCTCCAACCGTAGGTGCCTTGCTGAAATATGGTGTAATCCCAATTTTTTGGCTCCCTTCCGCCTTTCGTTTTTCTTATTCCATTTTCCTTCCTTGTGTCTCCTTCAAACTACTCCTTTATTACCAACCTCTGACTAATTTATGCCCCTCCCTTATTTTCCTCTCTTCAGCCCCTCGCACACTCTCTCACTTTCTAGCTCTTTCCTGATCTGTAAGGCTGCTCATGTCTCTTAAGTCACCCTAATCTTACAACATCAGCTCTGTAATGCGTCTCATTATGAGTGGTGGGCATGGCAATCAGAGCTATAAACCCTCACTCTCCTCCAACCCTCGCCTCCCTTAAATCCACTTTAATTCTACCTCCCGAGTGCTGCACAGGGGGGTTGGTATGCATTCAAGGCCAAGACTCGCATGCACGCACACCATTCTGCTACACACAAACCATCGGGGCAATTCCTTGAACATACCGTCAATCTGCATTCTTCACCCCTTAAAAAAGGTGACTTCCTATATCTTGTGTGAGAGACAGACTGTGTGGGATTTACAAATTTGCACACGCAGATAAAAAAAGCTCACCGTCTGTGACAATGTCTGAAGCTATTGCTGGTGTTCTGTAGGCTGTTAACTACATACATATTTTAATTAAATTATCATATCCTCTGTTTTTTTAGCATCCATAGCCAGCCATATGGCTCATTCTCCCATGTGACAAAGGGTAAATAAAGCTTTCTGCTTGTACGTAGTGTATATGTGTGTGTGTGTGTGTGTGTGTGTGTGTGTGTGTGTGTTTCACTGTCTTCCTCTCCAGGAGCTTGTGCTAATTAGAAGACACATGAAAGAAAAAAAAGGTGGGGTATAGGAAATGAAAGGATAACCATAGAACGAGGAGAAAATGTGTGTGTGGGTGTTTGTACCTTACGTGTGTGTGTATGTGAGCGTGTTTGTGTCTGCTTGTGAGATGGGTAATGCTTTTGCCATGTATATTACAGGCTAGACAACCACATATTTGTACTCTAATTGCATTTCTGCTTCACCTTCTGTCATTTAGAAAATGCAATCTATCCCTTTATGCATGACCACATTGCTTGTAAATCAGTCTGAATGCATTCACAAAGTGTGAAAAAAACTGGTGGGGCAGAATGAAAGAGTGCAAACTCAAACTCCACATCTTTGCCGTGACTTTGCACTGGTGTTTGATAAAAAGGCAAATCCTTCTACTGAATCGATGCTTATGAAATAAAGTTAACCCGTGCTGGGTGGCAAAGATTAGATATTGAATATTCTCCTCACTTTCCTGAACTAAAAACTGTCTGCCTGAAAAAGAAAAAAAACAAAGACTGGAAGGTGTCATGGAGGAAAAGAAGGAAACTAATCTGTGATCTCAAATTTCTAATTCATGCTCTCGATTTAATATTGTCTTTGGTGTGATGCAGCTGCTTCATCATCATGTTGAGATAATGAGTGAGGGGTATTGCAGTATTGTACCACCACTACAACAATTTGTGCCGTCCCTAATAAATAATTAATGAAGTTACTGCTGCTGTGCAACGTGTGAAATGCGTATCCTTAATTTGGAGACATTCATGTTGTTCATGCTGCTGTAGGATGGCTTCAGGTATCTAATAACTGATAATAAATAGCCACACAATTTCTGTGCTGTGGCTGGGGTGATTCATCGACGTAATTGACTTCATCGATTCTGGAGATACGTCAATTTGCAAAACGTGCGTCAGCGCCTGGTCAAAGCATGGTTTACTCCAGAGAATAAGCTGCAGCTAAAAAAACCTCACCCATAACTTGGAAATGACTTTTCACTGCACTACAACTGCTGTATAAAGAAACTTGAAGTGAAAGCATCCTAGAACACATTGTCAAGATGGCATCAAGACACATAGTCCTGTTTACTTCTTGTCCCCACCCAAGCATGATATATTAAGATAGTCAACATGTGGAAAGTGCATCTGTTACCAGTACTCACAAACTGCACTGCTGCTAAAGTAATGCTTTATCTGGCATTGTTTTTCAGCCATTTATATTTTCATTTTTCTTTAATGGGCATGCAAGAATCAGAAAACAGACCATTGCAGTCGGTAAATAGTTTCAGTTACTTTCCTTGCCCCACACTAGGGATGGGCAAACGATCAAAATTCATTATTCGATCATCAAAAAAATGAATGATCAATTATCGATTAATTGATAAACCAGTATTTCAAAAGAAAGAAAACACAAGAGTGCAGTGCAGACTGTCGCCACAAGAGAGCGCAACTGCCCCAATTTTGAGCTTCAACCCCCCAGGCCAAAGAGGAAGAATGGCGCGCATGCGCAGTTCACCCCTGGGTGTTTACAACCGTTGCCAGCCAGAGTTACAGGCTTCAGTTTTCAGCGAAACCTACGTCTTTCAATGGCGTAGTGTTTTCAGAGGCCTCAAGGGAAGCCGCCAAGACTTTGGAGAGCGATGAGAGCCTCCGTCTGTTTATGATTTTTTTTGCCTGGCATAGGTCCGACAGGGGGTCTTGTAGGCACGGCAGCTTGCCGGGCCTGTAGCATTGTAGGGGAAACACGGCTCCATGTCATTGGTCCGACAGCCCATTGGTCCGACGTCCCGTTGTTCCGATATGTGATTATACTAGGCTATACTGTATTTGTGTACCATAAAGGATCAGCAAAGGCAACAAAAGTAGACTACTGGTCGAGATACAAGTGTCATAGAGAGGAGAGAATGAAACACCATAACCTCCTGTTATTAACTCTGGGGTCCAGGTTGTGTGGGGAGCTCTCTGCGGTGCTTAACAGCTCCCGGCGGGTGTATTTCTGCCTTGACAGTGCGCCGCGACCGGCTCTGGGTCAGCTGGGAAAGGCTTGAGGCGAAGCAGGCTCACGGCTTATGTGTTTGTCACTTTCTTTTTCATTTTAACCCACACCATGATCTTTTCCTGACCCTAACCAAGTGGATTTTGTGCCTAAACCTAACCAGACCTTAACCACAGGGCATCATGATGATTTCGGAATAATGGGACTTCGGAACAGTGGGTTTATTATGGTCGGAACAATGGGATGTCTGACCAATGGGTTGTCGGAATAATGGGCTGTCGTATCAATGGGCAGACCCCGGAAACACTGCGACTATCGAGCAAAACTTTTTGTGATCGATCAAAATCCTTAACAACCAATCATCGATAACCGAAAATTGATGCCCATCCCTACCCCACACTGATGTAAAAAATATATTCGCCAGTAATTATCTTAACTGCATATCACACCAGTGACTAAATTAATCCATGGCATAACCACTTTAAGTTATAAGTCAAGTACTTAAGTAAAAATACTGGTTCTTTAGTTTAGGGAAAGGGTTGCTGTAATATACATTAATAAAATTAATTTATGTGTTATAGCAATCCTTTTGAATTTGAGGTCCAGTACTTTCTGATCCGGAAAGAGGCAGAGAGAGACAGAGCTTAAAAGTGAATGTACAATAGCAAGTACAGATCTCAATTGAGAGCATGAATCATTAAATCAAAAGCACAAATTAGTAACTTGAGAGCACAAATCAGTTTTTTCATCCATGACCCCACCTGGACTCCGCAGGTTTTGAAAAACTGAGATGTATTTTTTTTAAGTATGGCCCACTTTATCTGCAGTGACACAACAGCCTTGAAAAAAAAGAAGAAAAAAATGGAGGAGGGAGACAATGAGGATAAAAAGAGAAGTGTTGCATAACTGTCTCGTCTACATTACCCCTCCGACAGAATGTAAACTTTACAGTTAAATTAGAGGGAAGGGAAAACATAAGATAACACAACAGTGAGGGTTTGAAATGCAGTGTAAGCACGTTTAATTATTTTCATTCAGGTTTCCCTCTCATCTGATATTGTTACTAAGCTTACTTGCCAAAAAAAGATCATGATCTCTACTATTGAACATTTCTGGATGTTTCACATGCAATATGTTGCGTTACAGTTGATCCTATTCCATCTTAAAACTCTAATTGTTTGATTCTGCTCCATGAGATCTTCTAGTCCAAATGCATGGGCAGACATACACACTTTGATTTACACACACAGGTCAGAGGAGGAGGAAAAGACGAGGAGTAGAAGACAGGTGAATGACTGTTTTTGTAAACATTTTAAGCATAGTGAGCAAATGCCACTCTATGGAAACACGGTGTTGTGCTGTCATAGTACAGCTATATGTATCTGTGAGTGTGTGCGGGCACCGTGTAGGCACTGGCAGGATGACGCACTTTTATGATGTCATCTGTCCTCTGGAACAGATTGGATTTAATTGGTCGGTCGTTTCACAGCCGCATGCCTTTTTTAACAAGCACATCTATCAATCACACACACACACACGCACACACACAGCAGTTCTTGTAAAAACTCAATCATCTCTGCTGCAGAGTGGAATATACTTCACCTAACACTACATTCAATGGAGTACACAATATTTTGTGAGTGATTCATATCAAACTGTACGAGGACTCTTAGAATGTGCGCACACACATATATATACCGACATAAATTACATAGTGCCTCCCTCTCACTGTGAACACACACTCTTGCAGCTATTGGCCCTCTTGTTCGCACAATGTTCGCCGAGGCCCTTACAACATGAATCCTATTGTGACTGTGCAGCGATATATCAACCTTACCCTCATAGCCTGGCTGTGTCCTACCCCAGAGCAAACCCTGTGTTCTCCTAGTTTGCAGGCCTTAGCAGCACTGATAACACTTCGGGTCTACCGGCCCCCCATTTATCACCTCAAAGTAGCAGCTCACTGGATGCTTTACTCCACAGCAACATCTCCGGACTGCGGAGGAAAAGCTGAAGAAGCTGGGGATGCGCTGAAATAATTTCTTTCTACTGACAATTAAATTATCATGGGGATCTGTGCCAACTATTTCGCAATTAGTGATGCCTTCCAGTGTCCTGACTTTTTGTCATCCTGTCCTCCACTTTCCTCACACGTTAGACAGCCTATGGTCATTCTCATCATGTCTTATGTGACTCATGTATCACTCCACACTGGAAAAAATAAATTAGGAATAATATGTGACGTTACATCTGATAGGAGATTTGTGAGATAACAATAAATATGGGTTTTACAACAATCAGATAAACGGAGTGAATGTAAACACCAATTCCTCATTATTCACATTAACATAATAGCTTACATGCATGTTAATAGTGTAGTGGTATAGTGGAGCACTCATCTTCCATGCGGAAGGTCCAGGGTTCGAATCCCGCTGGGGTTCAACATCAGCAAAGGCACACGGGAGGCAGGAGGTTCCTGCCTCCGGATCAAACGCAAACTTTCTGTTGCTGCCTATACAGGTTGACACAGCACTGAAGAACTGTCTTCAGAGCTGGTCTCCTTCCAGTGAATGGTCAGTGCAACATCAGCCCAGTTATCACATGTTAACACAGAAGCAACGGTTAAACAGCCCCAGCAAATTAACACTGACACCAAAATGGCTGCTGTCTGTCGTTAAAACTACTTAATGTCCCTAAGGTAGCATTAGCCCTGTCACTGCATGGGTGCAAGCAGAATTTCACCAGCTGTTCCCAACCACAGAGCTCACACTCCCACAGCAGAGGTCCCCCATGATGGTGAATGAAATGATGAACATGTTTATTTGCATATAGCTGGGAAGTGAGAGCCAATCTCAAGTGGTCAATTGAGATGCACATAGAGACACATTGTAATGCCAGGGGTGAACGAACAGACATAGAGCTGTCCACCAGGTGTTAACATGCATCTGGACATTATACTGTAAACTGTGGATCATCCACTGAATACTTCTCTAACAGAGAGACATGTAAAGAAGGGAGGGGCTGTGATGAAATCCTGTGCCCGCCACTGACATCCAAACACCCATCTCGCAAACATTCACACACTGTGTGAGACCACAAGCCAGGAAACCAGGGTCCTATCAAATGCTAGCTAGTCCACCGTAAAATGGCAAAGCAGCGGCGCAGCAGCCTCCGCCACACCACCAACTAGGCTCCTGGCCCTTGTACTGGTGGCTGTGGAGTTCCTTTCTGCCTGTTTATGAGATTCGATATAACATAAACCTGGCTGCTGAGATGGTGGAATACAAATTGTTTTTAAAACCCACTGTGTCTTATCACAGGAAGTGATAGAGACAGGCTGCTCAGTACCTAAAACGTGTAAAAAGTGTTTGTGTTCCTACCATTACACTTAGCTTTTCAATACACTGGGTGAGTTCTAACATATAGATTAGCCAGTCATCAAACACACTGCACTGGCAAAGCTGCATCCATTTATCTTAGTTATGAAAGCCGTGATTTGATAAGCACTACATTTCATGTCCGTGTTTATCCTAAATGAAAGGATGCAAGGCAAAGAACAAGCACTGCACTAATGTGTGTAATTAAATTCTAAGCAGTGGAACCAGCAGCCATCGCAAAAGACTGAAAACCTGTTTGTGTAGCATGACAGAACATATGCAGCAATTCCACATGCCAGTTCATTGCTGAAAAAGCTCATTAAAAGAACTGACGTCACGTAAAACGTTACTAACAGCTCCGCTATAGCTACGTAAATTGAGATAATTTAGGCTTTCCTTTGTGCATGTGTGTGTCTGAATAGTGGTGGTGATGCTGGTGGTGGTGGGGGGGCATCTATGGTCTATCTATGAATCATTTGCCTTACATAGGGTAGGACACATACTGTATGTGTCCTGCCATGAGTGTGTGTGTGAGTGGGTCTTGTGGTTCATGCTCAGACAGATTGATTCATGGGTTTCATCCCCCCGATCGGGTTCCCTATCGATCAGGCCGATTGTGGGCTGCTGCTGACCGTTGCCTGGGAACCACATAGCAGTTATCACTAACTAATTCACAGTGGCTGCAGCACGCAGGGGTCCCTGGGCCCCAGAAGCTCACAGGGGGAGGGTTTGGGTAATAATGGAGTGTGTTAACACCTTTTCCTACTTTTTTTTTTAAAGATTATTTTTTCAGGCTTTTGCCTTTAATGAACAGGACAGAGTGAAATGGGGTGTGAGAGAGAGAGCAGGGGGGTGACACGCAGCCCACCTTTCCTACTTTTAAGCACTGTTGGAAATGACATAAGCCAGCTGAAATTATGCAATGATTAATGTAGGAGTGATATCATATAGGAAATTAGGGTGCTCCCAAAGTAAAACAGTTGAACAGGAAAATAAAAAATGAAACACTAAAACTTCATTTTGACTCCTGTTTGCATTGTGTGTGGATGACAAACCATTTCAGCACATTATCTTACAGTTTGCTTACAGAAATAGAGGAGAGCAATTGTTTCCATCATAGCCCCATCTGTTGACATTAATCATACCAAGATTTCACTTATGCGACAAATGATGCAGTTTAACTTTAAAATGCTACACCTATTGGAATTGATCTCTATCTCAGTGTTTAATGTTTTTTAATCCTGCTTCTATCAACCTCTGTGTTTTTGTCTACAATGCAGCATTTGTAACAGTCATGTTTTCCCCCCATAAGTGACACAAATAATCTTTTCACATCTGTCTGTGCAGCACAAAAAGGACAGCATCTGATTTTCACATTAACACAGGTCAGATCAGATCCCTGCTGCGGAAATTTATTATCTGATACCAGTCTCACAGCTTAGGTTATGCAAGATAGAGAAACAGGAAGAGTTTGTGAGGCAGCTAAATGTACCAGAAGCTCAGGGTCTGTCATAATGATGAATGAACTGGCTGTGTTATACTTTAAGTTTACACAAAGAAACACAGACACAGGCACACATTAGGCTTGGGCGGAATCAAGGTATAGCGGGATATTTAGAAATCCTGTAGGTGTTATTTTCAATGCCATGAAATATATAACAGTGCCAGACTGACAGTAATCTACTGTAGTCTTGTTTGTTTGCACTTGCATTAGATGAGATGTATCCCACACATGAAATGGTATAAATTTAAAAACAGTAAAAATAATATCAGAATAATATTAAAAGATGAGGTGGACACAGGGTTTTCTGGTTTTCTCAACTAAGCATGTGTAATATTTTTTTTTAATCATTTTATTCTATTGTTTTGGTTTGTGTTTTCTCTTGCTGCTTTCCACTGTTTCATCATCTTATCTCTCCGTTTCTTATTTTCTTTATCCCATGAAGCACTTTGTCAATGTTTTCAATATGCGCCTCTTTCGCTCTATTCCATTATTGATTACCTTTTTGACATCTGATGAGGATTAAGATGTCACTGACGATGATGGCTTACAGACACAGGGTGTGTGATTCATGTGTGAGTGTTTCATTAGATGTAGCTACAGTGTTGGTAATTTTAATCACCAAACATGAGAACCAATGTGACCCACATTGGGTGAACAGGCACCTTCTTGCAGTTCTTTTCCTTGTAATGTCTAAAGACTGGTGACACAGACACAAGTATGTTTATAAACATAATTAAGGAAAATGAAAATGTCCATTTGTGGCTAACTGTGGCTGTGGAAATCAGGCTTGTCTGTGCACCACAATGGCTAAGATAAAAAAAAAAAGTGTGTTTAAATGCCTTCTATCATACATATTCATAACACCAAACCATCCTCATCTATAATCAATTATGAATTAACAGTGCAACTGTTTGTGCTTCTTGTATTATCAATGCAAATGTTACAGGAAGTGTTGTGAATATTTACCAGTCCTTTAAATAAGCCTGGGAGGTTTACACACATTTCATTAATATTCACTCTCCAGCTTTGGAGCAACTGCAGCTTCTGTCAGGAAATGCTCATGACCTACAATTACTTAACAAGCTAAAAGCTTAACATGTGCATCAGCCAGAGCTGTCTATCAACAACCAAAGTTATTTTCAACACTGTCAAAGTCAGTGTAGCTCTAAACACGTGGTGTTTAACCTTGCCAAAAAGTCTCTGCCTCTCCTGTCAGTTTAATTCACCTCACTTTTCTTTCCATTTCATTCATCAGCACTTGAGTCACAACATTATCACCAGGCTCACATAAACCACATTTATGTGGAGCTGAACAATAAATGGACATGATATACCCCTGTCAAACACACGTATCTCTGCACAGTGCTGCTGTGCAGAGTTCACAGGTGTGCGCACACAGTCGATTAGCGCCTGTAGGAGTGAACGTTTAGCTGCTGACTCTGTCTGCAATCACTTCCTCAGACCCACAGTCGCACTATCACGACCCTGAGGCAACACAGGCAAGCGATGGTCTGTGTGTGTGCACGTGTAAAAGAGAAAACAAGATTGAGTTTTAGACAGTCAGAGTTAAAGTGAGGACATGTATGCTGTGTGAAGTGATTCACTTGTCTGTGAGGGAGCACTTCAGGGTTCCACAGTCAATGTTATATTTAGGATGTCAGACTATGATTTTTTTATTTATTTTTTCCCTTCAAAAAATAAATGGGAATTTCCACTCTGTCTCACGCTTACTTTTTATTGAGAGGCTGGATACCATACATTTTGTCGTTCTACTTTTTGGGTTCAAAGTTTTGAACTTTTTTGCTATTTGCAACATATTTACGGCTCTTTCCTCTAAAAAAACCCAAAACTGTCAAACACAAGAGGTTTATGGTTTATTCTGTATGGGTCTAGAAGCTGCAACAGCAGTGGGTTAGGTGGGAATAAACAGAAAAGGAGCTGTGTAATAGAAGTGCAGTTATGGCCACTGTATAGCCACCATGGAAGAACTCGCAGCACTGCCACTTAAAGAAATTCCAAACTGAACAACAGGAAATCAGCAGCAACAGTGTAACACAGGCAGAATACAGGCCACAGAAAACAAAGTGTCTTCTAATAAAAAGAATGCCTCATGTGGTGGTGCTTCTTATCTCCTGTTGCAGCGTGCTTTCACAGCATCATATACATCAAAAAAATGACTGAATGTTATCAAGTTAGGGAATGAATAGTCAATTTTAAAGTCATAAGAGTTAAAGTGTACAGATGTGTGTGTGTGTATGTGTGTGTGTGTGTGTGTGTGTGTGTGTGTGTGTGTGATGGTGAGTGTTAATGCATACAATAGGCCCTGGGCAGTACCCAGCACCAGCTGTTAGTAATAAGCTGAGGCTGTTAATAAACGCTCCCTCTAAGCTGTGGAGCTACAGGGCACCGGGGCCCATCTACAGCCGTGGCCTGGCCCTATACTTAACAAACACCCCTGCTGCTCCCATAATATAACCACATTACTTGTCCTTTTTCTTTCTAACCCCCTTTTTTTCCTCACATGCCAGCTCTTTCTATATCCCCTCATGGAGTCAAATCAACCTAATAGATCTGCAATGAGCACTGCAATGAAGTTCAGCCTTGGGCTCACCACAAAAGCCAAAGGACATTGTATGAATTGATGCCAAGGAGAAAATATGAATGGAGACAGTGCGTTTTGGTGCTACTTAAAGGGGAAATTTCAACAGCTTTTATGTGGATGTCCAATCAGTGTTGATGGTAAATGTAATCCATTGAACCAATTGAATCCCCAGCAAATGCTATATTTACAGAGAAAATGGAGTGCAGCAGCTGCAAAATCTGTTTCTCTTCCTCCTTCCAGCACCGTCATTTGATGCAACAGCGACGCAGCTGGAAGGAGGAAGAACTACAGGCAAGTTCAACTACAATATGGGGTGTGTTCTTAATACTGCTCATAAACAGAACTTCATTGTTCTATTCACAAAGTAGCAAAAATGGCATCCTAAACTATGAGTGCAGAGTACACATTTTTTGGTGTGTTTTTTTTTTTTTCTTTCTCCTTTTACAGTGTTTTAGCTGACTCAGATATTTAGCCTTCTTTATTTGAGCCTGATTATGCAGCCGAAGAAATGTAGCACAGAAAGGCTGAGGCTGCGGCTGCCATGCAAGAGGATATGGCCAGTGACCCTCCAGGACCTGACCTGCTGAGAGCAAAAAGTGGTGGTGCCTTTGTCCTCTGATGCCAACAGAAACTGTATCATGCCGCTGCAATGAATTTCCACGAGGGCAGTTTTTGTCAGATGCTGTCACAGACATTCAGACAGCGGTGTGGTAATGTGAACAGCCGAGTGTCACCGCCCGTGTGTGTTACAATGCAATATAGTTTTACTCCTTACTTGGACAGAGGTGTGCCGAAGACCTTTTTGTCACCTCGCTAGGGCTGGACCCGAATATTCAACTATTAAGATACTTCTTCATTGGGAAGGTATTCGGTTTTCAATTTGGGGATGTGGGTTATTGTTTTTTTTTTTTTTTTTTTAAATAATCAATAAATGGATATCAGTGATTTCCATACAGTGATTAATTTGTGGCAGGCCCCAGAATAACAACACTGACCACCACATATTGATTTTCTATTCTTTCTCATCCACACACACACAGTGACAGTGCTAACAGAGGGCTAACGTTACATAATGTCATTTTTACGAGGTTTAACAACAGAGTGAAGCCTTTCAGAGTTGGTGTGAGTTTGTGACACCGTTTAACGGCTGTTGTTGTGTTAAATGGGATTTATACTACTGTGCTGAATCAACACAATACCTAAGCCGTAGGGTACACTTCTGTGCAAAGTCAATGCAGAGTCTACGCTGTGACCTAGGTCATAACCTTAGCCATAGCCTAAGCAGGAGCATACGCCGTGGCCTACACTGTAGCCTTACATGCTGCTCCCCAAAATGTAGCCACATGTCGTGCCAATGCAGATCTGCAGTTGAGGTTTTATTTACTTTTCTTTAACAGGTAACAAAAGTTTGAAGACAATGAAGCCAAACAAAAAGCTTTTTAAGTCCTGTATGTGATTTATCCTGGCTTCATACGACGAGAGGACAGTCCACTAGCCACTAGGCTAATTTATGCAGTGCAAGATGTCATACGCTTATGCTAGTAATCTATTTCTGGGGAGAAAGTGTCTAGCAAAGGACAAGTCTTTGTCTGTGAACCTTGTGAGTTACAATTTTGTAATGTTACCTTGTTAAGGGTTGCTACCTTCTTTCAGGTTTCATATGAGTACAGGAAAAGACCAGTAGCCTCTGGGCTATTTTATGCAATGTAAAATATCACAGGCTTATGCTAATAACATTAGCATGTTTTCTTTCTGGAGAGAGTGTGTCTAGCAAAAGATGCCCACATTCAGGACACACCATCACACAAGTATACATGCTCAACACAGCCTAGGCCTACTATAAATCAGCCTTTAGCTTGTGCTAACCAGGCAGACATTGAACTGACCGTTCAGAGACGGTCCAATAAGCAGGCTACACTATGTTTTGGCTGGATGTCAGTAGCTGGCACCCAATGCATCCTGGTACATGTAGGCATTGCTGATACAGCTCCTTTCCCCATCAATATAGCACACACTCAGAACTGATTGATTCAATTTATAATCAACAGTGACTGGACACCCACATAAAAGGTGACAAATGTCCTTAAAAAACACAGGGCGATTAGCTGCAAGGTTAGGTCAAGATGGTATGATATATTGTAGGTGAGGGTTGTTTCAATTTTGCCCCTTTTCTGTCTTGCTTCCTCACGATTCTGCCAGTGTCTTACAAGAGTGTGTGTGCGAACTGCATGCACAAAAACAACCCTTACACACCAAGCTCACCTCCTTGACATGCTTTGTTCTCCCTGAACCTTTCATCTCTGTATACTGTTTTCCCCCCACCATCCGTCTTTGTATTCACACTCTTAAACTCCCAGGAGATGCAGGTTTTCCTCACGGTGTACAGTAAGTCACACCCTATTGCAAGTAAAGAAGCTCCAAATTTAGAAATGCCGCCTTTGTCATAAAATCGACGTCTTTACTTCCACAAAGCTTGTATTACTTTTACAGTTCTGTAGTAAGTGACTGATCTTTCACGAACTCTGAATCAAATTCTAGCTAATTAGTAAATACAGGAAGTAAATCTCCCCTGCGCTGTGATCTCTGAGCAAGATGGGAAGATTAAGTCATGTTTTTCTTTTTTTGAGTGAAGGAAATCAAACCTGAATGTTGGTGGTCTGTGCAACTTCTCTTTGATTTGAGGATTAGAGCTATGGACTGTTCATTGCTGTCTTAACAATTACTCTGAGGCTAATGGAAGCAGACGCCGTTAATCTTCACATGCTGGAACCAATGTAGATCTAGCAGTGCTCTCCATCTCTTATTCCTAGTGTGTAGTCTCACAGGGCTCAGCTGAATACACTAAGCTCAACGATCACACACTATCGACACGCCATCATTTATAACAACCAAACGCGATTTCTCAGCAGTCAAGATATTACAGTTTAATTTATTCGTTTGAGACAAGACAAGGATAAAATATAACAGCAGTAGCTTTGAGTGATTGCCATGTCAGGGATTTCTCCAGCCTTCAAAAAAAGGCAGGAAGTCAGCAGAGCAGTTACAGAGCCACTGTCAGCAACATTAACACTTTACAAGTCAGGATTTATTGTCATTAGTGTTAATGATGATATTTCTAAGCCACACCACAGTCACACGGAATGTAGAGACAGGCCTTTATTATTTTATATACCGGGAGAAACAACATGCAATTCCTTCCTTACATCTGTTCCAACATCTGACTGACTGGGCTGGGTTCGCCAATTTTTATTATTTTTTTAAAAAATTCACATTTGCACATTATTATGTAGCAGATACGATGAAAACTTAGCAAGCTTTTTTTGTTTCGATAACGCTGTGATTGAAATTCCATGTTTTTGGGGCACAGGAAATGCAGCAACCACTTTGTGTGGCCCTATCCTAGCAGGAAACGCAGCGATATCTATGTAAAAAACAACAGTTTTTTGTGATACTAACCCTGGTGGAAAAACAGGGACAGGTTGCTAAAAACACCCAGGTTTGAAGGCTACGAAGCCACTGGTTTAATAGAGATGACTCGCTAAAGCACAAGCTTTTTTGTTGAACAGTGGTCAGTAGTAGTAGTGGACAGCAGCAATGTGTCAGTAAAAACAACCGCTTTTTGCGGCACTATCCTGGCAGGAAACACATCAATGTCTTGGTACAAAAAAAAAACCAACTGCTCTTTGTGGTGCTATCACTTGTGGAAAAACAGCGATGGGTTGCTAAAAAACACTCACGCTGGTGGTGGCTAAAAAGTCACTGGAAAACACATTGAAGACTTACTAAACACGACTGCTTTTGTTGTTTGTCAGTCTTACACAATGGCCTGCAGCTTGGCATGTACCCTGCTAGGTGTCACATCATCCACCACCCTCTCCTCCAGATGACAAAGTCAACTCAAGTACTTTCTTTTGCAAACTGGGCTTTCGGATGGCAATGACCTAAAGACCTATTATCCAAACCAGCTCTAGCCAGAAAGAAGTGGTGGTTACAATAACAACAAACACTGCATGTATTACATTCCCAACCCACATACTGTATACCAACAGCAGAAACACACAAATAAATCTAAAAAGGAGGAAGCCGGATCAAAGAATAAAATCCTTGTCAAAAACAGCCTGTCAGGATAGTCGTGGGTGGGGAACATATAAGACGAGGTGTCCACTGACAGTTTTAAAGAATGCATGTACTACAAGAGGAATATTTGGGTAAGGTAAATAGACATTTCAACCATCAGTTGCAAATGTAATCCAGCTAATCAGGATCTAGTGCAAATGTGAGATGCATATTAATGCCAAAGGAAAATGAGCCTGTTTAAATAGAGCAGTAAGGACGCAAATTATTATTACTGCTCCATGCCTGTCTCTCATTTTCCAATCTATATATCCATGTATCCTTCCACATCTTCTGGTCCAAGTTTCCGCTACTTAAGCCACCGTTGTGTTAAGACACAGTGGAGCATAAAATGGCATAAATGGTGCCTCAAATGGAGCAAATGAGTGGCCGTTTAATTGTAGTGAGTTAAACTGGTTCCCTGTGGTAGGGGATGAGAGCCGGACACTTTGAGTACTAATTATCTCAGGTAGCTATCTCATTACCGCCCTGCTCTAGTATGTAAATGTGGCCACAGGCTCGTGAGTTATATTGTGGATCGGCCATTTTGTTGTGCTCTTTTGAGGCCATGCTGTTTATCACCAGGCAGGGAGAATAACTTAAGCACTGGTTGCGTTTCAAGGGAAAATAGAGTGGTTTTATTGTCTTGGTTTCCACATTTGTGGCTGATGTTTAAGACTTGTTCAATTAAGTAGCCAGGCCGCCACTATCAAATGGAACATTGCCTCAGTGTGCAGCGTTTTAATGATCAAGGTGATGAAAGAAATTCATAAATTTGCACAGTTATGAACCATTTCAATGTTCACAGTGGGGCTGTTCCTTCACGCCTGTATTAGCTCAAAAAAAAAAAAAAAAAAAAAATTAGCTCCAGGTTTGACATATTTTCTGAGGGTTTGTCTGACTATTGCGCATCATAGATAGGGAGTGTAGAGAAAAACTATGTGCTCTAATAGTACCAACCCCCACCCAGCACAAAGCCTGAATCCCTTATTTTCACATCCTAATTGTAGATGTGTGGTTCACTGAGCATCCTCAGTACCATGTGTGGTGAGCGGGCCAATCCCACTGCAGCTTCAAGAGGCTTGTGCTGGCTCTGACTAGCCTGGGGTTGGCATTCAAGGGAGGGAGGGAGAAAAAAGGGAAAGAGAGATGCTAATCGTCTGAGCTGAGGAGAACAAGGCATGAGAGAGACAGACAGAGAGATGTGCACAGAAAGATGTCTCTGCCTCTGCCAATGCCAGTTTTTGGAGTCAGAATGAAATTCAGCAATAGGATAAGGATCTGTGTTTGTAGTGTGCCTGCCTGCCTCTACATCTAAGGGACAACAATTACCCCTGCCACTACCTGCCTCATAAACCTGGCAGTGAATAGACACATAAAAAACGACTTGACTGTCTAGAAAAACAACAATATGAACTTCCAGCAATGATATATTTTGCAACACCGGTTGTCAAATTATTTGACTGGTGTGGAGCTGGATGTGACATAAGCTCCCATGTGGACTCACTCAAGGGGATGATGTGAGTGTGTGAGATTTAGCTATATTTTACACTGCTTATCCATTTTTAAAGAAACCACTGTTGTTTAGACCAATAAAACTCATTTGACTGTCTCTCTGCAAAATCTGACTTTTGCACCGCTATCACATAATAATCTTATTACTGTATTTATGAATTTCCTCTCAATGCACTTGTATAAAAAATAACAACAATATATGTTTCTGACCTTAAATTAATATACAACTGCAAAGGACCTATTTTGGTTATATTCAGGTTCATACTTGAATTTAGGGGTTCTACCAGAACAAGTTTACATGCTTTAATGTTCAAAAAACACGTTAGAAGACCCTCAGTCTGAAAAGGTTTAGTGGCTGTCTCTTTAAGACCCCCTCCAAAAAAAACAAAGCCCAGTCTGCTCTGATTAGTCAGCGTTTTCAGGTCTTCCATATCTCGGAGTCTCTGCACCATCATGCAATCAGGGAATTGACTGTAGCTGAGAATAGTGCTGCTTTCTACGGTTAAAAATCACCAATAAAAGCTTTTGGTCACACGTAAACACGTTCCAGCAGGAACATAATCCAAAATTTGGGAGAAATAAACAAAATCAGCAAACAAGATTACATGTTTTCCTGATGTTAACATGTAGCTACGTCTACATTAGTAGTGTATTTGCAGCCAGAGAAAAGCAGCACTTTTTACAATGAAAACATCCCAAATGAAAACTTCTCACCACAACCTGACATCTCCCAGCAGGAATATGATCTGATATCAAGGAGAAATTTACAACATCGGCAACCAAGTTTACATGATTCCCTGACGTTAGCATGTAGCTTCATGTTGCAGCGTAGGATACATGATGTAAACACTTGCAGTAGCGTGTCTGGAGCAGGTGACCATATAAAGAAATCCGTCACACTATGACATCATACTGTAGCCAGAGTAGAAAAAACTTAGATATATAGTGTTTCGATTTAAAATGGAAGGAAACCTGAGTTTTTTGCTCACATGATTACATTTACATATGTTTACCTATATATTTGAAACTGTGACCATGTTTAATATGGACATCCTTCATTGCAACACTATATTTAACACACAGAATATGGAAAAGCATAGTAGGTCCCCTTTAACCTCTGTTCCCATAAGCCTGATTTATGGTCCTGCGGCGTACCTACGATGTACCTACGTCGTTGCTGTGACACCGTCGTGAACCCTTCGAACTTCTCCGTCACTCCATTTCGTCGCGGTGCAATTCACCGCCAGAGCGGTAGGAGGCTGCGTTCCTTTCCTGAGTGGTTATCGTCGTCTCTAGTTGATTCTTTGTTTAGCTTCCGGCTTTTCCGGTCACAGAGAAATGAACGCGGAGAACGGACAGACAGCTCTGTCCGTATCCATATCCGTGTTGAACGTTGAGCACAAAAGGGCCGTAATACTGCAACATCTACATCGCAACAGAAGATGTTTAAAGATGGCGGCGATGGCGCAATCTGGAAATACGGAACCGGAAATGCGTTGCTACCAAGCAAACCAATCACAGCCCTCTCGGTCTGTGCTGGGTCTGCGTCGCCTCGACGTGTAGTTACATTTTTGGGGAGGTGCACGTCAGGCTGCAGGGAGCCTTCTGCGTAGCCACGTACCTACGACGTAGCGACGTCGTTGATTTAACGCAGGACCATAAATCAGGCTTTACTGGTCCCTCAGGGAAAAATGTATGAACTAATATAAAAATGACAGTGCTACTGCCCTGCTCAATAATCACAATATGTTAATGAATTAGCTGCTCAGACAATGTTTTGTGACAGGCTTGTGAAATCTTTTCTTGTGAAACCATAAATATTGAAGCATAAAATTGCACACATGCTAAAACTATGTTGAATTTGCAGACTGACACAGAAACAGCTTGTATCTCAAAACCAAAACTGAATTATCTTCCTCTTCTTTGCCCACTGGTCTTAATAAAGATGAAACTCAATTTGCACTGGCCCCCCCAGATCAAATTTTAATTAGTTTTTTTTTTTTTTTTTTTCCTTTTTTTATTCCTCCCTCTCTGGATCTTGATTCTTGCAGGGCGGTAAGGAATGGGTGTGATATTTGTGCTCACTCTCCACCGCACCCCGGGGGTGAACATGTCCCCAACCAAACCCCCAGTCCCCACCCGCTTCCTAAGCTGCTGCAGACAGACAAAATGCCACATTAGTATTCAGAAGACATCAGACCTCTTGGCCATACCCTCATCGGACAAAGCTAGACAGGCAGACACACACAAAAAACTATTAACGCATAAGGATCAGGAGACATGCTTGAATTATCAGCACTGAACTCACAGGGGAAAACATTCACCGTGGGATTGGTTACAAACTTTTTATCATGACTGTGTGAGAACGACAGCATGCTTTTCTCATTGCATGCTGCACACTCTGCTGTGCTGATTGCACGTTCATAATGCAAAGAAGGTATTGCAGCGAGACAAAGCTAATTATTAGGAGGCGAGCGATAACACTGACACATCACTACAGCAGGAGAACGCTGCTGCAAAGTGCTGTGAGCGAGAGTTTTAAACTCTACCCATCTCATTTTCTCACTGTTTGTGCGAGGTGTTGATACGTCCCATTAGTCTGTCCATCTCTGCTCTCATCCCGCTATTCCAATCCCGTCCCTCGCCCATGTCTTCCACCCCCACTGATTCCAAATGATATGCTGATAGAAAGCTAGCGTACTGTGACATGTCAGCATATTTACAGATAAAGGCTCTGTCCCCATTTTAATAAATTCCTTAATGGTCCAGAGCACTGTAGGCCTGGTACACAACAACATGGAGGATGAAATGGAACTTGCCCATAACTTTGCATTTCCCTCTCATAAGTTTCTTGAATGGAAAGGTCATTTTGAAATTTAGTGCAACGTGGAAGAGCTAGCTAAAGGAAAGTGAGCCGTTAATAGTAGTGTGGATATGCATTGTACGTCTGAATTGCCACCAACAGTCCCATTCAAACATGGGAAGCACTCAACCACACAGATTGAAAGTCTGATAGGTGCAGCGTTAAAATCCACCTGAGGCAGATGAACAAATAACGGGTGAATGAAAACTGTATAACTCCATGCACATAGCGGGTCTTTTACTGAAATCCGTACCTCTAAATCTGAATCACTGCACCTCAGCCACAACATAAGTCACTTTCACAAACTTCATGAACTTGAAAATGACACAGGAACAACTCATCAAATCCTGGATCCTGATAAGGCAAGTCAGTGCAGCATAACAACATTGTACAGTACAATGTTATGCAAACAGAAATGTGCCCGGGCTTCCAAACTGGCAAGTCGTTTGCTGAAACGTTCAATATTTGCATTTACATTGGAAAGTAATGCAGTTTATGAGACTCACAAAGTAGGGACTAAGAGTTTTGTCTTTCCACAGTAAACACTTGGAAATTTCCCCTTCAATATACAGTACAAACAAATTAAAGGTAATGTAGTAGGCAATATCAAATAGCTGCAATGCATATAGAATGAAAATGAAAGAGCAGAAAGGCAGAGGAAGTTCTGCAATGATTACTATTCAAAGGAAAATCTCTGTTCATTTTTGTACACCAGCTGAAATTACAAGAGATAATTGGTGGTTTGTTTGCATGCCTGCTAATGTCCGCACATACCTAACTGCACTGTATAATAGCAATGGCCTGTAACCTTTCAGTTGCTATGGCAGCGAAGTGTGTGCATGTAAAACAGCATGCATAGGTGGCAGAATGTATAGAAAGACTTACCGACTTGAGATGAGTCACCTGTAGAGGGAGAAAAAAGAGAGAGAAAGAGAAAAGATGGATCAATTCAAAGAGCAAAGCAAAATGTCACTTGAGTGCACCTGCTCACCAAAAGACAGTTATGACAAAATGGGGTATAATAGCAGTGGGAGGAAAAAAAAAAAAAAAAAAGTCAGGCTGCAATTAGCATTAGATGTCTACCGGAGTGCTATTCCACACATGAGCCTCAACAGAGCTGCTAATTGAGATGGTGGAGGAAAACAACTACCAGGGATGTTCAGAAGGCAGCATTCATATTTTCTTTATAAAACAAGTCTTAAAGGTCATAAGAGAACCTCTCCGGCAACAGCTAACTTCTTGACATTCACTTTCCACTTTTCTCTCTACTCTGCAAATAACTCCTCCTAGGATTCAAACTCATTAAAAAAACACTGTGTTGTTGGGTTCTTCAAAAACATATTCTCTCTAACTGCATTTACCACGTATTTGTGACTTTTAAAACACCAGATTATCCAATTAGGCAGGTCATAAGCAACCTAGCCAGGAGGAATAACAATAATACATGATGATAAATAAAATAAGGCAAAAAAGAGGCCAATTATAAAACCCAGATTTCAACATTTCAGTGGCATAAATACACAAATTGTCACGTTCAATAAGTAATTATCGGGTGCAGATTAGGCCCAGCATTCTGCCTCTCGTCACCTCCTGAAAAAAATGACATGTCACACTAACCATGATGGTTCTGGTAACTTTTGCACCACATGCAGTTACTGTCAGAGTCACAAATAGAGTGACAGATTGAGAATGCAGAAGAAAAAGAGGCACGGAAGGGTGGCAAATTATAAAGAAACTCAAAAGGACCACCTGATACCTCACCGCACTGCTTAATAAAAGGGGAACACAACCTGGCTCGTACTCCTTTTGGATTCGCTCCAGTGTTCAATAGATGATTTCAAACATTAAAAAAAAGTTTTAATAAAAATGCATGATTCTCATCTGCAATATTGATCCATGCTGTAGGGGTCAAATTCTTAATTAAAGACTGGAGCTTTTGGCAGGTGTTACATATTGAAGCAAGTATACATTAGGTGTTAAGATCAATTCGGGGGTGGAGGTGCATGCAATTAACTCGTGAAAAGCAAAACTTATTTTTCAGTGAAGTTGAGCTGTACACAAAGTAAAAAATCTGCACCTGCTGCACAATTCTGAGATGTATGAACACTTGTGTTGGAGCCTTGTTAGTGACCTGTTGAACATTATACGAGTTGCACAATATTTCTGGACATACGTTCAAACATTTTATTAAAACTACTGTCCTTTTTTGGTGTTTATTTGTTGTGTGTAATAAGATGGCAGTATGGGAAAAGGGTTTGGTTTTTTGGTTGCTATTTACACCTTGGTGTCCATAGCCATCAATGCTATTTGCATCCGGGGTAGAAATAGCCAATTTTGCTATTTACACACGTGTGTATATTGCATCATGGCAGAGTCAAACACCCAGGTGTCCATAGCCAACAATGCCAACTAGCCAATGTGGCTACTTACACCTGGGTGTATATTCCTGGGCCTTAGCACTGTTATCTCAGAGAATATCCACATCAGCTCATATTCGTCCTAACCATGATCTCTTTGCTCAAATCCTAACCACTTCTAACTTCGATGAGTCACCTTAATGAGCACTGGCCAATCACAGCAGGCAGTGGGATTCATTATAATGCGCATAATATCTCTTTTACGTGTAACCTTGCATTATTGGATAAATAATTAACAACCTGACTGCAATGTGCCATATTCTATGCACTAAATGAAAAATATTTCACAGTAAATAGGGGGGAATTAAATGTATAGGTTTTAATGGCTCTGTGTACTTGAGATATAAAAAAACAAGTTCACAAGCTCACTCAAATGCACAATGTCAGCAGAGGGTAATTTACACTTTCGCCCACTGAACTGCTGGTTAGAGTTCCCTTACAGCATATTACTGCCAGCCATGAGCAAAGTGGCCCAGGATAGGCTGCTCTCCTCGCTGGCAAGATGGCTACAATTTGATGTCCAAGGTGAAAAGAAGCCTCTTCAGTCCCAACACATGGAGCAGAACAAGAATCCCAGCCAGAGCAGATGGAGCGCAGGGCGCTTTGCCTTGCAGTGCTGACATCGTTCTTGATCTACAGTCGAGGCACAAGAGCTAAGACAAAGCTTAAATGTCCACAGTGGTGGAAGAAGGCAAAGGAAGAAAAGGTGCCAGAGGAATGAACACAATCAATAGGTCTGAGTCTCCCAGGCCTTGTTTGTTAATATCCTGGATTTTTGACAAGGATGTCTCCGGCTCCCGAGTGGTATCAGCTGCCCTGCTTGCTCTGACATCAACAAACATGCTCTTACACATGGGGGTATAACCAATGACAGGGACGAGTAGTGCGTGAGTGTGTGTGTGAGTGTGTGTGTGTGTGTGTGTGTGTGTGTGAGTGAGACAAGGAGGCAAAGATAACAAATTAAGAGATAGTTGGTCAAACATAGCTCATCTATCATGCTTCTCCGCTTCTCCCAGGCCACAGCAAGCACACCAGAGGCGACAAAGACACACAGAGTGGTGCAGACCCTTTCATGTAATATCACATCATGGCAGCTGTGTACAAATATAAAGTTATAGTAGCCATGCCATTTTTACAGTGTGGGACGCAGAGCTGGGGTGACTATATTTTATTGATGATGTATCATTCTGAAGAGCTGATAGCAACTAGGGGCAGAGCTATAAAGGTCCCTAGTGACCACTGTAGTACAGTAAATAACCCCAGCTGGATGTCATCAACAGTTTGGGAGGGGGGGCTCTGTATTTCATGATGGAAACATTGAGGCCAAGGCTGGTGAGCTTTTGTAAGCCCAGCCACACTTTCCACACTGCCTACACTGTATGATACCCCTCATTACACCGAACAATGCATGTAACTTTTTGTGACCACGGTGCCATCACTGGAAAATCAACCCATTTTCTTTTTTCGGCACCCCAGTGTCAAAGCCGAGAAGCAGTGACCCCTGTCTGCTGTCGATTTACTTTCCATCTCTTACCAGACTCTCCACACCTCTCTTAGCTGTCAACCCTTCTCCACCATATGCCGAGAGAGAGGAGAGTGGAGAGAACACGACACACATGGATGAGTGAGACGCGGGGCACCAACACACACACAGACACACACACACACCAACACGGAAAAGGAAAAAAACAATACAAGGACACAGGGAGGGAAAACCATGGCTGTCCACAATTCAGGTTACCAAAAAAAAACAAAAAAACGCACTGACCTCCTTGTTAGGAATCTTACAAAGTCAGCTTATTATTACTTGTACTTTTATTTGTATTTTTTCATTCATTAGATTATCAGCAGGCAACAATATTACTGTAAAAACAGTTCAGCTAGCTTTACTGTAACTTTCCTGCAATAGTTATCTTATTTTTAAACACCTTTAAAGTCCAAGTTGGTTCTGGAATCCAGTGTTTGCTAGGTGTTATTCTAAGGTCCACAGTGCCTACACACATTGCCTGTGTTGGTCCAACTTGGTTGTTGGTTCACCTACTGTAAGTTAATGTTTTAATTAGTGGTTGCAGCGTTTGCTAATTTGCCAGTTAATCGGCTCAGATTACATTTGCTATAGTTCTCCTCACACTGCGTTGCTTTGTAGAAACCACAGGTGACAATCTCGGAAAGAACTGTTGTTCATATTTAGAGACACGTCTAGACTTGTTTAGTTTTGGTCATTTTAAAATTCATTGTAGGTCAAAAAAGTGCCTTGTGCACTGTTCATAGCAGAAATGACAGGTCTAACAAATAATGTTACAGCGTCCCAGTAGGCCATGTGCTGAGTCAGTGTAATCAGTATTAAGGTACTGGAGCTAATGATTGTAAATTTCATACAACTGTCAGTATTAGCTGCAATGAAAAAGTCTGTATACTCACAAAGAGAAAGGGCTACTGAACACAAGCATACATACAACAGATTGACATAAATGTACTCCTTGTGAAAACTGGAAAGCTAATCTAACTGTTCACAGCTGATTACATCATGAAAAATGATGGCACAAATTGGAAAATAAAAACAGAATGAGCTTATAAAGTGCATGTTTCTGAGTGTAAATCTATACTGAAAATCGTCCAAATTCATGAATGAGTGAGAAGCCATTCTGTTTTCTATTGTGCGTTCCGTCTTTGCCTCACAGCTTTGCTAACTTCCACCCACAAACAAACATCATTTATGCTTTCAAAGCTGCTACTTCTTAAAAACGCATAAGAGAGGTAAAGACAGAGAGACAGTGGGCGTGAGGCAACATCAAGAACAACATATTAGGAATCAATGAATTCAGTCAAAAACTCCGACTGAGCACGGCACTTACGTGAACTGTTTCACTATTAATATTTCATCTCACCACCGTGCCTCTGTCTGCTGGCATCAAACAATAGCTAAAGCTGTTCCTGGTGTGGTCTCTTGCATTGTGAGCACAACTATGGTATCTGCACAGGCGTAACAATGCCATGCTTTTACAAGAGTCTCCCACTGTGATGTGCAAAGTATGGAAATGGGAAAGATGACTGGGCATTTACTCAATCCTCAAGAGACTGCGGGAGGAAATCTATACTCACACACTCACACAGAGTTGACAACCCAACTGTTGGAATGACTTTGTGCTTATTTTCCACAACAGTGAGCAAACAAGGAAAAACTGCTGGTATTTGCCTTGATCAAGATCTTATTACTGGTGGATTTCACCTAATGAGATAAACGGATAAAAGCAGTAGGTTACTCACTCCACTGTGTTCTCTTGAGTTGTGCAAAGAATAAAATACCATGAAAATTCCATGTTAGAGGTTCACCACAGGGAATAACCATGTATGCATTGGGCTGGGCAATACGAAGACAATCAAATGTGACCATATTTTTGAGCAAATACCTCAAAATTAATATCGCAACGAAATTGTAGAGTTGGGGCTTTCACAATATATTTACACAACGAGATTTCTGATTAACAATCATCAGTTATGTGGATTTAATGACTATTGCAAGTTCAGAAAATGACATAACTTCACTGTAATACAGCCTTTAAAACAACACAAGTGACATTACAATATCCAAAATCTACTACAATACCTATTTTCTCATATCATAATAATATTGGAATATTACCCAGCCCTACCTATGCATGGTTTACACCACTGAAAGGACTCTCAGGTAACCTTTTTTTTTTATTAATAAACCAAATACAATGTTGCTCTAGCAAAGAATGGTAATCATATGACTAAATCCCCTGAATGAAACACAGAACTGTAAAACTGTTTTTAATATGAATGTGGTGGAATAAAACTATGCGTGAAAGAAACTGCCTCCAGGTACGTTTCATTAACACACCTCCCTTTGGTTAAAATAAATAAATAAATAAGAAGAAGAATAAAATGGACCCCACAGGCAGTGAAGGGGATAACATGCACATCAGGCATGTAATTGATATTCTAATTAACTCAATAAAAGAAAAAGAAAAAAAAGAAGAAGAAAAAAAAACCCAGCAAGGATTCAGACTGATTTTTTTTAATTTTGTTAAACATGTTAGTTATACAATTATTCTTTCCCTGATGTGACGTCTCATTCACTGCATTTACATGAACGAAAACATTCAGTTTTTGCCCTTATTCTAAAAAAGACAATATTCCTACTAAGCTGTTCATTGTGACTAATGAAAATGATTAAACCACTAATATTCCTGTTTACATGCAGCCGTGCATACTCCGATTAACGTGCCCTAACATCTTGTTTATCATATCAAAATATGGAGAAGTGGAACAGCTGGAGCCATTTATGCCATGTTGCTTCTTTGCATTAAAATAGGATTTCATCACAGTTCACCACCAGTGGTGGACTTGTTGTATCATGCGAAGACAGCCTCCTTTGTTTATTTAGTCAACCACCTTCTTTGAAAAGGGTGGTGTCTCAATATTTGAGTCTTTTATGATGTTTAAACATATGTTTGTTTCCTCTTATGATCAGAAATATGGTCTTTTCGTTTGAACATGCATCTCTATCACAGCCTTGGAAACTGTTGGCATGTTGGACTGAAACAGGCAAAAGGCCATGAGATGTTAACTGTTGTATGAAACCACAGCTGAGATGCGCATTCTGAAAGTGCTGTATTCAAGTCTGAAGAATGCTACAAAGAGAATATGCTGTTAACCTGACTGGTATCAAATTCAGAATACTGTCATACACAAAATAATAGTGGAATATTAGTGTGCGAGTAAATGTAGTCATTGCAGCAGGTTGGGAAGTACAGAAAGATTCTGACATTTTGTGTGTAATATTTATTTGTTCATGTATTCTATCGTAGCCTGGGTCACTTTAAATTATTTAAATACGACACATTCTTATTACATTAAATTATTCAATACAATACTGTGTGCAGAGAAAAAAGTGCAGAAGTAATTTTCTGTTCCCTGCATTTCTCAGTATGGCCTCACTGGCTCGCCCATTGTCAGATATTCAGCTGGACTATCTGACACCCTCGTCGGTATTAGATAAAACGTCATATAGATTACTAATAAGCTACAGACACTTTGACTTTACAAAGTTCAACATGAGGTAAAATATTCATCCAAGCAAGTCAAGAGAACACGATGTGCCTAAGCTACAGCATTTGAAGAGGGGCTTTTAATCGGTAATAGGGCAAAGAGATCAGCATGTGACATTCAGTGTCTCTGTTTAATTTCCCCTCAAGATGTCACTGACAAGTAATCATCCACTGTCTGGCCTTTACATAGCATTCCCTGCTTAAACCTAACTCAGACGTCTGTATGTGTGTGTGTGTGTGTGTGTGTGTCTGTCCATCTAGAGGAACATATATACTGTAGCTCAAACTGTTAACCATTGTTATTTCATTGTGTCATAGATAGAGACAGGGACTTCCAATTGGCTCAAGATTTTCACCGAGAACATGAACATGAGTCATATGTCTTTTAATGTGGAAATGCACATGGCAGTGCTAGCTATTCTGACAACTTTACAAGAACAACTGATTGTCACAAAGGTGAAAATTCCTGTGGAAGCAGTTACTTTAATGAAGCTCCTCAGTAGTGTGATACTTGTCTAGACATGTGCTGATGTGTGGGGTAAAATGTTCCTCAAATACGATGTATAACAAAGTGTGAGAATGATTCAAACTTATGCTACACTGACGTTCAAAGCAGTGCATTTGAACAGGGTATAAATGAAAAGATAAATGAATATTAATTCCTGAACATAAGCTTTCATTCCACCTCTTTATCTCTGCTTTGCTGTCTCTCTTCAACAGTCTCTCACCATTTTAATATTATTTTTCCAAGATATCCAGGTGTGCAGTGAGACTGCAGTCTACAATTCTCTGACAGGGACGCAACACTTTTTTTTAAGAGTAAAAGCCAAGTAAAGGTAAGGTGCTGCTGTTGAAGTGTAATTACTGTAAAATGAGTTATGTCCTTTACAGGAGGGGTCACCTCAGGGAAACGTTGCCTTCATTGAAAAAAGTCATTAGCAAGCAACTCAAATTCACCTCATGGAGGGTTAGTGCTTTTAAAGGTTAGGCCAGTGGGCCAAGCATGCACCTTACTCAGGATGCACTCACAAAATTAGCACATTGTGATTGCTTTGGTAATCTAAACTATGTAAAACAAACAAACTGACTAACTGACAAAATTCAATTTTCTGTAATGATAATAATACTAATCATGGGTCTTGTGAAGGAAGTTGAATCACTGAAAACTACAGTATCTAGAGCAAAGTAGAACCACCATTTTAGCCGCACCATTACACCACAACCTGTCAAAGAAGTAACAGAAGACTGAAAGGAGAGAAGGTATAAAGCAAGCCCTGAGGCCATGTGTGTGCCATAATATCCTACCCCAGGGGTGGGCTATTGTTCTTCTAAGAGAAAAAAGACTGAACAATGTGCTTTCACCACGGCAAGCAACACCAGTTAACTTCTGCCATGCAAAGCAACATCAGATCTCTCTGATCACATGAGGATGGAGTTCTCACTTCCCTGGGTTCAGACCTGCTCTAGACATCAACAAGTCTGCTGCTGAGTTAATTGGCTCAAACATCCAGGGAACCCAGCTCACTGGAGAGGGGTACTTTGGGCCCCCCTTTGTCAATGCCAGTGTCAGTGAAAACCCAGCCTTTCAGGGATGCATTTGTAGACATGAGACAGAGATAAACCACTGGTCATGGAGAGCTCCACTAAAGAAGAGCTCACTCTGTGAAGGCTCAGTGAAGCACCTCTTGACCACATGAAAAAAGGGGGCAAGTGGGACTACTTGCACCAAAGCAGCAACCAGGCCCATGAGGTGAAGGCAGTGGGCCCTGTTGAACTGGGATCCAAACTGAAATAAGAAGAGGCAGGCACTAAATTCTTGTGTGCTTCCTGAGGCAGTACGATTGTTGCAGTCCCTGGCCTCTGAACCATGCTCAATATAACCTGTCACCTGAGATTGCTTGAGCCATTGTTCAGGTGCAACCACAGGTCCTGAATGTGATTAAAGAGCAAATCATCATGGTGACAGTACTGCTTTTCTGAGGTCCTCCTGACCAGTCAGTCCCCAAGGATGTCAAGAATTCTGAGGTGCTGCTAATGCAGGTGAAAACTGCATCCAGGCAGCAAGTGAATGTAGGTTATCCCAAAGACCTGCGCAACCTGAAAAGCAGACTATCCAAGTTAAATCTCCTTGAATGCAACTTTAGGGAGACACTGGAGAAGAAAGTGATCAGGCAAATGAAGGGAGGGACCAACAAGCTACCTGCTCTCTTCCAGGCATATTTGAGTGCGATCTTTTAGGCACAGAACACCTACGTGTGGACAGATCAAAGTATTTGGAACACAACTTGCAACAAGTCCTCCAAATTGGACTAAAAGATGCAAGGTTTGGCTTTATCATTTTAAAAGAAACATGTCATTAGGAGTACTTGATGAAACAATTCATTCTTTCTTCTGACAATCTCAACTACTGTGCTGCTTTGGGGAATTGCAATCAACTGGCAAAAAGGTTCAATTACATATATGTAGCTCAGATCATCACCCAGCTTTGTGAATACTGCAAGGACCATGGTCACCAGTGTCCTCTTGTAAGTACGAATACTTTAAAAGTAAGTTTCACGAAAAAAAAATACATAAATACAGCCAGTGGGAGCATAAAAATAACAATTCAGATAAGGGCAAACAAGTGTGCAAGAGATGAAAAAAAGAGAAGCAGGATTCAAGAGGCAGCAACATATGGTTGAGGCTTGAGTTGCTGTCGCCATCCTATCAGCATGCTCTGTTCTTGTATTGTGAATTGAGAGGCTCTTCCCAAGGCAAGGCTTGTCAGAGTCTGACCCCTTTACCCTGTCCTTGCTTTTGTAATCCTGAAAAGCATTCAGTTTGTAAGAGCATTTGTCACACTCGATATTGGTATGTTTCTTTTTTATGTGGCATTTACAAGGATCACTCTCCTGTGCCCTCCTCTTTCTTATCCCTCCCTCTGCCATTCATGTGTTTTAGGGGTTTTGCTTCTGATCGTATTCCAGGGTCATTACTGGAATCCTGAGCAGTCAACTAGGGTTAAATACTCCATTTGCTGCCACCACTGCCAGAGCAAGGTAAAACAAGTGGTAGAGAGAGACTGAGTGTCATCCTAGCTTCACCACAGACATGAGAGCTGTTGTAAAAAGTGGAGTCCTGGAAATATGACAGCTACTCTTTAGTCTTTTATGTAGGCTGTCTGTGTCCAGGTCCTAATTATATGCTAAATAGCTTGTCAATTGCCATTTAGCTTGAGGCCAAGCTTAACTTGAGTACAACTTCAAAGATGTGGGTGTACGTCTTTATTCACATGCACAAAAATGCCACTGTATTTGTTTGCGTTTGATGTGTGGGCAGCATCATATACAGTAATTCCAACTCTAAAGAGTTATCCAATTATGTAACACAGAAACGACAGTGCAGCTAACAGCAGACCCACCAATCCAAAAAACGGTCAACTGCATGTGGAATTAACTGAGAAAGAGAAAGTATCATTTGCAGTGTTACTAATATCTGTCTGACAGGAAACATGAAGACATCAGGATGATGGCATCTTTCTTTGGTTTGAATTTTAATAGACCCAACGCAAGAATCTGAGCCTGAAGTGGATCTGTGGCATTCAGTAAGTTTTTTTTCCTCCAAGTCACAGGCTCCATGCAAAACATTGATTGTCTGGTTTGCTCTCCAATTATTCCCTCTCGTCATTGAAGCAATCAATGACAAACCTAGACAATTCACCAATATCAAATGTGGCTTACAAGTTTATGGCTTGCATAAATTGAAAAAAAAATCTACCAATATAAATGAAGTATCTTGCTATAGTCTACCTAATAATTCTATTTATTTTTATCCTGCTGCATCCACAGGAGGCGAGAGAAAGCTCTGTTGCCAGGTAACAGTGATACAGTTGAGCGACTGAGCTGGGTTGATAGCCAGAGTGCTTTTCTGAGCAACCATTGGTCCTTTGGACCCTAAGAGGCCAGTACGCTTGAGTGGCTCTCCCAGGAGAAAATAAGTACAGTAACAGTCACCATAGCCCTATTTGAGCGCAGTGTGGAAGAGAAAGGCATTGCGGTGGCTAAAAAGGGTAAAAATAATAACATGGGTTTGAGAACAAACTATAGTGTTATATGTATAAGGTCTGTAGTTAGTGGCTGACTGGTTACCCTTCTTCAGTGACTGGTTGCCTACTTAAATGCTAATACGTATATGTACCTTATGCAGTTACATAATTTTGACATCTATGTGTTATATTGTTGCAGCCTCTGGGAATAGGATTATCAAGTATTCAGTAAGAAAAAAAATGCTATTACTAAAATTCAAAATATCTGTGTACTTCATGTAAATAGCTAAGTGTTTCAACCAATCGCAGTAAATTTTCACATATCCTTGACAGTCCAGAGGGGTTTTCAAAGTGCATGTGTATTGCATTCTGTTATAATGAAGTAATTTCAACTGGCATGCTGCACATCACGCTTTCCATGCATCCCAATGACCTTGAGGGTGCTTGCCTGTGATATGACATGGTCCCTCTCAGTTGTTGGGTAGCGCTTGAAGCCAGTGTTTGACCAATGCTTCACACACAAACGCACACACTGATCCCCTTCTCCGAGTGCGTCTGCACATCTCTTTCCTGGACCCCAGTCCATGCTCTAATCCTCTGGACTGGATGCTGAGGCTGCAGTCTGGTAATTCACCAAATCCCCTTCTGCTACCCTCAGCCCATACCTCTCCTCTGATGTCAAGTGCTCCTTGACAGTACAAATGCAAACACACATCCACCCATTAAACATGACAAACATACATTACAGCTACATGCTACATGCGTACAAACTAAAACCTTTAACAAATGCCTCAACATTCAGATTGTATGTTCCAAGCTCTCACTGTGTACACCATTTTCTTGGCTTGCAGTAAAACAGCGACTTCTTTTTCAGGGTTTTCATTTGATGAAGTGTCAGCATTTACAGCCTGCATGGCTTAGGTCTGTTTTCTGCCTCTTTTTCTGTAATGAGCTCCCCTTTATGTCTACATTCTCAAAACTGTCACAGGAAAAACATCCGCATTTGATCGCTGATTTCATTAAATGGTTTGTTTTTTCCTCACAAAATACCAAAGTGCTCCCAGATTTGCCATTAGAGGGCCCCCACAAGAACAATGTGTAATTTCAGCCTGCCACTGAAAGTGTCTGAGCGTGTCAGTCAACAGCAAAATGTAGACGCTAAACACTAGATAAGGCTTGACTTGTTTTTTCTTTCTTAGAAAATGGAGATTACAAGCAAGGATAAATGATAAAATGGGCACACCAAGAGGGATGCTGTCTCATCTTAGATAGATGATAGATATTGTTTTTGCCCAAGAGGACATGTGTGTTATGATAAACCAAAAAGGAAAACAGTATTTGAGTAGGGGGTATTTTTGTTGTATAAACAAAACAATTGTAAGCAGATATAATTACACTATAATTGCTAAAAGCAAAGCACAGAGCATATAACACACGCATCAAGCATTACAGTCTATCCCGGTTCACTGTGAAGCTATCTTATTACATGTTGCTAGATAATTGTCAGGCTTCAAAATTTGTGCATGTTGCCTTTTTCTAAATGCTTTAATTTCGTTAAATGGTTATTATCTGTTTGATAAACAGGTTTAATCAGTTGCTCAGTGGCATATGGCCCACAGTCGTTCTGCTCATTTGAAACTAGTTAGGAAAGGCACCTGATTGGGGTAATGGAAGTCATAACTAACTGTTAAGGATGCCTGCTACAGACTTCTTAGAAAGTCCAGCAAATTGTGCAAAAGCCAAAAACAGAATTGTGGGAAGAGGAGGAAGAGAGGAAAGGGATAAAGGAGGAGGAGAGACTATAAAGAGGATGAATTTAAAATAAGGGGAAAATAAAGATTTTGGCACAGTGTGACTTGTCTATGCATAAGGGTAAAATAATGACATGAAGGACACTTTGAAGGCTCTCTTGGGTCCAACAAAGCACAGACATTTCACTATGCTTTGGTACTTTGTGAGGGGTTAAGAAGGGTACTTTGTAAATGCTGGAGTGTCCCGCTATCAAGGCCTCCGCTCTGTTCCTTTATGATTAGTGTGCTTGTTCTGTTAGATGTGATTGGACTAATGCTGTAATGCTCTACCCGAGTTAATGGTCTGTGGTTACTGTTGCCAAGCCCTGCTGCTTGATTAAATTATTCACTTAATATTTATATTAGTTGATTAATCTACCAATTAATTGGCTGGGTCAAAGTGATTGTAACTGGGACTTTGTGGTATTATTTGAGAATCACTCAGTGAGAACTTGATGTACTCTAAACATGCTTCTAGGAGTAAGCACACTAAAAAGGCATTACATGCATTTATTACGACAAGACTTCAGTATTAGAAATGGTTCTCTGAAGTTACTGGTAGGGTTGGGATTCACTAGAGGCCCCATGATATGATATTGTCACGATACTTAAGTCACGATACAATATTATTGCGATTTTAAATGTATTGCGATATGCTAAGTATTGTGGTAACATATTGCAATATATTGCGATTCATTACCTTTTTTAAACAGCAAATTATGTCCCCAAAGGAAAACTTTGTCAACATTTATCCAAAACAAATAAGTTCTCAGTCGGTTTATCTCAGTTCAGTCATTGTTATAGCAGCAAATCGTATCCAGTGGACTGAAAACGCTACTGATTTAATCATTTTAGTAGGCTATCAAAAGTTTTATTCGTATTATTAATAATTTACGTAATAAAAAATCAATACTTGGCATCCATGTAACAAAAAATAATATCGCAATACTGAGCTATATTGATCCCCCATCACCCACTCCTCGTTACTACAGTCCTTCATTCTACATCATTACTTCATCAGTGTAGCTTGTGTATATCAGACATTCACCTCTTGAGTTGACAGGTGGCAAAAAAAGTTTTTTGCATCTTTGCAAAGGACGTTGCCAGTGCCAGGCTGGATTTGCAAGATGAAACATTTTCACAGTGTCAATAAAGTGTTAAAACATCAAATGCTGAACAGCATAATCTGCATTTATGCTGATCATGTCAACTCGATTTCAATTTCCCTTCCTTATACATACATTTTTTCGAAATATGTGGCTGCTTACAGTAGTTCTGCTTCAAACCTTGATTATCTCTGTGTGATGTAGCCATACATCATAGATGTCGTGTTTAGATGTAGTACCCTTACATTGTTTGTTTTAGTGTAGTGTCAGGGTAATTCACTGGGATGGTGTGGATCAACTGGCGCACAATGTAAAAGATATCGTTTAAAATAGAGCACCAACTCTCCCTATCCTTATGATTAAATTCTGTCTCTTTACAGGTGTTGAGTATTACTGCATATGTGAAAACAGTTGTTTTGTGGTTCCACATGGAGCTGTGCAAAGTCTAATAAATGGCCATAACTGATGAGGCAATTTATTACAAGTTTCAGTAGATGAGATATTTCTGGTTCTGCTGCATTGACTTTGATTTCTTTCTTTCCTTTTGTTATGTAACTGTCCATCTTGAGACCGATAATGTTATAGATGTTCAATGCCAAATCGGTGGAATACTTGTGACAGAATTGCTCCCAGCAGGTCATTCAAACATTTACTTCCTCTATAAACTAAAATACATACTGTATACCTTATGTACTGCGGATTATCACCACTTGAATAACAACAATAAAATAATATTATGGTAATGAGTGAGCAGTTCTAGTTGGGCATAATGATGGAGCTGAAAGTGGTGGATTTTGCCATAGTTTAGCAAAGAATGTGTTGAAAATATGAGTGCTGAACATATTGATGGGACAGTCAAGAGGTCGACTATGCTGCGGGAGTAACTGAAGAAGTTCAGATGGCTGCTGCAAACTCAAGCTGATTTGCTGTGCAGTAAAGGAGAACTACAAACCTCTGATTGGGCAATTCTTTAAGAAAGGTATTGGATCAGACTTTATAATGCATGTATATTTGTATCTGAAAATTAAGAGCACACAAAATTGCCATATTTCTGAGCAGGGTTTGGTGTGACATTCTAGATTTTTAAGGAGAACAGAATGCATTGGTTTAGGTAAGATCATAGTAAATGGCTGAATAATTGGGAGCTTTTACTGAAGCTGTAAACAAAACTCAAAAGTTTGCTCAATGAATGATAAATACAGTTTTAACTTCTAATAAGCTCCAGTATTTTATAGTAATAATTCACCCTGAGAAAGACTGAGACCTGAATTTCAGGCATGTTGAGGTTCACTCAGCTGTCAGCCACGTTTAAATGTCATTGCTCTAATTTGGCGAAACATAAGTTGTTAATACCTCAAGGTTCATAAAGAGGGATGCTCAGTCACACCTTTAATCTTTAACTGCTTCAGTGAGGGTGCTGAGTGTCTCCAAGTGAAAAAGAAGCTTAGCAAACAAGAAAATATGTCTTTTAATTGTGTTGTGGTGATGTCTTTACTTACTGTATACATTGTAGTGACAGCTAACGTTCACTCAGAAAGTATAAATGTCAGAGCCATCAGCAACTTTTTTTATGTTCCTTCTTTTGATTTCCTCATTTCACTCGAAAATCCTGTAAACACCAACAAGCCTTGTATGAAGATAAAATCAATAAACATCCCTCCTCACTGCTTAGCAAGTTTGAAATGATATAAATAGTAAATAGAAACTGACAGAGGGGATTTCTGTTAAAGTTTATTTATCCTGTCAGACACATTTTTATGTGTTGTCAAACGATAAACACACTGGTGTAACTGACAGCACTTGACAACCCTAAACACAGAAGCTGTTTCAACCTGGTGAATGTAGAAAACCCTTTCAAGATAGCTGTTTTCAAATTGTTTTTATAACAGCTGTAACCCCATGGGATGTATTTGACCATGTAATGTAACTAAAGTCATTTTTGTGTGCAGGAGAAGAAAAAAGTCAAGACAAAGCCAATGTTATAAAAGCCTGATGAGATTATCCTGAAGCCAAAAAGACGGGAGTGGGGTGGTGGGGTTGAAGGGCAGAAACTGAATAATTAATATGTGGATGTGGGGCAGGAATTATGGGAGAGGTGGAGAAGAAAAGACATCGACCCAAATCTCCTTAACTTGCACACAGCATTAAGAAAAAGGCAAACCTCTCCCCACTGTAGCAACCGTTCTTTCAAACAAAATGGGTTCATACCCAAACTCATTCACTTACTATGGGTGTTTCATTACAGAGTTCAAGAGAATAGTTACCTCTGATGGAGACACAATGTGATCTCCTTCAGTGTTAAAAGCTCAAAGTCAATTCAGCTACATCTGTTTAACCAATTTGAGATTCCCTCAGTGCAGCATTGCAGTTCTATTTGAGCTGCTCTATTACACAGCTCATCTTTCTATTTGAAGAACTCTCATGAATTGAGAGTAACACCTGTATGACATTTTCCTATTTAATTCATAGGATCCTATGTACAGATAGACTGGACACATATTCAGAACTTAAAACAGAACTGCAAACAAAGTTCAGCTCAATTTTTGGATTTTGTTTGCACACATTGTAAGCGCTTGTGTGTTCATGTTATGACACTGGTGGTCGTGTTTGTATTAATGTTTAGAATCTGGTAGCATACAAGCCAATCTCATTCCCAAGTCATCAAATACAGACACTTTGTCACACCTCTTGGCATCTCATAGCAACGAACAGGGCACCTTTATGCGTATCTATGTGAAGCACAGCTGTAACATGGCAACAAAACTACTTGGTTAGTTTTAGAAAAAGAAATCTTCTGGGTTAAAATGAGTGCTTCTGTTACACAACGTAACGTGATGTAAATTCGTCATGCGAGTGATGTCAGTGTGTGACGACTGTACAGAAATTGCGCAACATTATGTTAGAACAACTTTGACTTTTGGTTTCACACAGAATAGGAACTGTGGTCCCTATAAGTCCAGAGTTGTGACAAAGTCTCAGTATTTGATGCCTGGGCTATAACATCCTTTGGATTACATTTCAGTGTAGGGCTGCCCCCTACTAAGAATTTTCCTAGTCGACCAATAGTCATCACTTAAGGCCATTAGTTGACTGTGTTTACGATACTGGGCGGGGTGGTTTGAGTTCAAGATCTGAGAAAGGATAGTATAGGTAACATTGTCAACACTGTGCTACATTACAGACAAATACAAAACCGTAATGAACCTTCATTAATTTAGGCCTATATTTTATCTACAAGTGCACGTCACACACTGAGCGAGCCGCCTGTTCATGACGCTGTCAGCAAAGCAGTAATGATTGTGCTCAGGGGCTAATGGGCATGTAGCTACTTATGTACTGCCTAGGAATCAAAGTGAGGGGTACCACTTGCTTTGGATGTTATCAGCCCATTATATGGCTGTTATCAGTTGTCTTTGGGAGCATACATTTGAAGTAGTATGGCCCTACTTTCCCTTCCATATTTATTTTCTAGTGGCCATAGTAATTATGACAGTACCAAAGGTGGAAGTCAGGTGACGCAGTATTAATAGCGGCAAAGATAGGACTCCACCCAGGAGACCACTATTCATGTCCTGTGTGGAACCAAAATCCCGCACACACCTACTTTGTTGTATGCAGCTTAGGTTAATAAATTATAATTATTTTAACCTAAATACATATATTTTCCTAAACCTAACCGAGTAGTTTTGGTGCATAAACCTAACCAGACTGCAAGAGCGCCACAACATTACCCACGTATTTAAATCATATGAGGATAAGTTGGATATGCACCTTCTGGCCTACTGGTAGGTGCAGTTTGCCCCATCTAAAGCATTATAATGATAGTGATGACAACTCCCATTTAATGGGATAATGATATTTGAAACAGGTGGCTGTACAACATGGTAATATGAATACTGCTAATTAAATGCAAACAAAGGTCTAGAAGCAGTGGTGACACCCTTTGAGGCAGCCACAGTCTCTGCAACAGTCATGCCCCTTGTTTCTTCACGACTGTTTCGTCAATTATGTCCATGCAAATATGCTATGTCAACAGTATGTTAATTATTGAGGATGAGATGGCCACTGTGTGTGAGTCAGTCTGTTAAATGCATTTTTAAAAATATTTCCTGCTGCAGTTAGAAATATCTAAGCAATTGGAACACGTATTTAAAATGTGGAAGGTGGCATTACACCATCCATTTGCTTCTGTGTAATCAATCTATCTTTAGCAATGACATAAATGTTAGCATACCACCTTGTTTTATTTGGTAATACTTTGATTTGCTCTTCTGGCTTTACCATCTAGCTAGCCTATAAACATATTTTATTCTGCATATATTTCTTGACTTATGGGAAGAGCACATTCAGCTTGCTTTTGTTTTGATAGGTGCTTTTATCGCTACAGATGGTGCATGTACACAGCATGTAAGCAACCTTTTATATTGAATTGCTGCGTACAGTTGATTTTAAAATTGCAGAAAGGGGTCATCAATAAAAACGTCGACCTGAAATGTCTGAGCTCATAATGGCTATCTAGTAAATCTAACTTAACTAGAGATACCAGCTGTGGCTTACAGAGATATGTTTTATGCAAACAGAGCTAAACATAAAACATAATACGTCATGTTTGTAGTCGACGAATGACAAATGCAAATGTTTGCCTGCAGAGTTAATATATCACATCAGGTTCATCCTTCACCTTCTCAAAATGGTCCCACACTTTGGATTTCCTGCCTTACATGTTATTAACTACCTGTGGAATAACGGCAGGTACCAGCCCTTGTAATTGGGGACTGTACATAACAACCTGGAAAACGTGGAGTCGGGTGCTGGGTGCGATTCTTGTGCCACTTTTGTGCCAGCTTTCAAGAGTGACCCGTCTGGCTGCTGAGTGTGGCCTCTTCCTGTATCTGACCTTTCAAATAAAATTCCCACACGGTCGAGTCGTATAGGTTTTGATTTATAGTTAGACAAGGCCCAGCTCCTAAGAAAGTTTCTTTTTTTTCCTTTTTCCTGCAACTAAGCGACCAATGAAATCTTGCTAACTAATGACTTTTCTGGTCGACTAACGTTTGGTGGACTGTTAGGGGGCAGCCCTATTGCAGTGTGTCATGTCTTGACAAAATTATAGATGATTTGTTGTGGAATGAGATTGATCTGATAAGCGGTGTTGTTCTTCATGCAACTATTAAAACTATGATTAATCACTGGGAACAGTGAGTCATTGTGATTTTCTTAGATAAAATTAATAAATTACTCAATAACCTGCTCTCCTCTTGTAAATGTGAACCGTTCTTGGGAATGGTTAGGAAATTAGTGTTGATGTTGCGTTATCATTTCATTTGATAAAAGTATAAGATGCAAGTATCTTTCCCTCTGAACATAGTTAATCTAGTGCCCATTTATCACATAAAAAAACAGGATTAATATAAGATAATGATTTGTTATAAAGAAAGTAGGAGCATGGGCAAGGAACAAATTCCCAGTTGCAGTATAATTTTAGGACAGGTCAAGAATAGATGCTGGTTAACTCATTTTAAATTCTAACTATTGGCTTCTGAGGAGAGTTGTACAGGTTACAATTTGATGCTCTTTAACCCTGTAGTGTTTTTGAGCTTCATTACACTCTATATGGTATTTCTATTTCTATTTAGTGAAGAAAGACAGTAGGAAGGTTCAGGGCACCAGCTCAGATGTCATGGTTTCTCCTCGACTAAGATTATCACTTTATTTATAAGATGAATAAATCATAGGCCCTGAATTGATGCCGCAACAGAATAGGTTTTCTCACACCGAGGCTTTAATTAACTTCATCACTGATGCTTTCTCCATTGAAACTGGGAATTAACTATTTCTACCTCTGCATGTGTATAATTGCTTCTGATATACCAGGATGAATAAAAATCAGGAAATGTGGAATCAAACTGGGTGGCTGAAGGGAAAGCCGGACAGAAATACAAATGCATGCAGACAGATATAGCTATAAAGAGGAAACTCAGAAGGAATGATTGATGTATAAATACACGCAGAGTTTGAATGAGCACTGCCTGTACACTGTTTTACTCTAAATTTCCTCAGGAGGGCATTGTTGTAAAAATCTATACCCTCATACGGAGGCACTTTGAGAGTGCTGGAGGTGAAACAAGCAGAGCTACCTGTGGAAGAAGGACTGTTCCATGTGTCTGATGGGAGTAGTTTTATTTTAAAAGAATGAGATTAATGTAAAATTTGATTTATTAGAGCACACATGAATTCTGACAACCCTGTCAGAGCTGCAAGTGAAGATCTCAGAGCTCATTCTGTCACAGGCATACTAATATATACTGTTATTCTTAAGTGTGTTCTTTCTTTAAAGGCAAATGCACTTGATAAATCGTGGTAATGAAAAACGCTTGTGCTGGTTTTAGGAATGCAAATCATGCACACAGAGAAATAGCTTTAATAGTGAGCTCATGACTGTGATTGTGGCGCCGTCAGCCGCATGAAAACGTTTTAGCGATCCTGTGACTTACACAGCATCTCCTTTGTTCTCAACTGACATAAAAGCCCACAGTCAACATGAAGGCCCTTTCCTCTGCCTAATGGCTTCATTTGATGTCAGCTTTCTTTTTCTTTCTTTTTTTTTTTACTGAACCTCCTCGTCCAGATCCTCATCCCCAGGCCCACCACCCGTCTTTCTCCTCATAATATCCCTGTCCCCTGGTGCTCGCTGAGAAAATTAGCCCTTGTTTTGATCAGGTCCTGTAATTTGATATTTCTTGTGTGATGTGTGGCATCCGTCAGGGTAGCCCTACGTCTCTGCTGACATTTGGAGCAGCAGTCATTAGTTATGCACTTGATCAGAGCCGCCAACACAAATGCCCTCACCCCCCTCCCCACCCCGTCTACCTGCTCCGTGGATTGCAGTTTCAAACAAGGGGATCTAATGTTATTCCACTTGCCTCATTGCCTCTGCTTGTATGCTCCGGCGAGCACAAAACCACCCACTGCCCTATGAATTCTCAGAATTAGCAAGAAGAAAAAATGAGGCGGTGTATTTTGCCTGGTGTAAAATGTCTCAGAAGGCCGTGACAACCTTTTACCAGCTTCCCTTTTCATTTGCAAAAAAAAAAAAAGCTGATGTATTCTCCTAGGGAAATATGCAGTGGGATAAAAGTAGGCTTTTTCCATTCAAGAACACAATGTAATAGGTAAGAAGATGTCATTTAAGTCTTTCAACTAATGATTAGGACATGCACTTAGCAATTGTACCTGTGACAAAAGCAGTGTAATGTAAGACTGTACGAAAACCTAATAATGAATTGTTAACAACTCTTTTAAAAAATGAAAGCCTGTGAATTCCCAGTAACCTTGGTAAGCGACTTTGCTGTCTGGCTATTCGACAGTTCACCTTGATGCAGAGAGCGCACAGCGAAATTCACTGAAAGCACTCCAGACAGTTGGCACTGGCTTCTTATCTTAACGAGGGGGAATTATTTTGGTTCACCAAGCCTCAGTAATATGTTAAAACCTTTCACTACACACATCATATGCCCAATTAAGCCCATTTGGAGATAAGATAGGTAGCTTTGATCAGTCCAATGAAAGGAGTCATTTGGAGGACAAGGTCATTATGTGTCGTTTCTCAAATGTTAGGATAGGAATTAAAAACGGCGCGGCTACAGCTGGGAAAGGTCATGACCTGCAAAACGCTGAGCTATCTCTCTTTCCACTGAGAGAGCTGCGACTTTGTTGTTTCACACTGCATTTACATAATAAGATTAGATTGCCAACACTCTCATTAAACTCAAGTATCTTCTCACTTTTTCGGATTTAATGGATTTGATGAAATTTGAACACCTTGAATTTTATATTTTTCTAATAAAATGTTCAAGAATGAAGGCAATCATTTTGTGTTCCTATTATTTAAGAATAATCCTGAAACCTTATAATAAGGGTTTATGATATTAACCTGTCATTCAGTAAAGTTTTTGTGTCCCTTTGATGCTCATTTATCAGTAAACACCAGCAAGCCTTTCAACACCTGTTACCCGTTGGATTTGAGTTGAGTCATTGTTTTAATTTGTCTGTACCAGTCTGTCAGAGAAAACAATAACTGCTACCTACTGCGTTTCAATTATCATATTTAAATGTAAATTTACACAGTGTTAAAAATAACTTAAATGTCAAACATATTCTGTTGGCAGTTCTTTTGGCAAACAGTAGCACAGTTCATAAGCCTGGGTCAGTTATGGACATTCATTTGCTATTATGCATACATCCACTGTCATGAAGATGAATTTCCACACCTTTAGTATATCTAATTATTAAAATGACATGCACGGGGGGATTACAGGAGGTGAGCGGGAGGCAAGGTCTGGAAGACTGTGAATATCTACTAATTAGACATATGACTGAAACACTCAAGGGAGAAGGACAGAGCGCAGTCATGGTATGTTACATGATAGGCCAGGTAGAGTTTCATCAGCTAGTCATATATCCTGTAATCTCACTTAATGTGTTATTGGAACATGTCAGCATCTAATAATGTGCTCTTTTGTCACTACATGTTTGTGTCATTAAATTCACTTTCATGATACATCTGGAGTAACGTGCAGGTGCAATGTTTAAAAGAAATGAGTCACCAATACAGCTGCAACTGTGAGAGTTAACTATATAATCCAGAACAACAGCACACTGAGCAGCTTGTTGCTTATTTGACTACATGCTAAAGACAAAAGACAGGCAAAGTATCTAATATTAAGTCCAGGTTTCTCAATGTTTAAAGAAAAAAAAAAAAAATTTAGTTAGTCCTCCTACATGGTGGGCAAAGATTTTACCACTGAACTATCCACACTTTACTGTGCTTGAAAGCAATGATATCATTATTCTACTTTCATAAAGTTGAGGTCGAAATCATTATTTTATTCAGGAAGAGTTTCCATGCTTGTTTCACACACTGGGCAAGAATATCACCACTTAGCTATTACCTGCAGTTTTGAGCTAAGTTATTTTTGTGTTGCTTAAATGGGACAGATTGAAAAGAAAAATGTACTGCCTAGGAATCAAAGTGAGGGGTACCACTTGCTTTGGATGTTATCAGCCCATTATATGGCTGTTATCAGTTGTCTTTGGGAGCATACATTTGAAGTAGTATGGCCCTACTTTCCCTTCCATATTTATTTTCTAGTGGCCATAGTAATTATGACAGTACCAAAGGTGGAAGTCAGGTGACGAAATATTAATAGCGGCAAAGATAGGACTCCACCCAGGAGACCACTGTTCATGTCCTGTGTGGAACCAAAATCCCGCACACACCTACTTTATAGTATGCAGCTTAGGTTAATAAATTATACTTATTTTAACCTAAATAAATATATTTTCCTAAACCTAACCGAGTAGGTTTGGTGCATAAACCTAACCAGACTGCAAAAGCACCACATTGGTGCATAAACCTNATAAGTTGGATATGCACCTTCTGGCCTACTGGCAGGTGCAGTTTGCCCCATCTAAAGCATTATAATGATAGTGATGACAACTCCCATTTAATGGGATAATGATATTTGAAACAGGTGGCTGTACAACATGGTAATATGAATACTGCTAATTAAATGCAAACAAAGGTCTAGAAGCAGTGGTGACACCCTTTGAGGCAGCCACAGTCTCTGCAACAGTCATGCCCCTTGTTTCTTCATGACTGTTTCGTCAATTATGTCCATGCAAATATGCTATATCAACAGTATGTTAATTATTGAGGATGAGATGGCCACTGTGTGTGAGTCAGTCTGTTAAATGCATTTTTAAAAATATTTCCTGCTGCAGTTAGAAATATCTAAGCAATTGGAACATGTATTTAAAATGTGGAAGGTGGCATTACACCATCCATTTGCTTCTGTGTAATCAATCTATCTTTAGCAATGACATAAATGTTAGCATACCACCTTGTTTTATTTGGTAATACTTTGATTTGCTCTTCTGGCTTTACCATCTAGCTAGCCTATAAACATATTTTATTCTGCATATATTTCTTGTACACAGCATGTGAGCAACCTTTTATATTGAATTGCTGCGTACAGTTGATTTTAAAATTGCAGAAAGGGGTCATCAATAAAAACGTCGACCTGAAATGTCTGAGCTCATAATGGCTATCTAGTAAATTTAACTTAACTAGAGATACCAGCTGTGGCTTACAGAGATATGTTTTATGCAAACAGAGCTAAACATAAAATAGTGACACAGAAAGGCAGTTCGGAAACAAACCAAGCCTCTTTTACTAAGACAACATGAAGGAGATGTTTCTAGGCACTGGTTTTACACAGTTGGCCCTCTACCATTTTAAATCCCCACATATCTTAATAATGTTCTCTCTCTCTTCCAAATCCCCTTATTCAATTATGGCAGCCTCTAATACATGTGTCAACATGTTTCATTAGTCCGTCCTCCTCTTCCACCAAAGAGATTAGCTCTCCCTTCTTTCTTTTTATTTACTAAATGCAGAAATATCATTTTCCCCAGGACAGAGGGAGAGAGACTGTGAAAGAGAGAGTGATTATTTTTGTTCATTACATTTCATTCTAGTCGGCCAGCCAGAGCTGCTTTTTTTTCCTGAAAAGACTATTAAATATGCGGCCTAAAATTTACTTATTCAGCTTTCAATTTTGCTGCAGTCTACATTTAAATGCTTTGAGAACATTAGAGGGAGTGTGGTACTAGAGCGTGGTTTTAACTCTTGGCTCTCTAACCTCGTCGCCTGAAATGCTTTTATCACAGAGCAAGTATTCATGAGCTTTATGCAACTGAACAATGCTAAGACTGTGGAAATAAGATATGAAGCAAGACTGCTTCATCTCAATAAGTGTGCATGAATGTATGTGTGTCATAGAAGGGGGATGATTAATTCTATGAGTGTGCGATCCTTTTGATGTTCCTCGTGGTAATTGTTGGGAGTTCCTGGTCCCTCAAGGGGTTTATAGCAGCGTCTGCATTGCTGAACCGAGTAGGAGAGTGTAGAGGCCGTGTGTAGGCAGGGACTAGATTAGACGTTACAGTACATGCATGCTCTGCGGATTTTTCCCAGTGACACCAACTGTGCACAGACAGTGCAGTGCAAAGCATGGGCTCACTGGTCATTATCATTCTACTCCTGTTACACTCATCTCCTGATGGGCCTCATCTCTCCATTCCCCCTCCTCCCCGTCCCCTTCTCTATTTCCGCATATCCCTGTCTTCATCAGTTTCCCCCACCGCCTGATTTTGTCTCTCTCTGGGAAGCAGACAAGAACAGAGAAAGGGAGACAGCAAGGAACACAGAGAGATAGAGAGAAAGCAAATGATGACAAGAATAAGGTGGAAACAGACAGAAATGGAAAGAAGGATGCAGGCAGATAGAGAAAAGGGAGAGATGAGTTGTATTTGTCTCACATTTGAAAGCCTTTGTAATCACGGGCCCTTTGGCTATGCTTGGAATAGCAAAATGCCTTTGGTCAGACAATACCCAGTGAAAATATGTTACAGTCTATATGCTGCTCATCCTATTTTTCTTCCTCATCCCTCTTTCATTGAGCTCACCCAGCCCTTACTTTCTCATCTGGTCTGTAAATATACCATTACTCTCTCCCATTTGTCTTCCTGAAGACTCTCACCCTTTGTTCTCATCTTTTCCTATTCTTCCATGTCTTTCACTGCTCATCTGAACCAGCCTTACTCACCTCTCCCATTTCCATACTTCTCCCTCAGTCCTCCCTGCGTCTCTCTACTCTATGTAATGGGCTCCTCCAACCCTCCTCCCCTGCTTTATTTCCTCCCTTTCCCTCTCTCTTGCCCCTGGTGACCTTAATTACAACATGTAAAAACCTGACCTGGATCCAATTTCCAGCCTCTGACCACACAGCCCCAAGATTAATGCCCCATGGGCCAAATTCAATTAAGCTCGCTTCTAAATAAGGACTACAAATGTTAAAAAAGGAGATGGAACAATAGGGTCACACCACTGAAGCTTGGGGAAAAATAACATTGGGGATAAAGGTTCAGGCAATTAAAGGAAAAGGGAGAGAGGGCAACAGCTACATATGAAGAAGGAGTAAATAAATGCTACTACACAAGGCCTATGGGTGCACGCTGTGTTCATGGTGTAAATGGCCTCTATCCATCAATGGGACAACAGTTGTCAGTATATTTGGTTTCCTTAGTAACTCTGACAATATCCATGGGGACACACCATTATTAGAGAATAGTTGGAAGTTTCTGTTGAAATTGATTCCTTTTTTATAACATCATTTGGCATGTTTTTGGCACAAAATCTCATTTGTTACAAAAAATGGGTCTGCACACAAGAAACTCAAAGCTGGATACTTTTTCATTTATTTAATATTTCTGTCCCTAGATTTAAAGTGTATGAACCTTGTTCAGTCCCAATAATGTCACCATTATTTCCATGCATTTACTTTCAATATACAATCATTTAAATCTAATGATTTATAGACTTAAACAGTTAGCTTTGGAGCTGTTTCAATATGTTTTGTTTTCCCTTTCAAGATTTTAAACATGAGCTTTGATTTCGAAAATTACAAATTTAAGCCTGGTCAGACTAACGTCTCTTAACTGTCTTGGGCTTGTTGAAGTTGGGATATATTTTATTAAGGTGTAATTCCCTAAATTAGAATGACATTTAGCAGCTTCAGTGTGAGATTGTACATATTAATGGAGGATAACAAAAATCAATTCAGTAAAGATAAAACTAGCATCAGAAATATGTATTTGCTTTCAGAAAGCAGATACAACTTTTATATTATTGTCAGCTGTAAAATATATTAGTGTGATTTATTTTAGTGCCGGCAGTGCAGAAATATGCTAAAGTATGATTTCAAAAGGACAAGAAGCTGACTCTCCAACTCCTCGGCTCATAGACTGTATAAAATAATAGACATAGCCACCATGACACCCCCCACTGGTTTGCCATCGCCATCTTGAATACTTTGGAGCCAGAAGTGACCATATTTGGATGAGAAGGTGGACCTGAGGAGCGAGGGGTGGATCTGACTCGTAGGCTGTGGGGGCACGTCACAGATTGCCTGGCATTCAAAGCGACCCTGCCCTTAATTAGCATAACTTTAAGCCATAATAACATTTCAAGGGGTGAGTTATATAAAATTTCACCCCTGTACATTAGCTATAATGACCAAAAACTTTTTTGTACCAGGCTGTACACATGTTTACCTTTGCTGTTAAGTTGGGCATTTTAAGATGGAGGTTTAGACTGACTTGCTCTTGGAGCCAGCCTCAAGTAGCCATGTGAGGGACTGCAGTTTTTGGCACTTCCGTCTTGGCTTCATTTTTCAGCCCCTGAGGCTGCCTTTGGCCCAGCTAAAGCCTGTATGCGTTTATAACATTAATTAGGCTTCAGTAACATTTGGGCTCCCTAGATTCTGTATAGCTTTTTGCATAAAATGGGCAGAAACAAACTTCTCTTGATATGTGTCAAGTTTGGCTTTACTGTTTGGTTTTCTGCATCTGCTGAGAATTTTTGAATCTCAGTAGAAAAGAACTGCTGTAGTCTGCTAATTACATGTAGTTTAGACTGAAACAAGTATGCTTTTAAACATCACTAATTGGTCTTCAAACTACAGATAGCCTAAATCAAGATTCACTGTTACCTGTGTTCGATGATAATATATTGTTAGAATGATAAGACATACAACATGTCATTTGGTGACAACCTATGTATGTTTTCATTACACATTCACAGGTAGGGATTCAAGAGCCAATCCACACTGCTTAATTCCTACTTGTGAATACCGTCTTCAGCCAGACATATTCAAGTCAAGGTCGACTGATTGGTTGGTAAAAGATAGAGGAAAATAGAGGTGTCATTTAAATTACTATATTTAACTTCCAGATGTTCTGCTGTACCTACACATGAAAGTAACTCAACACTGTTGCACTCCTACGTCTGTAGTCTTACAATGTATCTAACAGATGGGAGCGTTTTCTGATCCTATTCACTTTGTACTGCTCTTGTCAATCTGTAATTAAGCATATTTCTGTATTGCAATGGTAATATATCAATTATTTTGCTTGTCTTTGATATGCTTGTAACGTTTTGTTTTTTTTCTCTCAAAAGGTGATGTAAGAAGCCAAACACATAATACTGTGATTTAACTAAGGGGCACTCAGAGTGAGTGTATTTAATCGAACAGCAGCCTACCACACTGGTAATGTGGTCCTAAAGTCTAAAAGGAAACACCTAGTAATAGAATTTGTCGTGTGGGTGCATATGTGTGAACAGCAGTGTGCGTCCATTCCCTTGTAAAGTGGGACTTGGCTGTGTGTATGACGTGCCCTGTCAGTTTCTCTAAGTGAGGCTGCCAATAACGAGGCGTGACTAGCCTGGGAAACACAATACAGGCGTCCGATCAATCTCGGAAAGGGGGGCAGAGGGACTGGGACTGTCACACACCTCAAACTCTGTCACTCACTTCACCCAAGGAAGCCTCTGAAGGTCACGCAGAGTAGCCTCGGTCCAGCCCTGTCAATCAGCATTAGCCTCATGATTGTGATTACGCCATTAACAGGAATTGACTCATACATGGTTGACCTCGACTATGGATTCTGATATTTCTAATATTATTTGGTGGACAGTGTTAATTAGGTTGTGATTTCTAATTTCCTTTTGGTTTCATGATGGAACTTTTGCACGTGTCTTCATATGGCTTCAAGGGCATAATACATCAAAATGTTTATGTATTTTCATTTTGGTTTGGGCTAGTCCACTTTCACATATGCCTCAAAGCATAAAAAATCAGTATTATTGTTTTAGTTTGTTACAGTTGTCTCATAATGGAGCAAAAACAGAAAATCCTCTCTACCTTTTGAACTTTGTGTATATATTTCTGGCTAGGTATTATAACTTTGGTTCGGAGCAGGACAAACTGAAACTCTGATGATTATAGCACAGCAGCAATGGCATGTTGTAGCCATAGTGGCCCCACAGCCACAGATCTACTCATCCCAGGCTTTTCTCTATATGGCTGTGGGGACTGTGTGCAGCGGATTCAGGCTGCTGTAGTGCTCCATCCATTTTAGCCTGCTGCTGTGTCAGGAGAAATTCCTGCCTGTGTGAGGACTTCTGTCATCCTGGCCTAATGTCTCTGCAGTAGCCTTGCAGGCTTCAAGCCAGACAGCCCACCATGCCCTGGCTGCTGAACAGGGCAGAAGAGGTCACAGAAAAATTCTAAATGATCGTCCCGTGGGATGCACACTGATGATGACATTTTTAACTGGATGACATCACGCTGTGTGAGTGGATTTTGCAGCACCTTATACCTCGTTTAAAATCAAAGAAGGATCGTACCATTTAAATTGTAGTTTTGTTTTACTTAAGTTTTAATCCAAGCTTTAATAAGAGGTTGAAATTTAAACTGATGGAAAAAAAGGTGACTGGAAGATGTTTTAGGATGGATAGTAAAGTATGAAAGTTTTGCTGGGGTATACATATGCAACAAGCAATACTCATATGTTTGGTAATAATACCATAAGTTTCATAAAACCACATCATTTTGGGATGATTGCGGCCTGAGATGCCTGATTTTATGGCAGCTTTTCTGAAAAACTGGGACGCATGTTGCAGTGTTTATAAGTGGTATTTTGTTGTTATTGTTATCGTTTGGTTTTGTTTTGTTTTCTGCAATGAAATTGTGGGGACAAGAGAAAATTGCAAAAACAGTTGTGATGCTTTCATAGATTCCGAGCTTTTCATTTGGCGTTGTTGGCCTCTCACTCAGATCCAACCCTCGCATCTCCACAGCGCCAACTTCTCACCCAAATATGATCACTTCTAACTTAAAAAACTTAGATGGTGATGGCTGAAATGGCAAACTTTTGTTTTTACAGTCTATGCATTCGACTCAGCGCTGAAGGACCGTTTCCGTTTAGGGCACTCTCCTCATATTTGGCTGCTTGGGCAGAAGCCCCGCAGCAGCAATTAACATCTGCCAATGAGCTGTTAATCTCCATACAACACAAGAGGGTTGAGCCTTGTGATGCTAACAGTGAGGCCTGTCACTGTTTGTGTGTATATGCAACTCCAACCTATTCTCATTCCCAAGTTCTCAAAGTTTCTGCGTTAGACACTGACGATAAAAGCCATCCTTTCACAGCAGTATGCCAGGTGGTGTCAGTTTAAAAGTCACCACAAAACAATATGACTTGAGGAGCTGGACAGTCCCTGTAGGGTGGCAGAGGGGTGGTGGATAAGTCAAAAAAGCACCAGACTTTTACCGGGGAACCAATGTTGAGCCAAGCTATAATGTTTTTTCCAAACCTGACCATGTGTGTTTGTTGCCTCAACCTAACCACATGCATTTGTTGCACAAGGAAATAAACATAAATACAGGGTGTTTTACTGATGTAAGTTTTGAAAAAGACTGTATGTATCTAAGAAGCAGAAACTCTACATTCCCTGTGAAAACAGAGGTGTGTTTTGAAAAGTCACAATGCATGTACCACTTGTAAATTGACGGAATCCCAGAATGTCAACAACAGAAGCACCCAGGATACCTAGTGCATCAAATCTAGATGTCAAAAGTCCACTAAACAAGCGGCGATATATGTGCTCTGGTCTGGCAGCAATAGTGTGATGATAAACAGAGAGAGAGAGGGGGGCTGAAGGAATCAATTCTTGGCACGCAGCTCCACAATGAAATGAGATTTTACCTGTTTTAAATAGTCAAATTTGCAGTAAATTAGTGGTGATTGGACAAAATTGCAAGTTTGCAAAGAATTCATGGGGGAGTGACTGAATTTGCATTATTTGTTGTGATCGCAACATGGCAAAATCCTTCTTCAATTTTACGGATTTGTTAATTGCTCCCTTTATCTGAAGCTGGGCATCACTTTATTAGTGATGACAGAAAATGTAATTATTCAAACACAAGATTTGAGGAGAAGGTTGCTGAACAATGTCAGTGTTTGGCAAAACTTATATTGGTTTGCCAGCATAATAAAAGGCTTATATTAGAAAGTAAGGCAATAATGTGTTTTGTCTTCACTAATATATATAAATAGTGTAAATATATCAGTAGCCAGGGAATTACTTAAATTTATATTCATTTTTCATATCTCCGTTTACATAGTTTTAAGCGCATAATCTTAGACTTGAAAAATGAGGGGTAATTTTAAATCTGTTCACTTGCTAAAAAATCACTCAATTTAAACTATTACTTTAGATCGAAGTATGCTGGAACACAGTATAGTTACAGTAGTAGTTGCCATGGTAAAGTTGAACACTGCTCTTGCCCCATTAAATCACAGAAAACTAACCATCAAAAGGAACTTTAACAATGTGGAGAACATGACCGAATGACTAACAGCACCAAAGATGAGTCCCTCAACAAGACGTTTTGACTGTGATGCAAAATGCTGCTGAACAAAAAAACAAGCAATTTTTCATTTTTCCTTAATATTTAATTATCTCAGTGGAGCTACTTATTATCCAAATGTAGTTCCACTATTTGTTTGGATTACATTCTTTCCTTTTAAAGTGCAGTTATTAGTTTGGTGAATGCATTATTTAAGAACCAAATATTTCTAATGATTCTTTGTTTTACTTGTCAGCCCTTTTGCCATAAAATGTAAAAAAGTATGTTTGAACATTAACTATATTTTGTTGCAATGAGTTATGAGCATTTTCTCAACAGGTTTTTTTTTTTTTTTTTTTTTTTTGGCAATATCACTGCAACACCTTATTTATTGCTGCCTACAGGCCGACTCTCCGGCACATTTTTCAGCAGCTTTAATGTTAAACAAACTATGATGTTTTGTGTTTATGCCATCACCCCCACTGCTGTGTAACTGTTTAAATAAAACACTGTATTGAAAACTGCAGGCATCTCTGTTTTAGCTATGCCAGCATGTCAAGCTATAACCATTTGTTCAGCTCAGTGGAGAAAGCAGAGTCTCCACTGGTCAAATGAAAGATTTTAAGTGTAGTTGATATTAAAGGTAAGTGGGTTACAGGCTAGGTTAAGCTGATGTTAAAATTTTCAAGCTGTTTTGATAAGCCAAAGAAAGGACTGCACCAAATTTTACCATGTGTCCCACTTGACTCAGCAGCCTCTCTGGAGTGCATTTCGCCTGACTGAAACTGTGTATCTGTGAAGCACTCTGAGTTACATTTACTTGTATGAGAAGGTGCTATATAAATAAACATGATTTGATTCGATTTAGAGTGGAATATAACGGCACTGTGCCCCAACAGACAACTAGCGTCCGGCTATCCCGTAGCATGGAATAACATCTGAGCTCTCTGTCCACACAGTGTTTTAAATATGTGCTTCTGTTAACAAACCAAGTAGCTATTAGCTGTGTGCTCAAGATAAGACTGGACACGTAAACAATTCAAGACAGGTGAGTAGCCTTTTTGCTATGTCACTTTTTTTTAAAACAAAAAATACGTTTCATATTGTAATATTTACTGGAAATGACATATACTTTAGCGGTCAGCAAATAGTCTCGCTTGTTATTAGCGATGGTAATTAACCTTAAAAGATAATTCCAGCTGTATTTTGGTTGATGTAGTTGGAAAAACTTCATGAATCAGCCGTTCCTAATCCATTGCAGTGCTTTCAAAGCGAGCAACAGATGTAAATAGAAACACGGCGTCTGACTTAAGTTTGGCTCAAAACGACGCTGCAGCCTCTTCCCTCGGCTTTAAATCTAAAATGTTATCATACTGGCACAGTTTTAGTTTTCTTGAGAGACTGACAGTGCTGACGAAACTGATGTCATGTCTCCTCGTCAGCTCAAAAAACACAAGCACTTTAGGAAACAAATACAGCCTCTCTGCCATTCCCCCTCCCACCTCTACTGAATTTGAATCTCCTTGGTGTTGCAGACATCGACCTGAGCTTGGCTGTAAATTGCAAACAGCCTGTCAGACACTAGTATTAGTCAGTTTATAAACATAATATTATGTTAATATTGCTTCTCACTAATGCAATTTAAGTTGGATTTAGTACTGTGACACTGTCAACACAGGTTGCTGATGTAGGCTACTTTTTAATTTTCCAGACTGAACTGCCAAACTGCAAATCGACCCATCTCTAAATAGGCAGTTATATAGTGCAGGAACACATGTTGATGGGTTTCCAAGAACAAAGATTATTTAATGCCATGTGAAAAGACTAACAAAAATAGAATTTTGATGTTCAGTTTATCTAATGGTGATTTTCAGGTGAGAATTTCTTCAGGCTCCTGTTGTTTAAGACAAAGATCTGGATATGAAGGACTAAAGACAGTCATGCAAACTTCTATGCAAATCATGGGTTCCTCGGAGCAGTCACCAATGTTTTTGACTGGGCTCTGAAGCATCTGAAACCAATATTTTGCACTAAAAATATAATTTAGGATTTTAAATATTCATTATTATTCATTTATTTGGTGTAACCCTACAAAGAAAAGCATCCAGAATGACATTTAGGATATAAGGCCCAAATAACCAAAAATAAACATTGCTAATACAGTAATAGTAAAGTTATACACACTTGTGACAACTTGTGATTAAAATGTTACAAATAGATTGAGTTGAAGTGCTTACACAAGATGATGTGTTGGAGTAGTGATAATTTGTGAACCTCCTCAGACATTTGAAACAGAAGCTTCTTCATTCAAGGCAAGAGTTGGTCTATATATTAATAAAATGATACTGACATGTTTAAAAAACAAAAGCATACAGCATGGAGAATGATGTTGTGTTGGTTTCACACTTGTACTGCGCTTCACTGCACTTCTCAGTGTGTTTAAATAGCTCAGACCAAACACAGTGGCACGAGGACTCTACAAACTGCCCTCAGTGAGCTCAGACAGAGATGGCTATCTTGACCTGGACCTAGTCTATTACATTCGAGGTTAGATATAGATCAGGCTGGATATTCTCTTCATTTTCCCCACAGTATCTCCAAGGAGATCTACATTAAACCTGCCAAGAGACAATCTCCCAGGGCCTGGTTAATTTGATTCCCAGTATGCATCGTGCTGGCCTCTCCAAAAGAGGTGGTGGTGGCGGTGGGGGACTTCATTCACATGGAAACCAAATGGTCCGTGTGCAAAAGCATCTGCAGTTCCAAAGCCAAGGGGCTGAAAATGTTGGCAATTTAGAGCCATTAACTTGCACATTTTTTTCTATTATTGGAAACGGCAGTTTTAATTATTTAAGGGCCTCTTAATTAGTTTGTTAAAGCTGAAACACCTTCAGGGCAGCTGTTTGGAGCAGCACTTGAGCACCTTGGAGACTGCTGTTTCGAGGAAATAGGCTACATCTATATTAGCATACAGCACAGGATACACTGCACAATAAATTGGACAGTAAATAATACTATTAATTGAGTTTTATGAGACAGATACAACTACATATACACTGGATCGTTACTGTTTACTGTCACTGTACTGTAGGTAATTATTAAGTTGTGCATGGTGACCAAAGCATTAATATATTCACAGCTTTAGTTAGCGTGCCTGCTGAGTGGGGGGGAAAAAAGGTCCTATTTTACGCTGTTCATATCACCTATAAACACTGTTGGACACTCTGCATCATCAGAGTTGGTAGTGTGTCTTTGCATATGGTAAGATACTTGCATGTGTCATTATCTTATTAATATTTTACCAAAATCAAGCTCAAATTGAGTTATGAGGTCTTTGACTAGTGAACGTTGAGCTACATGTTTTGTCTGTCATTGATTAGAACGGTCGCATCAGTAAATGCATCACATCACAGTATCATCAACTTAGAGGTCACAAAATTTATTGTAGCTATGTGGGCGCTCATTTTTTCCTGTTGTTGAGTACATTTGGCCAAAACCCCTGTTATAAAGGATTTAGGACAGTATGAGCTATATTTAGAAAGTAAATGTTAGACTAAACTCAGTGTTTCCCATACATTTATTCATTTATTGTGGCTCGCCACAGTATCAAAATGTAGTTGTTGTTGTTTTTTACTATTCAAAATGTGTTAAATCTTGTTTCATTCAAAGCTGCATTGATTTGCTCAGCCCCTCCTTGACCAGCTCTCGCCATCTCTGTTTATCACTGCGCATCCCAGAGTCTCTCAGCCTCACTCCAAGCTGCTAGGAGACTATTCAGCGGTAGAAGAGTGAATGGCCTCAGTGTTTCTTGAGTAAAGAAAATGATGTACAAATTCAAACACCCAGTTCTTTATTTAGCCTTTTTCTATTTCGTTTCTTTATTTAGTTCCTTATTTAGAAGTAAAATGAAATCGTCTTGTCGGTGTTCACCTTAAGCTCTACTGTGCATAGCATGTAATTCAAGATAATGGAGGCAAGATAGAGTTATGAGGTTTTGCCGACAGTTTGAGGACACCAATGCAGTTAGACAGAAGCTCTTTTTACTAGTTTTAATCGGTTGAATATCTGTAAAACCCACTGACAGACGTGACCAATACGGATGGGATAATAATCGATTCACCTAAGTACCTGAATTGATATAATTCAAATGCGGAAATGGAAAGAAGTTGCTGCTTTATTGTGATCTATGAGCAGTGTTGTGTTACAGTAACATAACTACTTTTATTGGGTAAAAAGTAGTGTAACGCGTTACTACTGAAAATATGGTAACGGAACGTAGTTACTTTGTCAGTTGGGCACAACGTTACTTTTCCCGGGGACAGATTTGACGGTGACACTGCCTGTCTGCCTCAGCTGCGCACTAGGCAGGAACTGTGACAGTTGCCATGTCAACAGTAC
>NC_065522.1:9045048-9125584 GCF_006386435.1 Epinephelus moara | reverse complement strand
AGTGGTAAATACCAGTGGGAAACTCGGATTTTTTCACATTTAGGAAATGAGATGGGGTTCTACCCAAAGTCAAGCACCATAAAAGTAACGTAAAAGTAACGAGTAACGTAAAAAGTTACTTTTCACAGAGGGTAACTAAGTAAAGTAAGGGATTACTTTTTTAAGAAGTAACGAGTAACGAGCAAACACTACTTTTTAAAAGCAACTTCCCCAACACTGTCTATGAGTTTATGAGGCACATGATATTTTATCATTTGACCCTGCTAAATCCGCAAACTTTTTTTTGCTGCCATTACACAGAGTAGACATAGCCCGCTGTTAACCCTGGCACTGGGGTTTGTGCCACCTGAATTCAAGTTGCAACAGCTGCTACTGAAGCTCCATTTCCAAAGCTCACACCTGCTCTCTTCCCAGCAAATAGTTCCATAACGGCTCTCCAGCTGATCCAGAACGTGGTGGCGCGTGTACTGACAGGAACTAAGAAACGAGATCACATTTCTCCTGTTTTAGCTTCTCTGCACTGGCTCCCTGTAAAATCCAGAATTGAATTTAAAATCCTACTATTAACTTATAAAGCTCTAAATGGTCAAGCTCCGTCACATCTTAGAGAGCTCATAGTGCCATATTATCCCACCAGAACTCTGCGCTCTGAGAATGCTGGGTTACCTGGGTTCCTAAAGTCTCCAAAAGTAGATCAGGAGCCAGAGCCTTCAGCTATCAGTCTCCTCTCCTGTGGAATCATCTTCCTGTTACGGTCCGGGAGGCAGACACCGTCTCCACATTTAAGACTAGACTTAAGACTTTCCTTTTTGATAAAGCTTCTAGTTAGGGCTGGCTCAGGCTTGCCTTGGACTAGCCCCTAGTTAGGCTGACATATGCCTAGTCTGCCGGGGGACCTCCTATAATACACAGAGCCCCTTCTCTCCTGCCTCCTACTGTTGCTGTTATCATTAGTCATATTTCTACTGTTATACAAATACGACTATTATCCAGTCCCTCCAGGATCTCGCGGCCCAAAACCCCCTGAATTTTTTTTACGGGAAATTGTGGCAAATGACAAATATTGTTAACTATAATTAGTTTCAAAACTCGAATAATGTTGCAAAAAATCCTGAGTGTATACTGTAGCTCTCAAACCAGACAATGTGACTGTAAAACAACATGTAAGCTACATCTTCTGTAAACATAACAATTTAATGCATTCAACACATATTGTATGCATTTAAACAGTGCAAATTCTTATGTCAATACAGAGCGTTTCTCCATACTGCAATGGCATTAGCGCATTTGATGACGCGTGTGATGATGTTTCAAATGACCTCGCATGCATGACGATTTCTGGTCGGCCGGAAAATGCGGAAAAATCGTGGGACTTCTGAAAAATTGCAAGCCCCTGCAAATATTGCAGACTTTCGTTGAATTTGCATTAAGTATTGCGATCTCAAGATCGCGATTTTCTGGAGGGACTGCTTTATGTATCATCTTGTCATATGGATTACTCCAAATTTGTTATTATGCTGATCTGTTCTGTACGACATCTATTGCACATCTGTCTGTCCTGGGAGAGGGATCCCTCCTCAGTTGCTCTTCCTGAGGTTTCTACCATTTTTTTTCTCCGTTAAAGGGTTTTTTGGGGAGAGTTTTTCCTTATCCGCTGTGAGGGTTCAAAGGACAGAGGGATGTCGTATGCTCTAAAGCCCTGTGAGGCAAATTGTGATTATTGATATTGGGCTTTATAAATAAAATTGATTGATTGCCATGGGGTGCACAAGCTAACTTCTTCATCTCATTAGTGGTCTGATAAACAGAAAGAGAAAGCCAGAGTGGGGTGAGGCACTGAGCAAGTCAGTGCAGTGAGTGCAGCTCTACAATGGAATAAGATGTTACCTATTTTAAATAGAAAAATGATAAGTAGGGGCCGGGCAGCCTAAGCTGCCAGGACCCTATTGTTTTGCTGCATGCTCTTCATCTTCTTCTTCCGAGGAAATCATACTTCCCATGCGCGAAAAATCACCAAACTTTGCACAAAGGTCCAGTCCCATGCCAGATTGCCTCAGCTGGAAAAACAGGCCAATAGTCCTGATGGTGGCACTACAGCAAGCCTCTAAAGTTCAAAATTTTGAAAATTCACAATGAATCAACCATATATGCTACAGATCTGCAACTTTCACCAAAATGTAGCCCCAATACTGGAGAAACTTTTTTTTTTTTTCAAAAACTGTAAAACTTATTAAACCTATCTCCTCCCACAATTTTTGCTCAATTGACACCAAACTTGCTACAGAGCATCTTCAGACTGTCCTACACAAACCATCCACACAGATTTTTGATTTATCAGAAATTGAGCCTACAGTGCATCAAAATGTTTGACTCTAAACAGTACTGTAAACATATACATGCAAATTCTTGCTAAATACATTTTCAATGTTCATTAAAAAAAAAGACAAAATTTTGGAGTCATGGTAGATGATGTTTGGAAAATATCAGAATTTTTTCTCAAAAACTGAATTTTTTTTACAGCATTTTGAATTTCGCTCTCATGCGAACAATTGGAGTCAATGCAAAAATGGCATTTTTAAACATCAGTTTTTCACTTATGGAGCCAATAAATCATTGTTAAAAACAAATTACCAACATCTCCATGCTGTCTAGATGCAATTTGTGTATTTTCGGATTTTTGTCTTAATAACTGAATTTTTGACAGCCGTTTGAAATCTGCCTTTACACACTAACAGCTGCTGTCTTGCACACAGGTGACTGGCTTAGTCAATTTGTGAAGCTACATGTGACATTTCTGTTTGCCAATTAGCTCAGTGAGATAGAGGATGGTTCTTGGTGTTGAAGATTGTGAGTTCAAGCCTCAGCTCGTGCAACATTTCCATATGAGAAATCTACCCAAACTTTTCATAAAGGTCCAGTCCCATGCCAGATGTCCTCAACTGGAAACACAAGACAATAGTCCTGATGGTGGCGCTACAGCAAGCCTCTAAATTTCAAAACTTTGAAAATTCATAACAAATCAACCATATGTGCTACAGCTTTGGAACTTTCACTTTGAAATTTGCTTTGCCATGGCATGGATGGCTACTGTCTGGCACCCTGATGCTTGGCTTAGTCAATTTGTGAAGCCACACATGAACTGTCACTTGCCAATTAGCTCAGTGAGATAGAAGACAGACCTCAGTCTCAGAAGTTGTGAGTTCAAGCCTCAGCTAAGGAAGAATGGACATTCTAATGTGAAAGTCCTATGTTCAGGCATCATGCTATGTGGATTAGAGACTACCAAGGTTAAAATAATTATGATCCAGGCAGTTTTGCCGAGAGACAAATACTCTTTATCAACACTTTTCCCTGTTATCCCTTGTCTCTTTTCCCTGTTTATTTGGCTTAGCTATCAGTCATTATGCAGAGTCTATCCAATAGCTACTTTTACAGTTAAAAAAATGTTTTCATCTTTGTCACCATGGATAATGTTTAGCTTTAAGCTAGATCAGGCCAGTTTGTTCATAATTGCTAGCAGTTAATGTTATTCTTACTTTCTTGTTCTTGAGTTTTTTCTTTCCTTTGTACATTATGAGTCTGATCACTTCAGCCACTCATCCACAATTTGAAGGGCATGCCATAATTATATGATGTAACTTCTATGTTGTGATATGCTTTGTTTTAGTGTGTGTGTTGCTCACAATTGCCTAATTTTGCCTAAAATTGCCCAGCCCCGACCATTGCTGTGCAGCAGCTATAATTTATAATCGATGTTGTGATGGCTGCCACAAATAAATTCATGTATTCATGTATGCTACAAATGGCAGTTTAAGGTCACTTGCATGTTGTTGTTGTTTTTTTTTTTTATCCATCTTTTTAATGTGTATTGTTTTTGGAAATATGCCCTTTGATATACAGCCTGTGTTTGATTACATTTTTTCCCATGGTCTAGTGTTTAAAAAGTAGGTAAACATCGCAATAAATCCTAATATTTAATTGCAATTTTTGTTGGATCAAAATACTTAAAAATTGCAATACATGTTGAATAAGCACCCAGGTGTCACGACTGTACTAAATCGACGAGTAAGCATTTCATCCTGGCCATAATGACCAATAGCATTCATTTATAAAAGATAAAAATGAGAAAATATGGAGATATGAGGTTGACGGCCAACAGCAACAACATTAAGTTTGTAGCTACATTGTCCGGGCATTAATTACCACCAAAGACTAGTTTGTAATTGTGTATTTCTTGCTAAGCTAAAAAGATTTTTCACTGAATCTCAATAGAGCTTAATGCCATAATGCAGATTTATTTATTTTTATTTTTTTCCCCTTGGATGACTTTGTGGTCTGTGTCTTTAAATTTAAAAGATAACATACTGCATATGTGTGCACATTCCTTAAGGACTATTTTGTCTGTTCTCTGATAAGACAAGCTCTTGGTAAAGGGCCAATAATACCTTGCTTGAAACTACAGACCTGAATCAAACTGGACCAAATGATGCATGTCAAACATAGTCAAACAAATGTTGTCTTTGCACTATTGCAATAACAACTATATTCATGTCTTGGCCAATAAAAATTAAAAATCAACCTCAGAATCAGCAGATTAAGCAAGATAAGCCTCGATTTCTGCCTTTTTTCCCTGTTTTTGTGACTGTTGAGCAAACTGTACTTGTGGACATAGCTCCTGCAAAATTAATCCTATCACAATGGAAGTTTGACCACAACATTTGGTCGAGGTCAATAGTGCACTGCCTTCAGCATAACTTTGAAATAGTTTTTTCAGCTCCCAAAGTGAGCCCAAATACCTTATTTCTATTCTGCTGCTGCACTCACAGAATTTCTTCAGTCTAAAATCTAAACACATCTCACCATCTCAGTCTACTTTTTTAGATGCATGAACCAATTAGTGGTAAAATTATGTTGGAATGCAATCTCAGTGTCTTTCCTTTAATAAACATCCAACAAAATGACATTTTTTTTCTGTTAATACTATATTATACTAGAGATATTTTCTATTTCTACCTTTCCGAAAAAGTCCAAGGTAGTACAAGGTAGCATTATTTGCTGCATTTGTCTGAATTGAATGCATCAGTTTTATCCATTTTCCTTAATGAGAATTTGTGTTCACTGCCATGATAGTTTACAAGGATGATGTTAAGTTGAGATTCACACTTAGAGCAGCGGGTAATGCCTAAAAATGCCTTCTCCATTTCTCAATTAAAATGACATTAGAATTGGTTATTTACATGTAAACATGATTCTGCAACAATGTAGGCCATTTTAATTACTTCTGTTGGTGATAACTGTTGTTCACAGAGTTCATGTCTGTCAAAGCTCCTCTTAAAAGATAATCACAATTTCATTGTTAAATGTAATCTGTGGCTTTTCCAATCATGTGGTCCAATGTGTGTGGTTGGCAGCATTCTTACACAGACTAAAGACAGACAGGCTGATAGAGATCTGACTGAAGCCTGAGGTTTGTCCTTCCTACAGCTGTGAAGGACAGCCTTGGGTTTGAGAAGAGACTGACATTGATTTCTTTGGCCTGGTTATGTGATGGCTGAGACACCCGCCTCTGATCGTTAACATTGACCAAACCCCCTCTTTTTTTTTTTTCTTTCTTTTTTTTTTTTGTTAAAATCATGGCTATCCTGACATGCAGGGACACATACATGGGTACAATTAGAATTTCTGAAAGCTCATGCCTGGGAAGCTGGAAGGTGACTAAATCCTTCAGTGAAATCATCTAATTCGCTAACATGTCACACGTTCTTGCCTTTACCAAATAGGTTTATTGATTTTTCTCTTTTAAGATGTTTCTGGCCTGTCCATTGGCAACAAACACTGTATTAATTCTGGCTACAGGGTGATCAATATAAATGGCTGGCAATGCACTGTTTGATGAAACCAGCATAATCAGCTACTTTACTTTGAACTCTGATAATATGGCATCCATCCCCCAGAGTTATTTACCTGGTTGTATTGTTTTTCATTGCACAGCCTTTATCTAACTAGCATGGATTAGCCCTGATGAAGAAAATGAAAATAATAACAGAAAAAAGTACATATTGGTATCTGTACAGTAGTTGTTTTATGTTATCTCCTAACAGAATAATGCATTAGACCTCCGCTGGATGCCTGCGGCCTATTTGGAGATTGTTTTTTACTACACAACTGTTTTTGAGAAAGTAATGTACGAGAGAGAGGGAAATGTGATGCAGTCAGTGACATGCACATTAAAGCAGCTGAGCTGTGCTTGTGATGGATTCCATTTATTTTCTACAACTTGTTTCCTCACCTTATCTTTCACAATCCGAACCCTTCTTCGCTCTCTTTAAAAAAGAAAAAAAAAAAAAAAGGTAAGGAATTTTCAGTTTCAGCCACCTTTCAAGTTTAGATCCTGCTGCTTGTGTGAGCCAGGCAATGCACAGCTATGCCCTGGACATGGTGTCTGAATGTCTGATGTTGAGATCAGGGCGTGTCTCAGGGGAGATGATAGAGACGGATAGGTCCTCTAATGTCAGATTTTCCATTTTTCTGGTATGTTCTATCATCTTGGTGTGTGCTCATCTTTACAAGCGAGTGGTTGGAGAAAACAGTCGGCCCAGTTTGGGATGGACTACAGACAGGGATCAGAGTTAAATGGCAGCAGGTTGTGGAAGATCATATATGGAGGCAGAGTCGAGACTACATAGAGATGAAGGGATTGTGGTCATGATTCATCTGCTGGTGGCAGTGAATGTCTGATGGGGATAGAGAAATATATTCTGCCTTTGTGTTGAGCCATACAGGAGCAATGAACTGGCAAAGATCTTGCTCGATGATAGTTAAAAAGTGATGAGAGAACACATTTTACACAAGTTTTCTCCTGGGGTGAGCTCTGCAGCTGAGCTGGGGCTGAAAGTATGTCTGATTTGCCAGAGGTTAGATATAAAGATGATGCTAATTAAGAGTAAAGGTAATCTCAATTTTCATAATTTAGCATAAATCACTGAGTAACAAACTGAACTCAGTGCTGGTAGTTTAACTAACTTTATATATGCATCGTGATTTAAGTGGTAAAAATACCAATTAGCCATTTTTTGTGTTGTTAAGTACTGGAACTTCATCCAGTTTGGGGCCATAAAACGAAAAGAATAAGAAAGACAAGAATAATTTAAATTTTTATTTTACCTTTGCTTCTCTACTGTAATCGACCCTTTGCTGAGTCTCACCCCTCAAATGCAGTCTGGCCATAAAAGTGTAACATCAGCCTGCTCTGACAAGGGTCTGACATCGACATGGCTGTGCTCCATAGACTGTCATGCTATCATTTCAGGTCTTCTTCATTTTCAGGCTGGTTTTGTGGATTTTAAGCAAAATGTTGTGCATGGGGCATGTATACGTGAGATACGCAGATATATGTGTCCTCCCTGTCCAAAACCAAATTCAAACCCTGAAAAATTTTGGGTTAACTAGCTAGTGAAGGTATCACCTACTGAATGTACACACACGTTGCTTTTGATATTTAATGATTATAACAGTGACTAAAGACCTGCCCTGCTCTGTGGGAACCAGTGAAGGGAAGCAGGGAAACTTTGCAGATATTCTGCCAGCTCTGTGTGATCACAGTGTGTGCAGATGAACAGTGTCTGGCTTTCCCCGCAGCTCTGCGCCCATCTGCCAGTGAAGGTCCGGGCACTGACAGGGAACTCCAGGAAAAGCCAAACACCATTCATCTGCATACACTGCAATGACAAACTTCTGGATAAAAAATGGCAAAGTTTCCCTTCATATTTTACTGTCTTCTGCTTCGATTGCCAGGTGATGCCGTGGTTCACATTTACACTGTGATGTGTAGACTTTAGGATTTTACTCTTTTCATCTTTTAAACCTCTTTTTGCTGCTTAGTGAGTTTGACATCCTGGAGATATCCATCACACAGAAATTGCAGGCTTCTGTCTGCTTCTTTCTGAAATTGCTTTTTTTGTTTTTCCAAAAATTTGATAATATTTCTTTAGGGAGTGCAGTTAGTTACAGTGTGGGCTCCCTGCTCGTTACAGCTTGATGGACCATCACAAAGGGGCAAGGTTTAGGGAAGGGTCAATGAACCCCCTTCAAACCACCACCCTCTTTTCTTTAATCCTGACCATTGTGACAGCATGCCCAGCCAATGTATTTGTCAAGCAGAATTTGTAAAACTAAATCTGAATATAATTGGTATCAATTAGTCAAAAGTAATGGTTATTACTACTTAATAACTTATGTTTAGAGAAGATGTTGCTTGCTATTTTAGAAGTTACCTGGCTAACCAAGTAATCCTGCTTGATGAGCTGATGGATACTGCATACATAAACACAGCTGACATTCCTATTCTTTTCAATGTATAATGCCGTATTTTACTTTTCTGGCTCATATGTATGACCTGTGAACAAGTGGGTACTTTTTGCAATAAACTCATCCGAGTGGCATTTCATTGCCGGCCCGGCATATTTTGTTATAATTTCGTATCACATGAACTTTGTCAATGTAATCCTTTTTTACAAAGTAGTGTGAACTATTTTCTTAGTAGTTTCAGTAAAACAAATTAGATTTTTCCCTAGGGTAGCTTTGCCTAGCCCAACTTCTTGCAGTGTGAAGTAATTGGCTGGCAAATAATGGCCAACTCTGTCTCATTCTGACGCCGTCAGGGGTAAATGAAGCTGGACAACAATGGAAGTTAAGGGGGTGAAAAGTCAGAGTAGGGCAGGTGGGAGGAGTAATGAATTGGTCCAACAATCCCTGACTGTTACCTGGGAGGCAATTCATTGTGTTGTACCAAAGAACTACGTTTACTTTGAAAGAGACTATATGTAAACTGTACATTTCCTGTGAAAACATGTATTTTGAAAAGAAACAATGTGTGTACCATGCTGAAGTTGACACAGCGTCCCTGAGCGTCAACAACAGACACACCCAGGCTACCTTGCACATCATATATCCACGTGGAAAGTCCATGAACAAGCAATGATATGTGATGAGGTCAGAGTGAAAATGTGTTGATATGCGTTTAAAAATGCCTCCCCGACACTCCCAATTACTGCCATGCACACTCATTTCACCTGATATGTATTTTAGGAGTACAATTCAGAGCATTATTTTTTCCCCCCAAATTTGTTGTATTACTCAACAGTCCAAAAGAAAAATAAATTGAATTTTCAATAATGAAAACAAAACAAAATAAATAATACAAGCAGCAAATCTTCCCATTTGAGCTGCAGGAACCATTACAATTTGGTATTGTCATGCAGTATTTGAAACAACTTATCAAATGGTTGCAGATTTTTCATTTTATATTATTTGTTTATTTCTTCTTGTTGTTGTTGATTGACTAGTCAATTAAATGACAAATAACCTATCTTTGGTTGGCAGAAAACTTAATTCGAGTCTGAAACACTCAGACAAACTCGCACTGATATTTTTACTGTATCCTACAGAGGGAAGTATGAACTTTGTAAGAATGGTTATAAATAATTACACTGCTAATGTGCATATGTTATGTTAGTGCTTAGCGCTATTGTCCAAAGAATAAAGACAACTTCAAGTAATACATAGGTTATGATGATGTACATTTTTGGCCTGTAGATTCATGACCTTGCAAAATAAATGTCATTAAACTTAATTAAACACAGAGACCAATGGATACTGGGTATGAGCTACTATATCTACTTGTAATCTGTCAGGCACAATTTCACCTGCAGTGGTAGAACTGACAACCATGGATCTTTTTTTTTTTTTTTTTTTTTTTCTATGAAATTTAAATTCTCACTCCAAATCATTTGACACATAAGTTTGCAGACTAATGACAGACGCTACAGTTGACTTTGATTCAGCTGCTGCACTCAATCAATTTCTTCACAGCAGTAATTAAGGTTCTGATATAATATTATAATGTTTCGCTCCACTTTATGTGAAGCTAAAATCCAACGAATGAACAAAAAGACAAGAAAAGGTGATTTTGGAGCCAGTTATTGGGCAAGGTGACAAATGTTTCAGCAGGGTTCACTGAAAGTCAGAGTGAGCTTTTAAATCCAAGGTGAGTCACTCTCTAAATGTGTCAGTTAAACCAAAGCTTCAGTATCTTGACATGATGGGGAAAACAACTTGAGATTAATCAGTGAAACAGAGTGAAGGGCTGAGTCGGAGGAAATGGGTTGTTGATCCAGTCTGCCTGGATCACGGACTATGATGGCAGAAGACAGGAAGCTCTCTCCACACCAGTAAAGGTCAGAGCATTCACTGGCTACTGCACTTGTTCACTTACTTTCTCTCTTGTGAACTTTGCTTTAACACTTTTTATTTCCATGGACGGCCCTCGCAGGGAGGCCAGAGGCAGAGAAAGGTCAGAGAATGAGGAGAACATAACTGTGAGGAAGTAGTAAATAGTCAGCCTGGAGCTTGGTGTGTAGTTGTAAACACATTTTGGCTGCAAGAGTATACAAAATCACAAATTTTCACATAAAATGTCTGTTGCTCATGATTTGAATATCCGAGGATGAGGAGAATAAAGTGTGAAGGATAGAGAGAGGTGTGGTGTGGCAGAGATTAAACAGCTGTGGTGTACAACATAGCATAAAAAATAACATCCAGTGTTCATAGCAACATCAGAACAATTGCAGACACATTTTCTCATGAAAAGTCAAACATATAATTTAAGCTTGAGTCATAACTTGAACTGTAGCCCTTTAAATCAGAATGCCAAACAATGGGAATGTCAGCAGAGTGGTGAAGAGAAACTCTGCACATTCGACAACACTTTCACCTTGAAGTGTTAGTGAATGGGGGTGTGGACACATTTTGCTTTTGTAACTTTGACCAACACATTTCCAATAGAATCAGCATTTTTTTTTTTTTTTTTTTTTTTGTACTTTCTGTTTAAACCCAAGCAAAAGGGATAGCAGAAAAGTGTTACCTTCAGCCCCGGGGGTCAGGTCGTCGGGGTCAAAGGTGGTCAGAAGTGAAGGTCCAGGACGTGAGCCATAGGACAGGACAAGGGGTGGGACACACATTGGTGGAGGTCACGGAAAAGCACAAAGACATGGCGGCAGGGAGAGGGAGGAGAAGCAGGAGGCACAACAAAAAAAGATGGAGAGATATGGAAGGAGGAAGAAGGGGGCAGCAACAGGGGAGGATGTTGCAGAGAGTTAAAAAGACAAGGAGGGAATTGGGAAGAAATGGAGGGACATGGCACCGAGAGAAGGTAAAAAGCAGAGGAGGAAACTGGGAGGGAGAGCGGCAGTTCCGAGGGGTTGGGAAGGGAAAGAGGCTGAGTCAATTCCTCTAAAAAAAACAGAACTAAAATAAAAGGAATGAACCCATACCTTGGTCGTTTAACGTCAGGTGCGCCAGACCTTGAAAGGGAAAAAACAGAAAAAAAGAACAGAAAGAGGAAGAAAAGAAGGTCATAAAAGGCACGGGAAGAAAAAAAGCATTGTCACAACGTTGGACTGCAGTTTGTGACAGACATCCTGGGGCAGACTTGGATGTCAGAGTTCAAATCAAAGGTAAAAAACAAGAAAGAGAGATAGAGAGAGAGAGAGCGAATAGTAACAGAAAACAAGCAAACACTTCTTGAGTGAGGTGTGGGGGGTTTAGAAAAAAAAGCATTTTCATTTGGCGCAACCCCCGAAGGCTATTGCTCTCACAAATGCTTTTTTTTCCTCTGGAGTACTTATGGAACACACAGAACTGTTTGGCAGAAAAAGCTTGAACTGAATTCCTCATCTCTTACTGTACACAAATCATAAAAAAAAGAATCGGAGCTCTGCAAGGTCTCACACAGAGAGGGTCAGAGATAAACCTGGATAAAAAAACCTCGCTACGGGATAAAGTGTTTTGTGTTGCCTTTAAAAACTCAAAGCCAAAGATTATTCTAACACAGATGTGAGTATCCAGCAACACAACACCAGCCCAAAATATTTATTTACTGTCTCTATTACTGTAGGCTATAGCACACACATCTTGCCAAAAACACAGATCAATAGATTTCAAAGAAAGATGTCCACAGTGAGATCCAGCTGTGGTTGGTGAACAACAGTTAACATCAAATAGCAAACCATTTTGGATACGTGAAAATCCATCCATCAAAACATTCACAAAATCAATACTGTGTAAAATTTGTAATAAATCATCTTTTTAAGGTCCTAATTTCTCAAAACTCACTGTCAACATCTACCGTCTCCAGATAATCACTGTAGCCAATCAAGTCGCAGCACAATGGCCCCACCAGAAATAGCAACCACATTTTCAAAGCCGTTATTAAGAGAAATGACAACCCAAACAAATCCTACCTGTTGAAGGTCATTCATTTAACTAACTGGAGTAAAAATAGTGAAAACAGAACAAAAGGACCTTACTGTCTCTGATAGACTTTGTTGTACCACCACAAGGAATTTTGTGCTGCATAACTGTGCATGTCAACATGCACACTCCTGTCTAGACTGTGAGAAAATGAAAATAAAGATTCTTAAGCAGTAGTAGAGAAGCAGGGTTTACAACCACAGTGACCTAAAAACATAAGAAATTAGTATAAATCAATTATTGAAAGATAAGGCTTTCATTCTGACTAAAATTTCCTCACTTAAATTTGAGTAATTTATATCAAAAATGTCTTTAAATGGGATTTTGTGGTCTTAACAGGGACATTTATCCTATATAATACCTCTGTTTAAAATATCAGCCTTCCTAGAGCACCTGTTGAGGAAGGCTACTGCACAGAGGATCATCAGGGAGAAACGCCTGGCAGGAGGGATATAATAACATATCTCCTCAAAAATTATAGCTGACGGGGCAGTGCACTGTAAACATACACTGACATGTCTTGTCGTTAGAATTCTTGGAGGCAAACCTTGAAAAGAGAAATAGAACAAAAATGAAACATGGACTTAACTATGGCCTAAAGCAAGGTTTATTCCCAAATAAACTGAAAGGCTAAAGCAAATTGGATTTAACCCCGGGCAGCACAGAATATCAACAATATTATGTCTGTTGGACAAGAAGTCCCAAAAGGTCAAATCGATTCAAGCAAACCTGTCTTTTCATTGATCAATACCGTTTCAAACGTAAGGCTCTCTGCACTACCAACAAACAACAACATCAAATTAACCTCTTACAATCAAGGAAGTACTGTGGTGCAGCCTTGGAGTGCTTTACTTGTGTTTGGAATATCACCATTTAAAAGCATGAACAAGGGTCCAATATACAGAAAATATTCTACAGTAATCTGCTATAAAAGCTATTTGCTACATAAAAGACCCTTCAGACTTGAAAGGACTCACATCACTGCTGGCTGCAGTTTATGAGCACAAGATTTAGCTATTAAACATGTGAATATTTTATATTTGGAATTGTTTCCTTGGTGCTTGGGATTCATAGTTTGGTCCTGTATTGCTCTACATATACAGTAGTATGACTTTTTTTTTTCCAAAGGAATGCAGGTATTCTGTACTCACTGTTTTCTGCAGCTGATTTCAGAACTCTATAAAGGAGAGACAGTCTTTAAAAAAGCATGAATCAATGCCAAAACGTCAGTTTCCAAGCACAGCAAACTCACCTGGGTTCGTCTGTATGACATTTAGACAACGAACTACCAAACTGAGGTGCTCGACAGCTAAGGTTACTTAAACATTCAGTTGCTGCTTTTTTCTTGCAGGCAAACAAGAAAAAGATAGTGTCTAATGTCTCAGAAAACAAATTAACACTCAACTAGGGCTAGCTGCAGCCAGAATGCTCAAAACATGTCCATGCCACCACCAGCGAGTGAGTAAATCAGGATGCAAAGCTCAAGCTCAAATGACTCTTGACTACAAGCTGTTCCTATTGTCTTCTTTCTTAATAACATCTGTGATTCAGGGGCAGAGGAAATGTACAGGCAGAGTGTTTTATTTATCTGGCTGCAGTCCGTTTCCTGCCGGCCCTTTGCAGGGAGTCCAATCATTCTCACTCTGCCTCCCTCTGTTTTTGTTCCCTTGCTCATAATCCATTAAGGAGATAAGGCGAAGGCTCCTGCAATGAAACAGAACGGTGCTGTCGCTGCATACCAAATCATTCAAATGCCCCCACCCCACTGCCTCGGCTTCATCCAGCTCAGGCAGGCAAAAGACAGTGGCATGATTTTATGGTGGAGGAAGACGAGAAAAGGCTGGAAAAGAGAGGGTAAGAAAAGGAAAAGAGGGATGTTGTCAAAAGGCATTTTCTCAGCCAGTGTTAACCAGAGATTTACAGACAGGTGTGCAGCGCCATGGCTGAGAAAAGCCAAAAATCAATCAAAAGGAGAAATTCATTCCAAGGTATCGTATCAGGAAATTAATAAGTTGTGATTTGATCCGTGCAACGTGCCAAACTTTTCTTTTCACACATTTTCCCCAAAACAGAGAGACACAAAAGCCACACACACACACCAACACACACAGCCAGTCACACACACTTTGTTGTCTTGGCAGAGGCTCAGGATGCCAGACTCCTACTGTACCATGCCAGATCCTGATCAGGATGTGATGGCTTTCACTAGCAAGTGGTTAGAGAGAGAGAGAGAGAGAGAGAGAGAGAGAGAGAGAGAGAGAGAGAGAGAGAGAGAGAGAGAGAGAGAGAGAGAGAGAGAGAGAGAGAGAGAGGAGGCGGCATGACTCAAAATTGAAATTACTGATCACTGTAAGACATCCGAATACAGCCGACATAAGGAAAAGCTCTATCTCTCTTAACTTCCGTTCTGCATTCAATATTGAAGCACAAATGAAATTACCACAGCCACAAGCAGCAACGCTTGCCACACATACTGAGAATGTGACAAACACACAGCCCAAACTATGAGTCTCCCTGTCTCCTTGACATCTGAGCATTTGATTACATCCTTAATTCTGCGGTGAGTACAGATGGGAGTGCCGAACAGAACCGGCGCCGATTGGTTGGTCATGATTGAGTGGCAGATGGAGCTGGGTCATAATTCTGCCATTAGGAGGAGACATGCTTACGTCTTATCTGGCCAACTCCTCTTCTCCTCTTTTTTCCGCCCATTTCTCCACCTTTTCCTTGCTCCCCGTCTTCACATCCAGCCCTCCATTAGCCAGCTGCAGCTGCCTCCTGCTCTCTTCTTCCTCATCTGCCACTTTCTTCTGCTCTGCTTTCAGGTCTGATGAACACAGGCCACTATTGTTTTGAAAACTACCGATTTCATTCAAATGAGTGTTGGTGGCATAAACAACAGTGTCCTACCAGATAGTGCACGATAAAGACTAGGTCTGGTCAGCATGGCCTATAAATAATATCACAATATTTTCAGGCTTTTCTCCTTTAAACTACTAGAATAGTAAACTTAAAAAATACTACTGTTAAAATAAAGTTAAATAAAATACTGTTACAATAGAGTTAAATAAAGTACTGTTATAACAAAGTTAACTTAAGTAAAACAACTTCAGTTAAAGCAAAGTTAAATGATGCACTGTCTAAACAAAGTTAAAGTACTGTTACAATAAAGTTAAATAAAATTTCATTACAATACAGTTAAATGAAGTACTGCTGTACTGAAATAAATCCAATAAAGTGGAACCACTGGTGCCTAAATTCTGAAGCACCTAGCTCTTCTCCGGTCAACACTTAGCTATTAGCAGTTAGCGGAAAGTTAAAGCATTATGAGGCATTTTTGAACATGAGAATTCATTCACTTTGAGCAGAAAACAAACTGACAGCTCTCCAGTTCATACATCAATAATAATTGCAAGTTGCCCTGGTGCTTCATGGTCACAAAATGGTCATGGTCTGGAGCCCTGCAGATACAAAACCACGCCTGTTCACACACTATCACCCAGGAGAGAGTGGTGTGGAGGGGCAGGGGATTTTGGTGAGTCTTTTTTGTGTGTTTTGTCTATAAGAGGGAGAGAACCATAGCAGAAAGCAAGAGAACCAAAGCTCGAATCTCATGGTAGTATATCGCAAAAATAATGTTTGTGATATAGTTATTTTATACATCCCATGTGGAACAAGCCGTGATTCGAGTATAATCAATATATTGGCCCTTATAAAGACAAAGCCAGGCAGTGCCATATGTTTGTATACAAGTCTATAGATACACCAGACTGACACTTGCACTTAACTGTTAATTAATCAATTTATCAACCATCGACGAGTAAATATATGGCTAATACTGTGGTCTCTGGCATCTCTTTGTCTGGACAGGTACAGCATGTTCTTGAATGACCTTGTAAGACATTACTCTGTCACATTATCCTACACACACATGAACAGATGTGCTGGGTCTCAGGACAGCAACAACAACACACAATGGGAGGGAACAGAGAAGAATGGGAGTCATCATCATTGGCCCTTTCTACCCCTTCCGCACTCCCTCTCACTACCTCCTTCCCTCGTTCATCAGATGGACACATAGACTAAGTCAGAAGGAAGAATGTGTTTGCTTCCCAAGCCCCCTGTGGTGCTGCAATGGCATGTTAAATAGCACCATCCTCCAAGGACTCTCACTCTCACAACATATGGCCACCGCACTTTACGCGCCTCCTGAAGGCACATGCCATACTGACACAAAACCCTCGTCTTTCCTTGCAGATCCCAAAACAGCAGTCGGTTAAAACATATTTCTCAGCGACACCGCCTTTGATGACTTTAGTGGGAGCGAGCATTACCAAAAAGCAAGAACTATCCAAGTGTATAAAAGTCATGAAGTATAAAATAAGAACAATAAATGGTTTTATGTGCAGCTTATTGCTGGGTGCACCCTTGGCACAAGATATAAAACCGCACAATATCCAAAACATTTGACACGTCCACAAATCACTGGCTTTTACTAGGCCTGGGCACAGATAAAGTTTCACTGCGTAATCATTGCTGTATGTCTCCCGTTGCCAAAAAGTGCAGGCACGGCCCTCGAGGGCTGAGAAACAAACCAGGGCAATTTGTAAAAACATCTGCTTAAAAGATGTGGGAAAATGGTTCTGATTGAATGTGAATAATATTCATCTTAGTTGGCTGATCCATAATGCATAGTGTCTTTGCACAGCTTTAAGTAATATAGAGACTGTGGCAGAATTCAAAGTGCTTTAATAATTCATTGTGGATATCTATTCTATGAGAGAGAGAAAGGAAGAGATAGTGGGAGGTAAGGGGCTAAGAAGACCTCTATAATCTTGCTGAGAGTTATAGACTGATGTTAAAGGCTTCCGTGTCTTACAATGCTTTAAATTATTAACATGGAGCTTGCCCCATTTCAAAGGCAAGAAACATGTTCTATACTTTAACATCAAGTCAAATCAAGTGAAAATCTTGCTCATTGGGTCCACAGACACTTACCGACAGTGTCGAGTCAAAGACTGCAGCTTGCTGTGATTTTAATAAAGGATATAAGACTTTCTTCACACACAGCTACAATGTAAAAGGAAGTCTCTTTCATCTTGTGAGGCTGCATGTGTGTGTGTGCGTTGGGCTGAGGACGTAATATATATATTCTGCTCCAGCTGGGCAGTTGTGATCTGACATAGCTGCCATACCATAGACGAGGAAGTAGTCAATTTCCGGTTGTACAGTTTAGCACAGAATATGCATTGCTGAAACTCTTTTAATACAACAATGGTACCTGAGCTGGCAAGACTTATCGGATCTGTAAAGTCGGGCTGTTCTCAACTTTCCCCTGTAGTGCCGCTGGGCACCTTTTAAATCTCTGTAGCACAGCGGGCGGCGCAGGACTGCAACGCCAGGTCCAATTCACAATGAGTAGCAGCCCACCACTCTCCGAGCTTTTGAGTTTCTGTGTGTGTGAACAGTGAACAGATTCTGCCTTGGTCATAATTTGTAGTACATGCTGTGTATTCTAAGAAATGCTCGCCCACTGCTCTGCGGAACATCAAAATGCCTTATCGATGTTTCAGCCAAAAAGAGAAAAGAATAAAAAAAGGCATGCTGAGATGAAGTCTTGTCATTTACCTGACACCAGCACTGACCCTCAATTAAAAAGCGCCATGAAGACTGGAAACGCTTTGATCCACTGGTCCTTGTATGGTCAGTAGTTTAAGCTTTGTTCAGTACTCAAATTCAGTCAATCAGTGTTCCATCAATGACTATGCCTGCTTTTACAGTATGAGCACCTGGGACTCCCTAAAAACTTGGTATTTCACCTGAATGGGGTTGGTTTTGCAGCACTTACTATAATCTCTGAACCCATTGGCTATCGCTCTGATGATGCCCCTCTTGGGACACGGCCAACATTTTGGGAGATTGAGTGTAGCTATTGAGTATCTGGGCCAAGAGTTTGTCTTCCATGTGCCGCTAATTTTGGCTGATCTCTATAGGCAGATATCTGCATATGAATGGGGATACATTTCAAGAAAGATTGTAGATCGAAAATCAAAGATTGTATTTGGCCAATGCGTTCCACCTCTCTGCACAGACTGTTTCCTTGCTGTTCAAACACGATTGTCAGCACTACTAGACTACAAACAGACGACAAACAGAAACCAGTATACTTACGGTACCAAAATTTTGTCCCATCGCCATACAGATGCAGATATCTGTTTCTAGAGATAAGACACAGGAGGGCAGGCTTCAGCAACTGTGGTCTGTGTGCACATCTATTAGTTTTCCACTAATATGATATCCTGAGTGCACCTCTGTAAGAATGCATAACAAAAATTGTTTTATTTTGGTTTGACGAAAATGAGAAGTTGGACTGAGTGGTGAAGTATGAGCTAGTTTTATCTCTGAAGTTTGGAAAATTAGGTAAACTAGACTGAAGAAAACAAACATACAATATGGATTTTTTGATGCATGACAAGTATGAATGCATATAGAATACACTGTTCATGTTTTCCTATAATTTGCATATTTGCTCTCACACCTGTGTACATGTTTAATGATAGTCTGCTTTGGAAACCTGTTAGGGCCGGCCATCTACTGATGCAAGATGCTACATTGGTATCAGAATACAACACCCCTCGTCTTAACAGATTTTGTTGTTGGACATAATTCAGTCCTTCTAAATGTCAATATACAGTGTTTTAGGAAATGTTCAGTTGTATATATTTTTTAGTATAATGTGTCATATTGTTAATCAATGATGCTGATGGCCCTTAATCCCCCTGTAGGGTTAATATTGGGGTTAAGGCAAAGATTAGGTTTATAAACAACTGTTTTGCTAGCTTATGCAAAAAGTGCTGAGACAAATATGAGTAAACATAACTGTGCATCAGGCATACAACACTGTGTGACACAGGATGTAAAGTACCACCACTGGGTGAAATAGCAAATTTTTAGGGAGTTCCATGAACACCATGGTCACTGCAGTGTCTTTTGTTTTGCACAACAATACACTGTAGCACAGCACAGATGTATGACATCACCAGTAGGATTCTGAAGGGATGTTTTAAAGATTAGATTTGGGTTAACTGCAAGCTGCCACTGGGAGTAAAAGTCCATTATTCAGCATTCTTAAGAAGCCTGGGTGCAGCTTGAGTGTGAGCATGCACTAACCACTATGCCTGAGACTGAACTTTTGTAAAGCATTATGACACAAATACTAAGATTCACCACAAGACAGAAAGAGTAAGAAGTGGGAGACATAGTAATGTTGTTGAGTATTTGTTACAGCACTACACACAAGACTACTCTAGATTTGGGGAGAAATACTGCCATGTTAGCTGCGAGATGTATCTCTTGTGGCTGTGACTTAGTTGTATCAAGACAGGATCAGTAGGATGTTTCAGTTGTAGCACCACGCAGGTCCCTCTCTACAGATTTATTCTGCAACAGTACCGCAAACCATCTCCCTTGAATGTTATGCACCGCAGCCCTATGATCACATTGCAACACGGATCGGACTGCTTCTCAACTGACCAGTTACAACAGCAATGTGAAAAGAGCTTATATTTGAAGCAAAGGCACAGCTGTATTTCAGCAACAAAGAAGCAAAAAGGGAATTTTACACTGGCTGTACAATCTTTTGAATATGAAAGCGGTGGACAGGCAATCTGAACATTTTTACAGTACCACGGCAAATAAAATTCACATATTAAACTATACAGGATTTCATAGCATTTATGCAGTGAATATATACCAAAAAATATTAAAAAAACATGTTTATTTCTCAGTTTGGTGTGTTGGTTTCTGGCAGCATGCCCTAGATTCTCAAGGTATCTGAATAAAAAATGCACTCCTTTTACAGCAATTCAGAATTCTTTTCTGTGTGTGTGTGTGTGTGTGTGTGTGCGTGTGTGCATGAGCATGCATTTGATTCCCTCGGAAATACCACAGGGAACTGTTGACCCCAGGCGAGGCACTTAAGCTGAGCGAGTGAAGCATTAAATCTTTATGGTCACTTTCCACTTTACACAGCAGCAACAGCCATCATCTGTCAGGGGCGATGCACTAAGTTGTTTGGAAGCCTGTCAAATGACATGATTTACTATTCAAAGTTACAATTAGACAGGGCAGCACTACATAATTAAGGTTGCACATGCCAAGGTTTGCAGACAGAGAATATTCAAACCAATGTTCCTTTGACAGGTAATCCAAAACATTTTTCTCCTGACTTGAATAAAGATCCAACTTTGGTGCCACAGCTTTGGTCTTTCAGAATTAATGTAGGCACTGTCCCAAAATACTACACAATTCAAGATACAAAAAATGAACATTCCATATGAAATTGATGGTGAAACATTTTGTTCACTAAGGGTTTAGCCATACTGCAAACACTTTAAGTGTTGTTTATTGGCTTAATAACTGTCTATTCTGTACGTGGGGAGATCATAGTTAAGTCCTACAAGGGAAAATATCTCATATCGAGATATTATGCTCCCCCACATCTCCTAATTAACTGCATAACGCTGAGTGAATCACTTTGACTCGCACATTTTGTTCATTAAAACACAGCTAATATGTCATGGGATATGTCTGGAAAAATAAATCAGAGTGTCTTGGAGACTGGTGAGGGGTAGAGATCTGAACAGTTGCGGTTCCATCTTAATTAAACAGTTCATAAATAAATAGGACCTCCATATGTCGAGCCGGAGAATTTTGACTAATTTCATGTTTTAGCTATCGAAGCTAACACACAGTAGGGGTGTTGATGATTTCTTCACTTATGCTAATTTACACAAGATGGCCTAAAGATGCTCAAAGGAGCCTCGATGTTTCACTCGCTCTTACATAACACCCCAATTCATTTCCTTCAAAGAAGGGGCTCTATCAACACTGAAAGCAAAATGTGTCATACAGCAAACATAGCATCCTCATGCCCTGGAGTATATCTCCTAAATTCTGTCCTCCCGTTTGTCTTTTTTTCAGTTCCCAAATGTTTCGAGTTTCTGGCCTAGCAGAGCCATGGTGAGTCCATCTTGTGAAAACCAATAAATTCTATGTCTGACCTCTATTTTCCTTTCATTTATGAGGTCAAAACTAATCATTAGTCCCCACTGAGATCTGGTGGCCTCTCTCAGAGTATCCATCTGTCCTTCCTCTCCTCTTCCTAATCTTCAACTGCCAGTGCTGCAGATGCATCCTACAACTGTTCCCCGCTCCATCCGCTCTCTTTCCACAGTCAATTTCATGGAATGAATGCCTCTGATTGCCACTTCTGGACTGTACTCATTAGGGAAGCTAAAAGTGGGGAGTGGGCAACAAAATGCAATGCCGTCCTTTACAGTGTGTGTGTGTGTGTGTTTTGGTTTTTTTTCTCTGGGATGTTGGAAGCTGTAATTGCAACGTCAGATGTGATGAGAGACCGGCAGTATTGATGGAAGGAAGGAAGCCAGTCCTCAAGTGGATGATTAGCACATGCAACCACCCAAGGGATGATGTACAAAACCATTAAAATACCTCAACCCCCCACACTGACATAACCTACCCAAAGCCAGCATCCTTTCAAGTTCTAACTCCTTTTGCAATCTTTTGATCAGTTTGATCATTAGGGGTGTCGTGACTTTAAGGTCATGGTTTGATTTAATTCAGGATTTATCAATTTCTTTTCAGCACTGAAGGCTATGCTATTGTTAGCCTATCAAGACGTGATTTGTATCAAGATCAAGCGATCATAGGTTTTATACCCTGACAACTGTCATTTGCATTTTCGAATTCTTCTTTAAAAAGATTACTACTACGACTACTACTACAAACTGCGGCCATTTTTTAAAGATGAACTAGAATATTACTAATAAACAGCATTGTGTGTACATTGCAGTTTCAACACGGTGTCGCTGCCATCTTATACAACTTCTACGAGCAAGCCCTGCCACTGCACTTCTTAATTTCAACACAAGATGGCGTTTGTTCATCTACAATGACAGATTAGTCTTCCGGCCACTCAAAGGGCTCACTCACTTCGAGTCATATTCACTTATTAGCATACACATATGCACACACTGGTGGCCGAGGCTACCGTCGCCGGTGCCACCTGCTACTGAGTTTTGTTTTTTAGACGTTCACATGCCAATTCCGGGTTCAGTACTTCAACATGTGGACCGGAGAAGCCCGGGATCAAACTGCTAATCTTCCAATTAGTGGAGAACCCGCCATACCTCCTAAGCCACAGCCGCCTGCCATAATTACCTCCGTAAACATGGCAGCAAACCTGAAAAGACGGAAGATAGAGAACTACTTTTTGTAATATCAAATGTTAAATTGTTTAACAGTTTCTGTTCTAGAAACACTGATTTTCCTGCCATGTAACTGGCCATGAAAACTTTGCATTTACTGTTGTCTACCCCGTGACCATGTCGTCTCATATACGTTTCAAATCTCAGCTAATTTAAAAGCACTGAAGGAATTCTGAATGGAAAGATACTAAAAACTTAACCAGTTATTAGTGATGTGTCTCAAGTGTCAGTATCTACAAATAAGGGAGATTACTCCGAAATCAATAAAGTAAAAAAGAAAAAAAAAATTAATGATCATAATGATCATTCTTTACTAGTAAAAATGTTCAGCTCCAAAGTGTATTAAATGACTTGTACAGGCAGATATTTTTGTCTATCATTGTCGCCTCTATTGCAAAAGTAAACCCATGTCAGTGAGATAAAGTAAAAACAACAAAATCCCCTGGTCCTCTGAGCCATGGAAGCTCAAGTCAAGGCAAAGTAATCTACAGGGACATTAGTGCAAAATAGCACCTTGCCTTGAGCGTTTGTTGATGTTTAATGTTTCATTTTGACAATTTTCTCCCTTCAGCCGGCGTTTAGAGCACACATCCTGTTCCTCTCCACTAACAGCACGGCAGTGAACTGTAGTTTCGTGTTAGGAAAAAAAATAAAATCGTAATGACTTTTCCTGGAAATGTGGCTTCCCGTGAGGTTCTGTCAGGGCGACTTCCTGCCTTGTGTCAGGGGGTGGGTCTCAGCAGGTAACTACAACAACATCCCATAATGGAAAATTAATGTCTTCCAACTGAGACGATGCACTAACTACATTTAGCTCATTGGGTCGGGTAAACACCATTAGACCATGGAATCTGCAGTGCTCCTGGAAGTTCAGTCATTTGAGAGAGAGTTGGATAATTATGGCAAAATTAATGGAAATTGTGTAACAAATGTATTCATAATTCATGAGCCTATTTTCTGAGGCTGGAATCCTCTTTGTGAGGAACAATATGCTGCTTGATTTAACTGAGATTGTAAAATTCCCACCTGGTATATCCTCCTAACTCACAACAGCATAATCGTGTGTTCCTTTGCTGCATAATGGTGCATAAAATGGTTCTGAAGAAGTAGCTTGAACAGACTCTTCAGCAAGCTGAACTGTGCGAAATGTAATGTTAAATAGATTAGCCTCATATTCATCCTTAATCTCTTAATTGCCCTTAAAGCAAGATGACAGCTCTGACAATCAGATGAATTAACCAAGTCATTTTTGATACATTATGTTATAAAAGGCCACTTCAGCTATTTCCATAAAATTGAAGACTTGAGAGCATTCTTAAGGTGAACCTTTACTGCGAACATTTTTTAATATTTGCTGTGTGAGTATGAGTGAAGGTGCACTAAGCTGTAGGAAATGTCAAAAGGAAAATGTCAGGCAAATGTGGACAGAAGTGAGTAGTCTTAATGTGAACAGAACAATAAGTTCAAACAAAAAGTTTTTTTTTTTTTTTTTGTCTAGCCATCTCTTTTGAAAGCAAAGCCATGCCATAAAATGGCAGAGCTCAACCCTAAATTAAGGAAACAACAAATCTCAAGTTGTTTTTTCCCAGAGACACAACAGTATCTCGTTTAGTTCGAGCCGCTGAGCAAAAAGCCCTGCTGCTTGCTTTCATCTCGCCAAACTCTAATTAGGCAAACTGAACAAATACCAGCGAGCGAGAAGTCCTCTGCATATTCAAACAAAAGGGCTCCTGAGTTCGAGCGAGCAGAAGGAGCTGAAGAGAGGGAGAGAAAGAGGAGAGAGAGCTGATCACAAGAAAATTAAACGGCACTGAACCTTGTAAACAAATATTTCAACAATGTTAAACACAATGTAGGAGACGTCTGGTGCCGCTGTGCTGTGAAATAGCCCGGCTCTGTTTGGAATGGGGTTTCACGTATGATGGGCGCTGAGAAAAACCACAACTAAAGAGACAAAAAAGAAATAAAGTGTGTGTATTTGTGAATGGGTATCAGTCAAATAGTTTTACTACAAAGAATTCCAATACAAAAAGTTATACACAAAATAATGTAACCAGTGGAGCAGAGATCAGGCAGAACCCATATTTCTGCTCATCATCCTTCCTGTCTGGAAATGCCTAAAGCCTGCCATTGCCTTCATTAATAATTTTTTCCTTTAGCGATGTGGAGTGCTCCACCTTGAAGTGTCAGCTATATTTCCCTAAAATATATGAGCTACTATAGTCAGTCCAAGAACGGTGAGGTGAAAGAGAAAAGACTGACACAAATCCATTTTTTCCCCTCAACACTGCTGAATTGTTTTCTTCCCAAGTTTTGTTGCTCTTGAAAGTCACTCATCACTTTTTAGGCCTTCTGTGGACAAACACTCGAGATGCTGCAGCCCAACCCTTGTTGGCATGGCAACTGGCTCCAGTATCTTTTCTACCATGACGATGGCCATACTGGTGTATTCGCATTCTGCTTCACATTCCTCTACTCTCTGTCTTTCTCCCACTGTCATTCTCATCTACTGATAATGTCCTCTTTGTACTCTTTTTTCCTTTCTCTGCCTGACTTTATCTTTCTCTCACCCTGTTTCCTAACCTCCATCATCCCCTGTTCTTTTGTCCCTTTTTTGGCCTCACTGAGGAGCTCACTTTTCCCTGTCAGTGTGTCTTTCTCTGCAAGCAATTAAGATTGCCATTGTGTGTTTTTATTACATTATCCACCCAAATACATAACGCTCAACTCGAAAAAGTCAAGGGGGATTTGCATTTGAATAAGGTTATAAAACCACATAAGAAAATTCAGTAATTATATTAAGGGTGCATTTGAATCAGTAATGACATTCACAAAAAAAATACTGTCTCCTGCTTCATTGCCCACAGAGGTAAACTCAGCAGAGATTGCAGGTATAGGGCAATGGAATAAACCCAACCCTTTCATAAATCTTCCCACAGCGAAATTGCCTTTTGGGGGTAAATCCTTTTTATATAGTCAGGAATCCTGTAGCCCATTAAGTCCATATTGCCAAGGCTGTATTCTTTAACTGTAAGCATTTGTCAGCATGCATAACAACACTGATGAAGCGCAGACAAGTGGAACGAACACAGACCTGCATTAATTAACATTTTATTACATTACTATCATCTAAAACAAGCAAGTCGATATACGAGATGTATAAAATCACACTCCAACAGATAGAGATTGTAGATAGAGACCAGGCAGAGTTTATACATTTTGGCGGATCAAATATAGCAAAGTAGAGATGCGAAAACACATCACATCATATTCATTTCTCTGGCACCTGCCTATCTAGAATAACAAGAAAAACTGATTGGAGTAGTCTGTTAACCTGAGGAGCTCTCGGGAGAGCGAGACGCACACGCTTCAGGTGGAAGTCCATGTTATCTCACAGCCACACCTGATGTGTGTATGCATGTGCAAAAGTGTAGCTTTGCCAATGCCCTTGGGGCTTTGATACTGTACGCAGAGTAAACATTGTCATCACTATTAGCCAAAACCCTCACCACCGTTGTTTTGGCTAGCGCTCATACAGTGTAGGATTGCTTAATCGGATAGGGCTTTTGTACTAGGCTCAACTGATCCCATCTGTCACGACTTCATCCTCAGATCCGCCGTGCTGTTTCGAGCCCCACGACAGCTCTTTAAGAAAACCGCTCAATCTGTTCTCTGGGCTATTTTTGAATCCTTTGCATTTTTTCTCTCAAAACTGGAAAAAAAGGGGAAGCATAAAGCTGCAGGTTGCTTGACACAAAGCAATATTTTCAGTTGGACTGGGAAAGTGGGTAGCTCAACCTCCCTGATCTGCGATCCCACCCTCCTCCGCCCTCCACCCACTACCTCCACCTCCTCAGAGGGATCTGGCAATAGATCAGAGGGGCTTGGTGCTTCCTGAGTCACCAGCTATTTGGCACTCAATGCCCTCATCTCCTCCATGGCAGCCGTTCCGAGCAGTGTGTCTGCGGCTGAATACCAGTCACCGCTGGATCGGCTCATCCCCAGGGGGCCCAGAGGAAACTGGATTAGTGGCTCATAACGCACATGAGAAAGAGAGAGACCCTGAATATGGCGCCTTTGTCCCTTAGTGTGTGTAGTGGCAGGGGGTCATTACTTGGTCATCAGTTTACAAGTTGGAGAGGGCAGATAACACACTTATAGAGGAATCAGTTTCCAAGGGATTTTTCCGTCACAGTTTTTAGGCTTGAATTGGATATTAGCCTGGCTTAAAGAAATAATGTCTGACCTTCTATAAATGAAAGTCCAGTTGACTACCCTGTGAACACTGTGAGCTCATGAAAATTTGCCATGTTGTACATCCACTGTCTGTTGGGTCCTCAATAAAGCCCGTCTGGAGGAGTGATTCCGTTTTGTTTCTAGTGTATTTGAACCACATAATTGTAACAGCTAGCATGAACAGTGAGCATCACTGTGACTGAAACAGAAAAGTAAAACAGTGCCATGAACAGATGAAACAGAATTACGTGAACGGAGATGTCTCAGAATCAGCTCCACTCTTTGATATAAAGTACAGTCTCTGTGCAGTGCAGTGTAAAAACACCAAAGCCATGACTGGTTAGCACCAAAGATATCGCAAAAATCAGAAAAAAACAAGCTTCCTGAGGATTACTGCTCTAATCCATGATACTCTATGAATGCTAATGTGCCGGCTCGAGGCACAAAGAACTCAAATCCCCTGCGGCCCTCCACTGCTCTCCTTTGCTTATTAGAAGTTCTTATTATGTGACACTATAAAAAGATTGATTCTGGTGATCCACAAGAGTGATAACATTAGCATGTGTTAAATAGTCAGGACATGTTCACCGCTGTGTCAGGACTAGCTAAAGACCACTGTTGAGTATCTGACATCAGGTCACCAGGGATCAGGCTGACATTACTTGTCTAGATCATCTTGTCTTTCAAAAGCCTAAAACATACGTGCCGATGTGTACAGTACATACTTTCTCTCAGGCTATCTTCTGTCAAGTCCAGCAAACTGACCACAAGGTCACTGAACTGCTAAATCCAATTATATGCAATTATGCAGTGTGTCTTATACCAAAGAAAAGGGCTTTATCTGACCAGGGGAGAGGGGAAAATTGAAAAAGGAAGCAGTATTCTCAATAGGATCCACTCCCTGGGCCACACATTCATCCCTGGTGAAGCTCTTAAGGAAGGTCTGTGTGTGGCATGAGTGTGTGGCCTACGTGCATGTGTCCACTTGCCAAGTTGCCATGTTAAACAAAGAATCAAACTCAAAACAAAATTTTCTTACTGTGATGGAAAACTTAATTTTAGATGGTAATATTTCACCAGTATAAATCAAGCCTCACATCTAATCAGAGGTATCATGGCAGCATTTTAGAATGTGAGGCGTAAACAAAATCAAAATGGCTCACATCCTCCCGTTACTTTCTTGTGTGCAGCGTAACCAACACACTGACCCGTCCAACCCAAGGTCAGGCATCATGATCTACAGGAAGTGGCAAAAGTTAATGTCAACCCAAATCAGCAAAGAACTGTCACATGACATTAACTACTCGCGAAAACTGACAGTAACTACAATAACCACCAAGCAGTTGTTTGCCTCCACCAGTCAGTCAAGTTGCAGTTTGTATCTGTCCAGACTCATATGGAGACATGCCAGTAGACAATGTTGCCAAATGTTGTGATATCACATAGTCGACCAACTGGATATAAAATGTCATCACTTCATTCTATCCTATTTGACATTTGTGTGAAGTTTTATCATTATTAGCATATGATTTCTTAACTTGTGGTCAAAACCGTGTTCTCTGAGGTCACTGTGACCTTGACCTTTGACCACCAAATTGTAATCAGCTCATGCTTAATTCCAAGAAGCTGTTTGTGTCAGATGTAATGAAATGCATCCAGTCATTCCTCAGATATGGTGTTCACAAGAATGTGACAGAAGTGAGGTCACAGTGATCTCATGACCACCAACATCTAATCAGTTCATGTTTGAGTCCAAGTGGACGTTTCTGCCAAATTTTAAGAAATTCCCAAGAGACAATACTGAGAAATTGGGTTCACAAGAATGGGGCGGATGCACAACACCCTGAAATCATAATTTCTCCAGCTTGTGTAAGTAGTTTGTGTAAGTAGGCACTGTATTCCAAAATGGCCAAACAAAAATGTGTTTGGATTAAAACATGTCTCAGTAAATGTCGTCTTTACACGTTGCAACAGAAAGCATGAAAAAACAGTATCAGGACTGATACTATGTTTCGTTTCAAGAACAAAATGGATCTAAAATATTAATCTGGTCTACATCAAAAAGGAGGCAGTGTCTCAGAAACAGTCCATATTACGGTGATCCAGATCTATCAATTTCCATATAAGCTCCTGTAATTAAAATTAATTGTTCGGCTAAATAAGGCATCAGAAACTGGGATAAAGATTGATACCAGCTGTAGTGGAATGGATCTGCCTTGAAAAAAGAGTCAGGCAGCCAAATCAATAACTGTTTCTGAGTATTTCATCAGTGTCAGTAACAAAAGCATATAATTAGAGCTGCCTCAGAAATACCAAAATCAATCAAGGTGGGTTTTCTTTTTCGCCTGGGCTTATCACTGACAATTCACCCATTCATTCATTGTGTGTGTTGTTTTTAGTTAACAAGATGGTAGCACCGCCTTGTCGGCATACGAATTCCCCCAGACACTGCCTCCATGTAAAGATTCTGGTTTGTTTGCATTCACCTCCCATATTGCCTCACCTTTTCTGCACATTAAGTATCTCTCGGCTCCTCTGCATTTACTGAAAGTGAGGGAGCTCGGGGAGGAGGCGGAAGAGTGATCAGTGTCATCTCCACTTCATTTCTATGATCAACGGCACCTCTCGGGGCTCCAACCAACAGATCTGGGTACCCGGCACTTCTGAACAGGCGCCATCTGCCACTGCCATCCCAGAGGCAGGGCGGCAAGCTGGGGCTGGGGCTCTACGCTGGTGCGACGGAGAATATGAGTGTATATGTGTGCGAGCGCATCACCCTGAGTTACTGTGTACGGTTATACATATTAATGAGCATCTGTGCTTACGGGAGCGCTCTTGTTGAAATGCTTTTAGTGTTTTCACACAGTACTGGAGTAGTGCAATTCAACAGGTGTGTGTGTGTGCATACGTTTGTGATGTAGCTCGTGCAAATGTGGTAAAATTTAAACTGATTGTTAGTTTCCGCTCATATCCTGAGGGATAAACTAACAAACAAACAGAATCCAGGCTGGTGCTGCAATGAAAGCGCTTTCACAAAGAAATGGAGGTGGGAAATGCAACATGTGAACGTGTGCGTTGAAGCTGAGATGGCAAGACTTTTAAACGTTTTAATGTAACTAATCTCTTCATAGGAGCTTAGTATTTCAGCCCTGCAATTTGCAAAAGAGATAAATGCTACTCCATTTTAACAACACATCAAAGTATAGTATCAATAACAGTTAATGCCACTTTGAGTTGTTCACTTGATATTGACACTAGGCCACAACAGAACGTGCAGAAATGTCCACAATGTGTGTGGCTATGTACATACTACATAAATTACAAAATTATTTTCTAAAATGACACCAGGACTTCCTTTGGATTCTATGTATGGAGGTCCCTGTGTCCTTTTTTTAAGTATGGACTATGTGCATGTGTGTGTGGGCATGTGTGGGCATGTGTGTGCATGTGTGCGGCCTCCTCTCCTTATCTCCTTCAGCCAGGCCACTCTGCCGACATACACTCCAAAGAGTCCCTAGTTGTCATTCACGGCGTCACGTAGCCCTGAAAAATGTCAGCATAAGGGGAAGGGGAGAGACAAAGAGAGAGAAATACACACAGACAAAGTGGCGAGTGATGAGGGTTTGAAGCCCGACAAACCACCTTGCTACCTCGGTGGGGTTCCGTTATCTTCTCTGTTATACCTCGTCCTTCCTGCCGCACCACTCGCATACTCACACATACACTGTGCCTTAGGGCAAATCTGGCATATGCCATAGCACCTGGCACACTAAAACAAGGTCTGAATGTGCTATTGTAACAGAGAAGTGTGAAAGGATGTTTGGTTCAAGTTCAAAACATCCACTCAAAATACAAAGGAAATGAGTTTCTCGGGTTATAATAATAGGGAATGCACTGATCCGATACCGACATAGGATATCGGGCCAATACTGACTAAAATAGCTAGACAACGCAGCAAAGCACTAGCAGACTGCATAGCTGAGGGAGCTAACAGCAAACATGTTCTGACATTGTCAAAAATATGGGATGCCCATCTCACAGTGTGACTGCTGTTGCGGCCTACGTCCCCTAACAAACCAATGGAAATGACGCACTGATGCTAAACCCAAACAAACAGACAGGTAGCAGCTAACCATGGAGGCAAAATGTCGCCGTAGATGAGGACCTGCTTCCCATATTACAAATGAACGGCTCATTTTAAGGTAACAAAAACAGATTCTTATTTTCAGGTGATTATACACTAAAGAAAACATACTTACTATATTCTATTTCATTTCTGCCAGAGTCCCCACAAATCCTACACACTGGACCTTTAAACACTGGAATCGGAAAGGTACTCAGTATCGGCCAATACCCAAACCCCAGATACCAGTACTAAAAAAGTCGTATTAGTGCATCCCTAGTGAAAATGCAAATGAAAAGTAGGATGAAAAGTGCTCCCAGACTTTTCTGACATACTGTCAGATGCCTGAATCCAAAACTGCCTGCAATGTCTTAAATAAGTAATAGAATTTTGTTGGTGATGTTGTTGTGGAGCGCTTTAATGTCTGTATTTAATTGTAATGTCTTTTTGTAGTGGCTGTATTTGTCTGACAGTTGCCACAGGCACAAAGAGAGCTTCCAAAATGATAAACAAACTAACTAAACTAATAAGATAAATGCTGTGCAGCAATAGGATATTCACCGAAGATTTTTGCTAAACTACCAATTTAAAGCTACAAAAATCTCATCTTAGCTCTGAACTTGAATGTGATCATTAATTAATCAGATGGCAAATTACCGATCTTTCCAGTGTTGAAAAATGAACAAACTAGTAGACAAGGAACCTGTTTATTTGTTCCATCACATGCAACATGGATTTCAGCCAGAGCTCAATACAAAGCAAACTGGGCTGCTGAACAGGATTTAGTGCAGGACATGGCAGCTTCATTGTTGGCACTTTGTGAAGCTCGGCAGGTGATATTTTTCCAAATAAATTATTGATTTGGCACTTGCATGTTTATTACTTGCACATATTTTGCACACCTGTTGTGGCTTTGGGCAGATGTGTTAAATGCATACCCGAACTGAACACATGAACTGATTTGTGGCATGTGTTCACAGTCGCCTACAGTGTATGGAATGTAAGGACGCATTCCCATAAACCTCACAGCCTGATGGAAAAGTTGAAGCTGCTGGCGCGACATTGAAACAAGCCAGATACAAAATGGTTTAAAGTTTGAAAAAAGAAGAAAAAGTATCACTTGGGTTAAAGCATTCCAGTAGAGTTATATATAAAATTGGGAGTCTGCAAAGTTTAACCGAGTGAATGTTCACACTGCTATCTAGACTGCAAATTGTCCCCATGATGATTTTTTACAGTAATTATATAATTATAGAATGTTATATGAAAGACACACCTGCAATCAGCTGAGCATCACCCTTAGGGTGTAAGCTTTCTCAAATTTAAATTGGAAATCTAATCTGGTACATGCATGTGATCAGAGCGGAGGAGACACCATCCATGTCCCTGTCTTTATCTCTCTTTATCTTCTTCTCTGTAACACACACACACACACACACACAAACACACACAAGGAGCAGAGCGCATCGTACAGTTATTTACCACAGATACTTATCTACCAGGTTCTAGCCGAATGGCATTTGTGCGATTACCATCTTGTGGCAGCTGACAGCCCGCGTAGTGACAACACACGGTGACGAGTGGACGGCATCATAAATAATGACTGCCATCCATTCTGACTGTCAGGACGAGCAGCGTCTCATAACAGGCCGAAAAGGCAAGAAAAACACAAACATATGCTCGCACACAGAGACAGTGATTTATAACCCTTTTACCTTCTGAATGCAGGTGCATGGGCAGACTCCGACACTCACACACAGAAACACACACACACACCTATATACAGTACGTGTGCACAAAAATAAAATGCAAACATTGAAAACCAACCAGATAGAGAGAGAGAGAAAAAAACAACAACTTTCAGACACCCACTACATGCCTGCAGGGATACCGCAGCATTTTTACCTGCTGTTTTTTTTTGTCACGTCATGTGAGTCATTTCATCCCATCCGAAAATACTGTGCCCCACAATTCACGATTTTTGGTTGAGAAGGATTCAGGAGGGAATTAGCAAGCAGACAGGTCTCAAGAAAAGGTTGCTGTCCAGCTGCAGGTTCACAAAAACACTATTCACTCTGGCCAATTCAAATAATTTATACATTCCATCAAAAATGTGAGTAAAATAACTGGTATAATTGCTTTTGGAAGCACTGAAAAGACTCACATGTTCCTGAATGGCCTGAAAAATATCCATTTGTTGCATTTGAACACATTTCATTACTATCATCATACCCTCTTGAAAGCCCCCTGTCTCCCTTCTGCTGCTGGAATAGATTGAAACATCCCATGTTTGTCACTGATTTGACTTGACGGACAGTTCCATTACAATCTCTCTCAGTCTCTGGTGTATGCATGTGTGTGCGTGACTAACCCGCCATCTGTTCACACTAGCAGTTGCTAACAGGGAGTCGTACCTGTGATGCAGAGTATTCACACAGGTAGGAGAGTTTTACCCTATCAGTTCCCCTGCAAAATGTTTTTCTATTCCGTCGTTTTGGGATGCTGAAGCACATCACGGCAGATAATACCAAGTGGTAGTGATGATGATTATCTTGTAATTTCACTGTGGAATATTTTTAAAGCAACAACACACTTGAGCTGATTGTCCTTATCTCTTCCCGCTGTAAATACAGACCTGCTTGTGAGCATGTGCGTGCAAATGAACACTAGCGACTGCATACACACACACACACACACACACACACACACACAATCACACACTCTGGATCCAGTATGGCAGCATGTCAATTCTGCTTCTCCACTGGGTGCAACAGCTCAGAGGGTACATTCACTAGGCAGGATTTTCAGTTCTGAAATTCTGTTCATTGCTGCAAATTTTTTGATTTCTACTGAGATTGTCAGATATTATGAACTGCCAACTATTTCTGAAAAGACATGCAGCTTGTGTTTTTTCATATTTTATTATGATGTGTACCTCTTGAGTACAAATCAAGCGAGCAACCTGACTGTTTACTGGATCACCAGGCTGAAATGAGCACCAAAATTAGATGACTTTCTGTTTTTCTGACAACAACTAGCAACTACCAGTTTCCACATTTACTTCAGTTGTTCCACCATTGTTGCCACAGGGAATAGTAACTGCAAAAAACGTATATGAATACTCCTCAGTAACTGGTATAGCTACTGATGGCTACCGGGGAAAACAACATCCTCTGCTCCTTTCTAATCGCACATACAACTAATCTCTTGTCTCCGTCTGTCTGCTTGTGTGTGTGTATGTGCATGTGTTAGGTTAGGGCTATTACTAAAATAATATCGGGGCAGACTGGCTGGCTTCGGGGCGCTTCCGCCACCTGTCTTAAGTTGAACTCAGTTGTTGAGCTCATGCAAATGTTGATTCTGTCATTATTCTACAGTCATTACATTGTGCAATCAACACTTACATCACTATCATAAGTTAAAGCAAAAAAAAAAAAAAAAAGTTATCTGACAGAGTTATTATTTGCATACAATAATATTCTGGGCATCCAGTGCTTCATAAGAAACATGGTTTTGCATTTTATTTTGCAGCACAAACTGAATCCTTGTGGACCAGCTTTTTGCTCTTCACACTGAGTCCCAAACATGCTGTTGGTGACACATTGGGGGAGGAAAACAAAATCAGTGGTGGGACACTTTTGGCTGCTGTGTGAACATAGCATAGTTTTCCCTAATGATAGCTCCTCTCAAGCTACATGCTGTCAGGGCAGGCCTGTAGCCGACAGGTAAGAGATAAGATAAGAAACTGTTTATACAGCAAAGGCAGAATAAATCCCATGGTAAGGACCTCACAGTGGCCCGGTGTGTCAGATTGCCAAGTTGGCCTGATCTTTGTCAAGGCATGGGGGTGTTTTTTGCCCTGCTGTGGGTAGCAGCTAACCCTGCAAAACAAATACCACCTCTCCCATCAAGGCTCATCCTCTTCTGTCTCTATGGCCTTCATAGCAAGCGGTTAAGGAGAGCCCTCACCTGTTTCTCAGTGGCGGAAACCTCTCCAGTGTTCAGCCTGCTCTGTTCTATTCTTCCTTTCTTTCAGTGCTGCATGTAAGATTTTTCCGCTAGATAATCTAAGAAAACTGGGTTAAATGTCAAGGCTGTGATGTGTGGGTGCATCCAGGAAAATGTCTGGCCTCATTGTATACGGTGTGTCATTAATGAAGTTGAAAAAATGCAGATGTATTCACTCTAGAAAGCTGTTGAATAACCATACGAATATGGATGAGTTTCTGCGTTTGCCTGGCAATCAAAAAGATACGGCGCTGCATGTGTCGGCTCAGAAAATAGGAGTCAATCAGAAGTGGTGCAGACACCGTGGGTGTCTCTTACTCTTTCAGACTTGGAAACATTAGAGGAAGCCACTTCGACAATAAATGCTTTAAAGACACAATAGAGAATACATGAATTCATTTGCTAAGGAGGTGATTTCTCTATTCAAAGACTAAGTGTGGGCTGATTGCAGCCGCACAATGAATAATCACATCCTTTAAATCAAATTAAACGGGTGGGCTTTCCAGAGACTTCATTCTTTATAAATCTCATTTAGATCTTTATTTTTGTGCACGTATGATTGACAGTGGACAGAGGGCTCAACATATATGAGGTAAGGTAAGGTAAGGTAACAGTAATAATTGCCTTAATCAGGCCACAGACCTCCATCAGCAATGACTGAAGTGGATTTGATTTGAAAAGCACCGGCTGATTGGGCACTCATGGTGCATGAGGCATGCTCTGTTCTTTGTATTAGTATCCATTAGCTATTGATTGGCTGGTGTGACAAGAGGAAATAGAGAGACACTTGGAATAAACGCTGTAATAGAATTAAGTACCCATTTCTTTAAAAAGTTTGTTTCAAAAAATATTTGTGGAAAATTCACTTAATGGAACATATTCATATTCACACAATCATAAAGTACTTAACTGCAAACAGAGGGAGGGACCTGTCAATAATTTGGTTTCTTAGGACATCAAAACAAACATCATCATTTGTTTAAACAAATGGGCATGGTCTTTCAGTATGTACAAAATGCGGTGTGAGGTCTTCTTGCTAATGCTGTTCTGCCACATCTCTCTTGAGTCTGTGTTGCAGGCATACTGTCTAAAGTTACACACTGGAGTGGCATGATGTCCTCATTGTTCAGTTCTGTGTAAAAATGTAAAGGAGACATAAAGAACGGACTCTGTTGCGGCCCTATGAGACAATCTCCATGTAAAAAAGACTTGTGTTTCCATTTGGCTGCTTACATGTACCTAAGTGCATGAAAAAGACTTTGCACAGGGAAGGTTAACAGCAGAGCTGAGGGTTGAAAAGAGAGATCACTTCATGTAGGGATGTGTCCTCGTATTTAAAATTCAGACTCAAACTGAAACCAACACAAAGTAGCCTCCACAAAACCTCGCTCCAAACATAGGTAATGTGAATACTGACTTGCAGTATATGCAGATTTATAGTATAGGTTATTACAGCACATGTGGATATACCCTCTGATTAGGTGCACAACCTGGTCTCTCCAGGTAACCAGGTTACTTAAGTGCATGGAAATCACTGCATGTCTTTATTGTTCCTGCTGTGCCAGAATGCACCATACTGCCAACAGCCAGATATCAGTCCATACAGAAGTTGCAAAGAGTCATGGTAGTCATCAATCCGGTACCATTAAGGACACAAAGCCAGAACATTTTAAATGCCTCTGAATGGTCTATACCAGCGTCTCAGTTCTGACTTGCTATTACACCACACACTCCACTGCAGCTGGGGAAATCTTGAGAAACCACTTCTTCCTTCAGAGCAAATCAAAGTTCACTGCAATGCACGGCGACAATAAAACAACAGAACAGCACACTCAAAGTGAGCTACTGTCACACTAAAGAACAATGGACGAAAGATAAAAGCATTTTTAAATAAGGATCTCGGTAAGTCATCTATAATAATTGTCTGCGTCTCTGCTTCGCCTTCAATGAGATAAAGGGAGATGAAGCAAAAGGGAAACGTCAAGCTGGCCAGCACCACCCTTGAATAAAGCCAAGCTAATTCGGGAACTAAAACCCCTGGATGCTTCATTTTCTGATGACTCACATCCGAGCCCAATTAACTGGATATTTGATGAGCAGAATGGCTGCACCAAATACCTAAACATAAAAGAAATTAATCAAGATGATTTCTTCCCCTTCCAGATTAAAGTCAGGCAAGTAAATTGACATTTATTTTCCAGCCAGGGCTATGCTTCCAAGATTTAGTGTAAAAATACAAGGAACAAAAAATGCCTTGGGGCCACAGAAATGCAACATATTGAAAATTAAGTGGAGTGCAACTGAATGCTTTTGCACTTTGCTGCAAGTTATAGTAAAATAAAAATCAATTAAAAAAATGCTGTTTAAATCTTGGTTGGGGTTTGTGGAGCTTTGTAAATCTTGCATATGCACTGAGCACACTGAGTGCTTTCATTATATATTTATTGGAACATTAGAGTAAGACACAGTAAGCAATACAACCCAAACAATAAAAAACCTCTGGGATATGAATTTTTGTGTGTACTAAAACAACATACACACAAGAGGCACACATGCAGAGCGCACCCAGCACGCAACTTATTCCCAGCAACATTTCAAACTGATCGGCAAATACAGAAAACGGTCAACTGTCTTGATGCATTTTGATGAACATTAGCTGTAGCGCTAATATTACTGACAACCACGTTGCATTTCCTATGATGACTTCATAAAAAAGTCAGCTTGTGTTTTGCCATTTTAATGCTTTTAACGTGAAGCTGCAGCAGTAGGAAAAGTTTGGCTTGCATTAGTGCGAACCTAATACAACGCTCTAACGATACTGAGCGTCATTAACAAATATCTTTTCTTGCAAAATGTCTTGTGTAATTGGTAACACCAGTGTTGTCATGAGTTTATCAACTGCTGGTAAATTAACCCTGCCTTAAGGATATCTACACAAGGTGCTACAAGAGTCATTCAGGATTCAAGCCACCAGGATAATGACCTTTATTCCCTGTTGAAGTTGGGAAGAAGGTACCAGGTACACCAGGCCAACACTGACAGGCTCAGGAAGTCATCATGTACATATATTTATAACTTTTCCTAGTCTATTTAAACTCTTTTTAATGCAAAAATTAAAGGATCTGGCAGGATAACGTTTCACCTGAATTGCACCTTACATAATTATTTTTGACAAATAGCATTGATTGAAATCTGGGACAAACAAAGACAGGAAAAGAAGCAAAGAAGTCCAGAATAAACAGATCAATGTGCTTAAGTCTTGACCTGATATGAAGCCACTGAACTGTGCTGCTCCATGCATGAATCTCCCCAAACAATGTCCTTGATGGCAGCAGTGCAAGTACCTAGTTCTTGGCATGACTATACTGTAGAAACCTCTCCAGCACACGACACGCATATGCACACGCACACGCACACGCACACGCACACACACACACACACACACACACACACACACACACACACAGAAGCAGACAGCTCCAGTTCCAGCTCCAGGATGAAGAGATGTATTTATGATTTTTATAGCATCCATTATTTGCACAGGGGTAAAGAAGTGTCATGAAATATTCATTAGGTGTCTGATGTAATTTCATGTAGAGAGAAAGGGAAGGTAGAGATGTAGGAGGAAAGAGGAAATGGTGCAAGTAGGGACCACAAAAAAAAAAAAAAAAAAAAAACTGAACACGTAGAAAGGAGGTAGAATGTGTCAGCGCCTAGTTTTGAGTGATGCCTCTTTTTATTAAAAACACCAATGGGGTTTCCATACAGAGCTCTGGATGAATAAGCAGGGAAGCCGAGTTGTGATTCCTTGTACTCTGCCGTCTCCCTCTTCAAACTCAAATGCCTCTCATCTTCTTATGGCTTCCCCCTCTCTCTGACGTCAACCTCCTCCACTGTTTACCGCACTCCGGGGGTTGGGGCTGCATGGTTGAAGGGGTAAACACCTACTTGAATGTATATGAGACACTGCAGATGACAATCCTGTTTCAGGGCATCTATCAGCTACTTCTGCAAGTGACAGCATTTCCTGTGAAGAGCTATGCATCTTTATTTAAACCAGAACCAAAACAGATACTTAATGGTTCGGCTAGTTCAAACTGGCTGACAGGCATGTGTACTTCTGAAACCGAAGGTTTTCGGGCTCCGGTTTAAAAAAAAAAAATGTGTCCACACGAGTGGTGTGATTAAAAAATATGATATCGGAAAGGCCAATCAGAAGTCAGAGTCAATAGGGAAGTGCGGAAAATAAGAACAACCCGATCCACAAAAATAGCACGAAACAACCCTTCTTTCTTTCTTTCTTTCTTTCTTTCTTTTTAACCAACAATGGCGAATCGAGGCAGGGGAGAGTCATTCATGTGGACAGATAGCAAAGTAGAATTGCTCCTCAAAGTAACAAACGAATACAAAGTAGATAAAATACAAGAAAATGTGGATTGGGAATCTGTTCAGGCAAAGTATGCCGATATTCAAGCTTCATTGGGCAGTACCGTGAAACACGCTCACAAATAAAGTTAGCACCAGCATGTTTGTTTGGTCTGCCATTTCACTAGCTATTTACCGTCGCTCTCACATCAAACAATGGAGACAGGTAATAAAATACTGCGGTTATCCTATCTACATGCAACCGCTGGCACCGGAGTCTTCCAAAAACTTCACCCTGGACTCCAGTTTCAAAGAAACGCGGTTTCGAGGGCCCAAAAGTGCGGTTGCGTGTGGCCAAACAGCCAAATCACATAGAATAATACACGGTTTCAGAAGTACTAGGCCTAAGAAATGAGACAACTCTTTAAGACCCTGTGACATCATCAGTCACTATCGTCATCATCATCGTCAAAATGATTCAATCCCCATTCAAGTTAGCGGAGGGTTAAACCAGAAGTTAGCCACTCAACCAGCAAAGTCTCTGGTGTGCCTACCCTCCTGGTCCAATGATGTCAAAGATCAGGGTAATCTTACATCTGGGAAGTCAAACTTCTTAGGCTTCACCCGCCACTGAGCAACCTTTGTAAGAATGAACAGGGGCCGCCTGAAAAGCTATCCAGTTCTCTTTATACATCTATGGATAAAGATAACAAAGCATGGACACTCGCAATTTGTTCACAACTTATGTTATACAGTATCAGTTGATAAAACAAGTCATCAAATAAAAAAGAACACTGTTTCATTACTTGGCCACTAGTAGTGCTTTGTAAGCTAACGTTAGCAACACGTGCTCCTGCTCTGCCAGTGTGCACTGATATTAGCGGAGTGGTAACAAGTGCAGCAACTTCACTGCTGGATTTTAGCTAAATTTCAGCCATCATATGGGCCATAGGGAAATCCAAGTGTGGGACTGTCATGCATAATTTTTTTATTTTCACTTTTTTTTTTATGCATTAAACTAAGATTATTTATTAACGGAGACATTACATTTGTGGGCCTCTTTTGTTGCTCGTGAGGCCATTTTGCCGATGAGCTGTCATAACTCTCAGTTTGGAGTGAGCCTCCAAAGAACCTCTGTTTGGAAGGCCATGTAGCCCAAACACTTTGACACTCTGCTCTACCCCTCTATCCAGGGTCCGAAATTCACACCCACCAAGCACCAAATGAGGGTAGAGTTTCAGTTTGGCAAGTAAATCTCACAAGGCTATCCACCCTCCTTGCAGGTAAATGTCTGTACCAGATAGTCACGTATTAAAAAAGTATACTCTGAACTAAGAGTCTCTACCATTTAAGAGTCATTCACGGTCACACTGCTTCTGTCCTCTGCTGTCTGTCTGTGTCGGAGACAAGTCTGACACACACAGCGACAGGACTTCAGGGTGCATTCAGGTGCACCTTATAAACTGACACATTTTGGTAAATTCATTATCACTTGCCGTCGGTCTGCTCCTCGCGACCGTTATTTTGGCCTGTTGATTTTTTTCATATACCAGTCCCCTTGGCCAGTGAGTCAAGGGTTAATTTCGGACACTGCCTCCATCACAACAACAATCAGGACACCCTACCCTTAGACGTGAACGAGCATAACAGAAGGGTTTGGCCGAGTGGAGGGGGCAAGAGTTGTCTTGGGATTGAGCAGAATATTATGGGTACAATACAGTTCTGACTCTGCAATATATTTCACTATAATGCAAGTCTTTGTCTTTTTGATTCCATTTGACCTGTGTTGAGCCTATCCTGAGCCAGCAGCCAGGCAAACACTGGCTCCACCTCCAGTCTGTATGTAAGCCACCAGATTTATGTCAACAAACCAACCATGTTTCTTTGCATTTCAACAACTCTGGATGAAACATGTGGTTATATTTAGACACAAAAACCACTTAGCTATGGTTAAGAAAAGATCATGTTTACGTTTAAAATACCCGGTTTTAGTACCATAATTACAACTAAAAATGTCAAAGATGTCTCGCTAAAAAACACCCAGTTTTCTTGCCTGTTGGTCACAACAGTGATTTGCAGCTTGGCAGTCATCTCGCCTCGGTGTCACACCATCCACCATCCTCTCCACTTCCCCATGACAAATTGAACTCATGTACATGTAATCAGAGCTACATAATTTTAGAAACATTGATGTGACACATCTGAAACATGCAAATCCAATCTGTTGTTTTGACATATAATGCCAACATTTTCTTTTGACAACTGAGCTGAAAGAAGCAACTCTATATGTAATGAAGAGTGTTATTAACGACGTCTCTGTCAGTGTATAAAGAGGTTCTATCCTTACATACAAGGACAAGCTTAAGTGGTTCTACGCAGCCTGAAAAGAACACTATAATGGATTATAATGAGGGTCATTAGAATATCTGTGTGTGTGCGTGTGTGTGTGTGAAAAAGAAGAAAAGAAACAAAAAAACAGTGAGATAGAAAGTAACCATAAAAGGTTGTGTGGTGACAGAGACTTGGGGTGAAAGGTACTGGGCTACTACAAGCAACAGATTCCTCCCCTACATGTAAGCTATCTTATCTTTGAACTGGAAAAAACACCAAATGCTGCAAGCAGTGAAGATGCTACTGCAATCATCTAGACTATATAATATGTGTGTGCTTGAGCAGATCATGTGGAAGCTCCCGGATTACATATTTGCATGTTTGTGTGTTTATTTGGCCACAGCGGCGTATGAGAGTATTCACACCAGAACGAAAATTACACAGGCCAAGCCAAAGCCAAGCAAGTCTGAAAAACATTTTCATAATGATATCGCCCCCTCCCACACACATCCACCTGGCTGCTTCATAATTCAAAAGAGGGACTTTCTTTTTTGAGGGTTTGGCAGCTCAGGTCACATAAAAGCAGCTGCAGATTTAATGGGGGCACCACAGAGCTCTTTGGATGTCTGAAAGTCAGAACACAGTGTGAAACAGCTCCAATACAGGAACAAATCTACTCAGTGACAGAGACAGAGAGGCTAATGACCCTATAAGCTCTGGCCCCGGCATAGTTTATGCATTCTGCCAACAGTAGTTGTACACATGCTGCTCTTGTACAGACCCGGGTCCAGTGAGCAACCACAATAAGACTGAGGCATCTGAGATCTTTGCTTGTTATTTATGTGATCCATGCTCCCACAACAGCCCACAATGACAGAAATGAGCACAAACAAGGTGCGCTTCACTCACAAGCAGAAATGTCAACGAACAAAAAAATGCACAGTCGCCGCCGTGATGTAACACTTGCTGAAATAAAATGGATCATCAATATGTTGTAGTTTCTATACAGTGTCTCTGCTGCAGAATTGAGCTGTTTGCATTTAACGACAACGGGTTATTTTCTGTGAGAGAAGAAGAGTTGAGTCACATCTATTAGACTTGCTTCATGAGTGGGATAAACAGTGCACCTGTTGCTTTAGCGATTCAGCTCCTTAGATGTGCTAATCTTTGCTGCCTAGGGAAAGTAGCCCTGATAGGAGTCTAGCAGCTGTGGATATGATGTGTACAGTTCACTATGGAGAACGCTAATGGCTACTAATAACACAGGGTTATTATTGGGTGGGGAAAAAAAAAACATGGGCAAAGAGGACAGCCCTGTTGGGGCCCCCAAATGGTGACAATTATTAAGCAGGGAAAATAGCAATAACAAGATATGCCATTTTGGGTGTCCTCTGTCTCCCATTAAGATTGTTGTCGCAGTAAATAGCAGGTAAATTGGTCTCTTCAGGGTCTTTGGGATTGCATAGTGGACTAATGGCTGGTGTGGCTGTCTGCTGCCTTCTGATACAGTTGTGTAAATATCCCAATTAATTTCTGTTAATATTGAGGCTACATTTCCTGCTCGGTTAAAAGTCAACAGCCGCATTCTAGACTTTACCTCAACACAGCAAACATGACTATAATATAAAAGAGAGCTAAGAGAAACCTAGCTGAAGAAATGTTAAGAGGAGCATTAAAATGCTTTCATTGCAATACTTTCATTGCAAATTACAGAGATAGTGTCGAGAGAAATGGAAGGACAGCAGTGTGCAAAGGCAACAACACCGTTAAGTGGAGGACAAAGAGTCCTTCCTCCTTCTTTTAAAACTGGGATCGATGCTACAAGGAAGAAGGGTCAATATAAATTTGGTGAAATAAAAGCTAAATGGTCCTGAGAAACCAAGACTTGTTGACACCACTTCCAGGCTATTTAATTAAAGCAACAGCTCCCACCGCCATATACTTGTGATGTCAGTCTATGCATGACTAAAAAGTCAACCAAACAGCTGGGAAAAAAAGTTCACAGGCAGGACAGCAGACATTTTTGCCTAAACATTAGAAAGGCACCTGTCGCTTTGTTGGTTTTCCTTCCCTTCCGCTAGTGCAAGACAGATTGCACTATGCATAAAAGAGTGCCCCGACTCTTATCCATGCTGCTCAACAGAGTATAGCAAATCTGTGTAAATGGCTGTAAACGTCAAAAGGGCAACCGTGTTTCAAATGGACTAAAGTTACCACACATGGCTCTGTGCCTATTCTGGGTTTTAATAGTATCTCTATGTTTTTATTTTTTGAATGTTTGCTTTGGGAAATCAGTGTATATATATACACTCGCCAGTGATTTTCTTTACTCTTTATTCTCTCTTTAGGCTTGTTGAGGAGGTAGTGAGATGAAAAAAGCCAATTTCAAATGAATCTCTAAAACCATTTAGATTATAATCTCTCCTGTGAGTGTGAACATGTTACTAAAAGCTTGTTTCAAGAGTGTGCGCTTGAAGAAATCAAATTCGCATGAACTAAAGATTGCTTGTCCTGTTGCAATCAAACCTTTGGAAATGAGTTCAAATAATGTTCCCTTCCTCTACGCTGGTGTGCAGAGGCTTTGAAGCACTGTGAATTTCCATCCAAACATTTATTTGCCTGTTGACATACAGTAACATGAAGACGCATGACATGGCTTCCTTGTTTGAAGCTGAACTGAGATGTCGATGTCAAGGATGCATTTTCCAGGACTTGGTTTCAAGGGTTGGTGGGGGCAGCACGTTGCTACTGCCACCAGTCCCAACATTGAAAAAGGGGACCAAAAAAAAACCTCAACTGTGATCATTAATTTTGTCCACCTGCCTGGCTGCTGGAAATGAAAACAGGCTGGCAAGATGAGGGCCCGGAGGGCGAGAGGCCCAGAGTGGGCATGTGTCTGCCTGTCATACATTGGCTGGACCTGCATCAGTCAGTGCTGTCATAGTGCCTACTAAACAGTGGCAGGCAATGACAGAAGTATGAGAGAATAAGGGGAAAGAGCAAAAGAAGACTGCCAAAATGTGCAGTGGGGGTGTGACACTGTCAAAGAAAATGTATGAAATGTGTACAGGTCTTTAAAATACTTGCACTTTTTATTAGCAGGGTTAGAGGGGACTCCTCTTTATAATGTTTTGTATTGTTAACAAGCTTTTAAGAAATTACAGAAAACTGACAAGACAATGATATCTTGAGCAGCACATGTTTTAAAGGATAGGTATCGGCCAAAATAAAACCGACTAAATTCTGGTCTTCTTTGTCTGTGCCTGCTCGTGTCGCAGTACTGCTCTGCTCTTACAACAGCCCACAGTGTGAGAATGTTGCTCGTATATGGGAGTGAAAATTAGGGTGTTTTGCTGTGAAAATTATTTGGGGGCACTAGTGCAAGTGACTCGGAATTCAGATGTCAGACTATCAAAATAAACAAATTTGTTTAGCTGCAACTCTGGCACTCTCCTAGGGCAGCAGAGTACAAAACATTCAGCTAGCTTCTTATTTTTAGCCAGCGCTTCGAGGTAAAGTTGCCAGCAGGAGCTCATACTGTATATCTGTAACTGTACAGTACCTGCTGTACAACTGTGTGTACACTGAGCGTCTCTGTAGTTTCAACAACTCCAACAAGGTAACACTTAAACTTTAATTCTTATCATATCAATAATTTAAGCAGATCAATTCAGTAGTTTCGAACCAAGGTTTGTAGAACTTGAATTAATTAGCTTGTACTGTTATTTTCATGTGCCAGACACATTTAATGCTGCTCTGTGAATATATGTATCAGACTGGACTCTGTATTGGCGTGTCTCAATTTTTAAAGGCCTCAGAACAGGGGCCAAAATGACATGATTGAGATGTTCCTCACAATAAAATACACTTAGCTTCCAGTTTATTATGTGCACTGAGCTAAAACTAATGCGGTCTTACACAACAGTCCTGCTTTTGAAAAGCATCACGCTATACCAACAATTGTTTCTATTATTTTGTCCAGTTTATTCATATCAATACGGTTGATATTGGGACCACCGCTTTGTACAGAACAATACAGTTAAAAAAAGTGAACATTATAATCTTCATGACAGAAAGATATACAGCAGGACTGTTGTTATTTATTGGGCTGCATTTTTTATAGCTAGGTGTATACCTAACAAACTGGAAACTATATGTTACAGTGTCAATGTGACCCTGTCCTGATATACTATTTCTGATAATCAGTCTCAATTTCTATATGCTAATCTTTACGTGCCATTTGTAATAGGTAGGAGTCAGACACTATGATTCCTTTGCCCTCAATGTAGCAGCCCGCTCAGCTGACCTCATTTGTGGATCCACATTCTCTTTAATGTGGTGCTGCCCTGCAGAAATGGGGTCTAGCTCATAAAAATCTAAGGTTTACAGGGTGACTCTGAAATTGAGCGTAACACAGCTCAGTGCAGCCATGATCTACCCCTCTGTTGAGTCTACGTGTGAGCAGAGTGCATAATAGACACTTGCTCGGTTATTATGCTGTATCATTAGTACGGTCAAATGACAGCATGCCAGGTTCTTCTTTGATAAGCTTATTCTGGTGCTGCTGTCCTGGAGATGACAAAGGTTTGTCTGTGAAGGGGGCTAATAACATTAGTTGACAGATCAGGAGGCAGCCTGAACAAGCCAAATAATAAAAACAACATGAAATCAGTCATGCTATTACCTAATCAGAGTTCTCTTTATCATAGAAAGAAAAGAAAAAAAAAAACACAGAGAGAAAAAAAAAATCAACCTTTTTCTGTGCTTGCATAAACACAGCCATTATCTGGGTAAATAATTATTCACAGTGTGTGTGAATGTTGATTACAGCTTCCTCCTGTTGTGTGTAATAGGAGGGAGACATTCACTCATCAAATATGGATGAAATGGATGTTGATGCTTTCCATCATGGCACTTAATCATGGCCTTCAGTAAACGGTAAGGGCAGGCGGGATGTGATATGGCGACTGTAACTGATTGGTAAACACTGGCTGGTTTGCCTGCTCTGTATGTGGAGGCAGTAAGAGGCAATGATTGTGTTTAAGCTGAGCAACTCAAAACTCTTTAAACACTAAGGTATGGCTCATGACAAACTTTGTGTGAGTGTGTGAATACAGCTCTTGGCATGTCAGCACATTTTTGAAAGTTAGTGTTGGGGAGTTTGTCTGCAAATTCTGTATCAGCACATGTAAAATGTTAATGGGAACTCTGACTAATTTTAAGGAGGGAATATATAAACTCTGGTCTTTGCTTTTGCATAGTGCTGTGACAGGCTGCCACAGTGGTGAAAAAGCTGACCTCAGGTGACAGTCATCTGCACATTTGTCCACATGCTGTGCTGCCATCCTGTGTACACAGTGCTGGGTGCACTGACACTCACAGACCTACAATCGCCTTACTTAGCAATATGTTTATCACCCTGCCATAGATTTCCTCTCAAACTGAATGATGAGCTGGAGCCAGCTGCAAACAGGCACACATCCAATTATTGCACGAGTTTAGCATGCAGGACTCATCGACCCGCAGAGCGCAGACAAACAAAAACCACAGACAGGGAAGGAGGGGGAACGAAAACCCTGTATAACCAGAGTGACTAACCCCTTGATCCTCACTTGATCTTCGCTTGTCTTCAAAAGGCAGGATCAGTGTCAGGCTAAGGTCAGAAAGTAAAGGCAAGGGGTCTATAGGGAGAGGGGATGAGTTTTAGCCCTGAACCACAAGATAGATCAAGTTCAGGCAGGGGACAAATTGGCAAGTAGAAGGAAAAAGAGGAAATGAGGGGTATTTTGGATCACAAATAAATATGGAAAGAAAACCTGGCTGTATCTGGGCTGATGGATCAAATCTGAGTGGCTACCTAGTACCATATGCAAAGCTGCCAGAAGCCTAAGGGTAACAGAGCTCCTCCATTACCACATCCTACAGTCTACTTTCAAGGAAATACAATCCAGCAGCATTAAATAAATAAAAACCATACTATAAGATAGTACAAATCTGTCTTGGAAACATAAATGTGCAGCTTGTTCCTGAGTAACCACAAAGTTTCACTCTCGCTCGATGTTTTGAAAAAGTGCACCAGCAGTAACACATAACACAGAAAGCGGTCTCGAGTAGCTAATTACTATGCAGGAATAACTAATGCTTGCTGAATGCACTGGTGTTTATTTTAAAAAGCCATTACGTAAGGTAATGAATATGCGTAGACTCTGGGGGCCAGCGGCTCAGCAAGCTCAGTGTTTACTCTGCTTTAAAAGGGTGCTGCTTGCATTTGGGCTCATTATAAGCTGCTCTGTATTCAGGGTAAAAGTGGTTGATAGTAATTCAAGGATTTGTGATGTATAGACTAAATTAGGGCAGTGATTTACGAAGGATGCGCAGCTGACTGCTGTAGAGAAGTTTTAAAATTCGTTCCTGATTGAAAGGACTGACCTGCAGTTTACCTGGGAGGAAAAGCTTCCAGCAAGAATAGACCACATGGCTGATTTTCTTTGTATTGCCTTTGATAAGCTGTTGAAGGCCAGTTTTCTCACAGTGGACATATGCAAGTGTGTGAATCACTTTTATTTGCCTCTTTGTGCTACACTTCATGAATGTGTGTGAATATATTGGCTCAACATACTTAAGTGTCACGTCTGCCTGCCTTATTCTACAATCAGAAGACAGTAACCGAGACAACTAGAATTATCGCCTTGTGGTTGTATTCCTTCGCTAACCAGTCAAGTCACAGTTACAGTTTAGAATCATGTCTGGGAAACCACAGATGCTTTGCGCACATCTTCACCCCAGCAGCACAGAAGATCTTTATAATCACCATAGTCTCAAGATTAGTGTCGCCAATGCAGTATCTGACCAAATGTCTTCCCATTCTGTTATTGTTAGTTATAGTTATGACACTAAATAATGTCCAGAAGAGAGTTTTTTGCTGAACATTATGATGTCGCAGTGAAGTTGACTTTTGACCTTTTGGATATATGATATCATCACTTCATCTTTTTTATCATATTAGACATTTGTGTAGATTTTGTCATAATTTCAGTATGAATTATTGAGTTATGGTCAAAAACATATTTTGTGAGGTGATAGTGACCTTTACCCTAACCCTCTGTTAATCTTAACCCTAACCGTCAACCACCAAATTCTGATCAGTTCATTCTTGAATCCAAGTGGGCGTCTCTGCCAAATGGAAGAAAATTCCCAAAAAGCCTTTGTGAGATATCACGAGAATGACACAGGCTAGGGTTGGGTCGGTATGAGAAAAAAAAAACGGTCCGGTTTTTGTAAAAAAAACGCATCAAGTCGGTAATACCGGATTTTCGCCACTTGGGGGCGCAATTGACTCATTTAAAATATAAAACGACCTTAGGACAACAGAGTGACAGTAACAAGTTGTTTCTTTTATTCCTTACAAATAAATTTTGCAGCTTACTCAATCAGTGCAAATAAAGGTTGCCTCCTTCATCTGGCTCAAAGCCAAAGTGTTGCCATAGTGGCGCATTCCTTGATTTCGTCGAGACTAAATTGTCCGCCATTATCGACTCCCCGTCACTATTAAACAAACTCCAGGCTACAGTAGAGGCACATGCGCACTCGCACATCCTAGCTCAGTCCCAGCCCCACCCCCCTCTCTGTCCTGCTTGCTGTGCGCTTGATGAAGAGGCAGACACAGGTGCTCACAGACTCGGGCTTACTATAAGCGGAGCGGACTACGTGTAAAAATGTCCGTGAAAAATCCCCGCAATGTGAAAAATACATGCCGAACAGTCTTTTGTGTGACACTGGTGCGCGGAGCGAAATCCGCGTGGTCGTGCTTTGCGCGCACAGGGCTTGCGGACGTCCACTTTTACCGGGCGGACCTCCGCGGCGTCCGCTCCACGTACGTTCTGCCCGAGTATGCAGTCCGGTTGGTCTCAAAAAATAAAACCCGGTCCAAGATGGAGTATCGGACCGAATTGGTATTACTGAGAACCGACCCAACCCTAACACAGGCAAGGTCACAGTGACCTTTACCTTTGACCACCAAAGTCTAAACAGTTCATCATTGAATCAAAGTTTGTGCCAAGTTCAAATACATTCCCTCACAGTGTTCTTAAGCTATCATGTTTACAAGAATGAGACAGGTGCAGGGTCACAGTGACCTTGATCTACGACTTCCAAAATCGAATTAGTTCATTGTTGAGTCCAAGAGAACATTTGCGCCAAATTTAAAGAAATTCCCTCACGGTGTTTTTGAGATATCCTGTTCACAAGAATGGATAGATGGACATATGGATGAAGAGACAACCCAAAAACGAAATGCCTCCAGCCACGGCTATCGCCGGTGGGGAAGCATAAAAATGTCTGACCATGGTAGTGGTGGTGATGGGTATAATGCTGGGTTCACACTGGATGAAGAAGCGCCCCAATCTGTTAATTATCACGCAGCCACCCATCTGCAGTCGCCTGGCCATGCACACCAGCAACAACACTTGCTCCGCACCAATCAGAAAAAGATTCTGCTCTCTGCTCTGTTTAAATCACATGTAGAGCTATGTTTCTGTTTGCTTGTGACCGTGTCTGTGAGTGTGTGTAATTTCATGTCTGTGAGGCTCTGCACGTCTCTTTCGCTCTCTGTTTAAACACAACTGACAAATATGTGGAAGCCCTGGATATATATTTTATCATTTATCATAGTCAGATCATTTATATCATTCAAAATGAATGATCAGTGGGTTTTCTTGCCAGATTTGGGTACCATCCTACGTCAAGTGTGAACAGCCCAATCTGTTAACAGCGCTGAAAGCAAGCAGGCAACGCTCCACGGAAAATCGCAGCGCTTCCGCATCCTTTATGAACCCGGCGTAAGGCTATAGCAGTAGAAAGGGCAGGTACCCTGTGGAAAGGTGAAAAAAGGAATGAAGCTGGAGGTGTATGGGACAGGAGCTAGGGCTTAGCATGGCTGCCACGTCCACTACTCTGACAACTAATTTGCCCTAACATTTCAGCAAAAAGGTCAGACAACCCTCTGCCCAAGTTTATGAATAGTGTATAGGGGCTCTGTCTGACGGAGAGGAGAAACAGTGAACAAGGCAGGTAGAAGGTCTCTTCATTGACTTGGCTTTGAGAGAGAAGGGAGGCTGCTCTTGTCAGTGTCCAGATGGGAGCTGCTCTGTATCCTCTAAATCAGGAATGGAGTTCTGACCTTATCTTATTCAACTGGGCCACACGCTTAAGGCGCCGAATTGTTCAGCTTGCACTCTCTAGTGCCTGCAGATTTCAAAATAGGACCTTTGACAGCGGTAGAGAATTAAACAGTAAAAACACACACGCAGGAAAGAATTCCTCGATTGTAATAAATTCTCCCTGCATGCAGAAGCAATACCCTTAGGCGGTTTATGGTTATGCCTTTGGTCCTCCAGGATGTAAATAAATGCGCTTTCACACACTGCTCTATTTTCATATTTTAAGGGAACTAAGGCAACAGCAAATTCAGAGACTTCCTTCTACTTGTGGCCCTGACTGAAGAGGAAGTGCGCTTCCATGTGAAGAGGCGGTGGACTCAATTTTTGCAGCCAGCAGTACTATCAACCTACACTGGTCCTGAGAGCCAGAGATATGGACAGGACATATACCACACCAAAACAGGATAGCACTGGCTACAATTTCTCCAGATGAATAATATTAACTTAGATGTAACACAACAAAATGAGACCCCACTCTCTCTCTCTCTCTCTCTCTCTCTCTCTCTCTCTGCTCATGTGAGATTATTCAACACAATCACAAAGCAGGCGAGTTGTGAGGAAAGCCTCACTGAACTGAGAAATGATAAATTAAGGACTGGAATGTTTAGCATCACAGTGCACAGTGTAATTCCTTTGAGAAGGAGCACACAGCCCTGCACAAACAGGCTTACATTTACAGTACACTACAGGCTCTGCACATTAAGCTAAAAGATTAATGTTGCTAGTTTGTCCTCCCACATGTTACCCGTTTACCGTCTCCTGAGGTACTCGCAGGGTCACATGGCTCCAAAGTTACTCTTCCTTCCCAGCCATTCAGACCACGGTCCACATGAAAACACCCAATTCCCAGGATGCTTTCTGTCCAGATGGGCCGAGCCAGCGACACTTGTTCAATTAAAGGCATCAGGGGAGACCTAACCACTTCATTATCTGCAAGCTGGCCCCACATTGATCAGCCTGTCTGGGACCACTCACAGCCTGTGTGACAGCTTAATCTGGGCCCTGCACATGCACAAACTCCGTCTTTCACTCACACACACACGCTCACTGACACGTACACACATAAACACACAGATACTCAATCTATTACAGAGTGATGTGGATATACTCTGGATTCTCCACAGGTGTGAGCATGTTTATTTGTCTGTCTCCAGTCCGCAAAAGAAGACAGAGCAAAAGGAGGAAGGAAGAGGTTCTGGGGGATTGGATCGGTTTCATTCATTTCCAACTGTCGAGCCATGAAAACAAATGGCTGTCTTTCTTTGAGTTTCCTGGTGAAACCTGGAGAAATCAAATTGCTAGGATAGAGCTAAAGTCCCAATCTGGAGTACAAGCTTAGTGGCCACCTGTGGCACCTGGATTGGTACACCACTCGCTTTCTACATGTTCATGTTGCAGCACTGATGACTCAAACAATCCTGAAAATAAGACTCCCTGACCTGTTGATGCAGGAGTCATGGTCTGAATTTCTTATAAAAATGATTCAAAATACAGAGTTACCGTGGGTTTAAAGAACATAGCAGAGGATGTATTTCAATGAATGTTTAGTAATCCAAATATCCATAGCAATATGGGGCATATTCTGCATTACCTAGTTGCTGGGGCCTTGGGTTTAATGACTTGTTAGGCCATGTCTTACATTTAAAAGGAACCTGTCTGATTTTGTTGGAACGTCAAGATGAGAAAAAGACCAACTTAAGACAGCTCACACTGACTGTTATGACCACCTTACACTAATCGATCAAGATCACAGCAGCACACACCAACTGAGATAAATCTCAGGATTTAATTCCAACACTGTGACACAGAAAGTGCTTGTAAGTCATTAGCTGATGCTCTGTCACAACAAGTATACTGTATAATATGTTAGAGACGTTGGACGATACAACAGAATGGTAGATACAGTATGTGCACACTGGTACAGATTCAGCAATACCGTATCTACCACAGGAGCAAATCAGGACTGGATTCTCACAAGATGTTGCGATTCATTAGTGATCTTGTGATCTCACCAATCCAGCTGCCTCACAAGGTAACATGGTTTGGGGATGGAGGAGGAAAGTAAAACTGTAAATACTGAAACCTGTAACAAGTTTAATCTTGTCAGGAATCCTAAAGCTTTTACTTTAAAAGAACTTTACCATTTAGAGTCTTTTGTTTTTAACTTAAGTATATTTTTTTGTTGGTATAGATGTTCTTAATAAAAGAAAAATATATCTAAATATGAAGAAGAATGGCAAGGTTATTTTAAACCACTTCTTAAATGAATTTATAGAACAATTACTGTATCATTATATACAGTGACATAAAATAACATATGCCTTGATAGAGGATTTTGGCCATATTGCCCAACTCCGGTGAAGACTACAGTTTCAACCACCCACCCACACACCCAGGGCTGAATGGACACATGGTGTGCATTTTCTGGATGACACTGGCTTAGTTGACAAAATGAAACCCTGGCCTTGCTCAACAGTCATTAACAGTGAAGTATCTAGGCCATGTCTCCTTCCACTGAAACAGCCCGCTGGTTTGATGCCTCAGCTCTTGAGATTCCCCCCAACTTCTACTCATCCTCACTCTATCGCTTCTCTCCCGGATCCTATCCCTACGTATTTATTTCTTCCTCTATTTGTTCCTTCTTTCCTTTGCTCCTTGACCCCCATCTCCCTCCAGCCCCTGTCCTCCCTCTACTCCCTTCATTTCTACTTCTCCCCCTCCAAATGATCACATGCTGAGAAAGCAAGAAGGCCAGGCCTAAGCCAGCTCACTAAGTGAGCACTGAAGGTCTGTGGCATTAAAGCTCCTCCTCTCCGGCCCTTGGAGAATTGGAGAGGCGATGGATAAATAAATAAGACCTGTAGGGAGTGAGTCTTTATGGCAGCTGCTGCACAAATTTATGGTGTTTCTGATAACAACACATCATAGCTGTTAGGCCACACTGACAGTGGAGAGAGAAAAAGCAGGGGACCTCTGTCGGTAGGGATGTTGTAAAAGGGATAGTTCAACTATTTATTTTTCTCAGAGATGTCCATTTTGTTTATCATAAACTAGTCTGCAACTGCACACAGGAGGCCAGGGAGAGCAGGGCTTTATATCAGAGCCCTGAGTTGAGCAAAGCTGGCAAATAAATCCAGGGTCTGGCTTCTTCCCAAAGCTGATTTTAAATCATGATAATTGAAGCCTGATATGAACTTTAAAGCACAGACTGAGTTCACACCGGTTCACTATGGAGAAGACAGAGTTAGAGCTGTGATGCTCGCAGTCGCAGGGCAGCAAATATTAATCAAACATTGATGAAAACATTTTTTTTGTGAAAGTTTTAATAAATGCCAAAGAATGAGCCAAAGAAACTTAAGCAAGACATTTTTATTTAATCAGTGGTGTGCAGATCCTGGCAGGAGCCAGGCTGTGATAAATGAAAATGTGCCTTGTTGTATAGTTTGTGTAAGAGATGACTTTGTAATTTTGTCAATGCAAGTTTGAAACCAGGAAGACTAATTTTCTCAGGGTGAGATGTCTAGAGCAGCAGAAACTCCCTATAATAATAATAACCAGAATAGTTGCCTCTATGTGTTCTGCAATATAAGAGTACTGTTAAACACATTTTAATATGGAATGTAATGAAATGTGTTTGTTTTGTCAAGACGTTTGCCATTTACACTTTACACCCAAATGTATTAAGTGTTAAGCTTTTAATTATGTAGTTGTGTAGATGACATAATGGCCTCCACAGACTAGAAATTGCTTTCAGACGGGTGTATATACTCAGTTTAGAACAAAGCTTTAACAAAACTTTCATTACTTTCTTTATATGGTATTTAAAACAAGACTCTATGTAACCACAGTTACAGGATACAAAATTATGTTAATGTCTATTTATTTAATTATATTTGATGCAGATTTATTTCTGCAGCATATTTAAAAATTTGACCAAAGAGCAACAGCCACGTCTGAAGCTAAGTTCATGGATAGGGGAAGCTTTAACAGGCCCGGTCCTAATCCAGCAAAGTCTGGCTAAACCTGTGAATTCACAGATTTGAGCTTGGAGTTGTTGCTGTAGACTTAATTATTGGCTTGAGTGTAAGAACACTAAACCCTAGGCTTGTGTCAAGTTGTCAACAACAACTAGTTATCCACATATGAGAAGAGCAATGGACAAGTTTGTTCAGTCTCTTACACACACCATCTCTTGTATTAATTGTGTCTCTAAAACAAGAGACACAATTAATGAGGAAAACATATACCTGGATTATTAAATCAGACACTGTGTCTGCTTGAGCCCAAAGGTATTTTTTGGATTTAGGAGATTTGACTGCTTTTGTATGTGTTTTTTTTTTTAAAGCATACACAGTTTAAATACTTTTATCCTTCTTGTAAATCAAGTGCTTCTAGCCCTGGATTACCATTATCAGCAAAAGCTAACAAATCTTTAAATTAGAGTTTGTTTTAAATCAATTTACCTGTCAAACCACACAGTCTTTTAAAACTACAACGAGAATTACTGCCCAGTGGTTGTGTGCCTCCACAAACCGGCCAAGTTGGACTTACACTTTACATCCATGTTTGTAAGAACAGGGATGCTTCACACACATCTTCAACCCAGCAGCGCAGTTTCAAAGTGGACATCCAAGATTAGAGTCACTATACTAATTCAGTATCCGACCCAATATCTCCCCTTCTGTTCCTGAGTTATGACACTGAATAACAGCCGGATGTGTTTTTGCAGAACATTATGATGTCACTATGAAGCTGACCTTTGACGATTTGGAGATATACTTTCATCACTTCATCGTTTTATCATATGAGACATTTGTGTGAAATTTTGTCAGTATTAGCATATGTTTTGTGAGGTCACTGTGACCTTGATCCTTTGGTCCAAGTTTTTTGTTTTTTTTTTATTCAACCTGTATTTAACCAGGTGAAGTCCCATTGAGATTAAAAATCTCTTTTGCGAGGGAGACCTGGCCAAGACAGGCAACAACAATAAATAATAAAAGCAGTTCCAGACAGAACAACAAAAACAACAATACAGGGAATTAAACATATTGTTGTTTTTGTTGTTCTGTCTGGAACTGTTTTGTGCCAATTTCTAGGAAATTCCCTCAAGGCCTTACTAAGATATTATGTTCATGAGCATGAGATGGATGCATGGTCACGACTGTTGACCACCAAATTCTGATCAGTTCATTCTTGACTCTAAATGGATGTTTGTGCCAAATTTAATGAAATTTGACCAAAAAGAAAAACCACAATGCCTCCAGTCATGGCTGTCGCCAGTGCAAAGGCATAACAACCAGTTTATGATTATTTCTGTATCAACAATGAGAGTAAAAAAACAAGCTGGTACATCTATACATTTCTGTGTTGCAGTATATTACACAAGATATGTTAAAAACACAACATGTGTAGACATCACAGATCAGGCTTTGAAGAGTAGAGCTGCGGTCAGTGGTCTGTGTTAAATGTTTTCCCATTGCCTGCTTTATTCACAGGAGGGTCAAAGGTTAGGATCAGCTACAGTGCAGCAACCCCTCAGCTAGTAGGGATGCAGTGTCTTGCTGAAGGACATTTTGGCAGCTTGCCTCAAGTGTTTACTGACAAAAGGTTTGAACTTGGGTTAAAGGCATTGTTTAGCTGACTTCACATCACTGTGCAATTGTCTGGACTGATAGAAATGCTTTGGTTTGCTCTGATTTTCCACTGAGATAGCAGGTAAATGCCATAAATGCATCCATCAAAAGCCAGCAATCACCATGGTCCTTCTATTCCATTACTAGAAAAGATACAAAAAGTGTCACAAGTTTAAGGTCAAATCATATATTTATTTCTAAAGGTAACTGACTTAAACTTAAAAGGCAAAGGTGGTGAGTCAAAATAACAAAACATGCTGAGAGAGCAAGATGGTGACTCCAGAGTAGACAAAAAGAAAACAAAGGGAAAAGACGTGACGGGAGGAAACAAAAAGGAGGATGAAGAAAGAGAAAAACATATTCTTCATTCTACTCCATTCAAATCCCAGAAGAAAATCATTTTACATTTGAGCAAAGGGAGCTCCTCAGTGGCAAAACAAGCTCACTCAAGTATTACTATTTTCCCATTATGAAACTGAGGAAAGGATGAGGAGAGAATAGCTCTATTCCCCATTTCCCTTCTTTTATTGGTCACTCTCATTCATCTCGCCAGCCTATTGATCTCAATTTTACCAGACCATTTCTCTCTGTGCTGCCTTAGTGCCACCAACAGCCGTTCATACTTAGCTGTGGACCTGCTAAATGAATGTTGGACAACAAATAAAGGCCAGGCCCCAAACAAGAGAGTCACAGCAAACGTTCACCTGGTGAATGCATCAGAGTGAAGAACGAGTTTGCTTTGGATCAAGAGAAAGAGAGAGTCAGGCAGTGAGACTGAAACTGTATGACAGTGTGGTATTCGGAGGGGTTGGGCCTTAGAAAAGCTTAAGTGATGGAAAATACACATGCAGGTGTCACAGATGCACACACATACAGTAAAAAAGAAGTGAGAAGTCTGTCTTGTGAGGAACACATAAAAACACATGCACACAGAAAAAAAAATGAGGCAGTTACCACTTCCCTCAACCTTTTGGCTTAGAAGCCAGATGGAAGTGAGGGTGAGTGCGAGTGCTTTTATTTTCTTAGAACTGGCTGTTGGCCGGGTGACGAGCAGGAGATGGACTTTTCACCAGGCTCTGCCCAAATGCAATCTCTGACAGTGTCACCTGGCCAGCATGGACCCTTAGCTTTGCAGTCACTGGCATTTCATGGCATAATTTAAATCAGAAAAGGCTGCGGGTACACAACAAGAGTGTTCTGACACACTGGATACAATGACAAGAGTTGTGGAGTGGGGTAGGGCGGTGGGGTAAAGCAGTGACTCTTTAATTGAGGAGTGGACAAATCTGGCTATGAAAGTGGAAAATATCAAAGTTAAAGAGTTGAAGATCTCTGTCATGGATTGCAGCAACACCATCTGCATGACTGCAAGAGCTGAGACAAGAATAGACAAGCCATTTGGCATTTTTTTGTGTAAATAAAGTGCCAACAGTCTTGTCAGCTCAGCTCTCTTTTACTTTACATAATTCGTATTTCTTTAATTTGTAATCTTTTTTTTGTTTGTTTGTTGTTTTTTTACATTGTTCTTTAACAGCCAGTCTCTTCAAAAGCACCGTCTGCAGAAATTACTGATATTAAAGATTCAAAGGAGACAGAAATCACTGAGGTGCTCAGGTAATAATTATATTACTCACCTTCCCCTGTTAATCTAATTTTTTCCCAATAGGTCTTCAGATGCACTTTGACACCACTGCCAACATAGCCCTGGTAGGTTAATCTACTTTGCACATTAGTTACTATGATCTCTTATTTTAGTGTCAAACATTTTTGCTACAGCACCGGGAGCTCTTCCACCAGAGATGAGCTCATGAACATCAGGCAAACAACTCCAGTGGATTCATTTCCTACTTTTATCACCTTTTCAGTGGAACTCGTGGACATTCTGGTCAAACGTGCACTCACTTTTATTAAAGCAGTGAATTGTGCAAGAGAGGGAAACAGGCTGTTGCATTAGTGCACTGGCATGGACTTCACACTCTGTTACCAGGAATATTTTTCTCCGATGTGCATTCACTGTGCAGCACACAGGATGAACTTCAGCTACTGGCGGGGAAAAACAGAGAGTTTTCTTCATCCTCCGTTTTGTGCTTCACAGAGACGTGACTTTGAGGATCGATATCAGAACCTGTGCTGCAGCTGCCAGGCTTTCAACTGTTCAGAGTGAATCGTGACACAGAGCACCAAGGCAAATCAAAAGGTGGAGGAATCTGTTTTTATACTAACAGTGGCTGGTGTAATGATGTGCCAGTGATCCTACAGCACTGTTTTCCTGGTCTAGAAACTTTTTTCATCAAATGCAAACCTCACTACTTACCCCTTGAGTTTGTTTCATTCATTCTGGTCGGAGTTTACATACAAAGGTAATCTCAGCCACAAACTCCCTGAATACAGTTTGCTAAATGCCCAACTACAATCAGCGGTGCCTATCATGCCGTCCCCCATGCTGCATTGGGACCCTTTGACCACGTCATGGTCCACCTGATTCTTGAATACAGGCAGAAAATAAGGCTGTGTAAACCTGTTATGAGGATATCTGCAGGCATGGTTGGATTGCATATTGGGATGTTTTCAGGACTGTCTGGATGAGTTCACAGAGGCTGTGACGTCCTACATCAGTTTCTGTGAATACAGCTGTATTCCATCACACACCCGAGGGAGTTACAGCAATGACAAACCCTGGTTCACAACTAAGCTCAGACAGCTAAGGTTGCAAAAGGAAGAGGCATTAAGGAGTGAGGACAAGGACAGGTTTAAAGGGTCCAAGTACAGGTTTAGCAAGGTGGCTGGAGATGCTAAAAGTCTGTATTCTGACAAACTTCAACAATAGATCTCAGCAGATGACTCTGCTTCTGTCTGACAAATCACCAACTTCAAACCTAAAGCCCCTCACTTAATTAGCAACCTGCACTTGGAAAATGAACTGAATGAGATCTACTGTCTAATCTAATCTAATTTGAAAGACAATGGGACAGTCCTGACACCATCTCCTGTGACTCCATCCAGAAGCTCCAGCCATCCAGCTCCCCAGTTTCCTCTCCTTCACCTCGGCCTGGGCCGCTTCACAACTGCCCATCCCAGAAGTCCCCTTTCTCAGCACATTAGCACTTTTAACACAGGGATATCCCATGATACCGCAGCAATAAAGTCCCTTTATTACGCCAGTTTTGCTTTTTTTATACAGAAATAAACAAAGCAGGCATAATTCCACCCTAATGTGTGATTCTAGATAGCCTGCCAGCACTCTGGAAGCAGAAGACGTGTGACAAGCATGACATATACATAACAGCGTTGGCCTCTAGTGTGACATATAGCAAACGTTAAACACAGCACTTTCTAAACAATAACAACAGCATAACATGGCAATAACAAACAGAACACCTGCACTCACAGATACAACAGCTGAAATGTGTCAGGTTCTGTTAATTTTGCCCACATTAAATCAGTAAATTTATCTGTGAGTGCTGGTCATCAGTTTGTTTTGGATCATCACCACAACTGTACACCTCTATATGTTATATAAGATTTATGGGGTTGTGTGAGCTGCTATTTTTCACCATAACATGGCAATAACAATCACTTACAGTCCCTGTTATATGGCATTTGATCTTGTCCTCTGCTTGGGAGGTAAGGAGCTGCGTCTTCTCTGAGTTAGCTGCTAACTGCTGCTAGCTGCTTTTAAAACTTTGTGGGTTCCACACATGACATATTGTCAAAATGTCACATCCGTACCATCCTGCCAGCCTGCGCTTTTTACACATACATCAATTCTGCTCTATTACTACCTCAGCTGTCGGCTTAAAGGTGAGATAACTCTGTACCTCCATTTCCTTTTATACAGAAGGACAAGGCAGAATAATGTTCCAACATTCCCGCCTTAAACAGGTAATGTAAAAGGGGCTTATATTTATGTTAAGCACTCATACACTGAAGCAAATTCCTTCTATGTGAAAACCTACTTGACAGTAAATAAGACTCTGATTCTGATTTGGAACATTTAGAGCCTCTATAAGAACAAGGTCAAAGCTTTAAAGACACTAACAATGGATGCTATCACAGGAGTTCTAAAGTGTTGCCTTCTGCTATATTATGAAGTGTAGGCAAATTAATGTCTTCCAATTCAGTAACATCGCATAGCTATGAAAACAAGTTCTAAATATCACAGTGTGGGCGCCAGTAAATAAACCTGAGTCCACCCCTTATTCCTTGCGTTTTCTTCTCCAGTCCACTCTATATAGCCTTCAATAACTCAGCAAAGCTGCATTTCACAGTTTCCTATAGAGGCATCTCGCCAATAAGCCTCTTAGCTACAACCTATAAGTTTATCTACCAGAAGAGGGAGGAAGGTGACCGAGATTAAGAAGAGAGGACAGAAAAAGAGAGTGGGAGGATTGGCAAAAGGAACGGAAGGAAGAGATGTCGAGAGTACAGATAGGTGGCAAGAAGACAAAACAAAAATGGGAGATTGATGAGACAGGGATAAAGCTAAAGATAGGTGTAGGGATAAGGGGAGAGGAAGAGGGAAACCATAGAGTGATAGATGTAGAGGGATCAAAAAGAGAGGAGGATTACTAAGACTGTATCCCTGACCGGGCATAAATTAGTTGGTGAAGACAACCAAACGAGAGATGAGGCAATATAAACTCCAAATACCCCATAACCCCTAAGTCCATTGGGAAATACTTAAAAGACGTTATGTATTTTTTCCTATTTCCAAAGCAACAAAGCCACAGAGGTGCAAAACAAAATTTCATTTTAGTACACAGGAGAAGGGAGTACTTTGAAGAAAGCCTTGAAATCCCTCCCAAAGCTCATTGTAATACAATGTCATTGTAATACAGTCGAAGTGCTGAAGATATGACTTGTGTGTGCTTGGAAGGGAAAAGAGTCAGCTGAAGGGGGGGTGATTTCAAAAAAGTTTTGAAGAGCGCAATGTATGCTAAAAACACTGGTCCAAAGCGTATTAAAACTGCAGCAACCTTTCAGCGACTCAAAAGTGCTTGAGTCAAAAAGAATTCAACTTGGGGGAGAATTTGACAAAGCTCTAATATTGAAAACACCATAATTACAAAGTCTACCGCACTGTATGTATAGAAGTATCAGATAGAGGCCTAACTAGGGCATATGTAGCCATTTAAAAGTTTTACAGCGCTGCACTAGTCTGCAAATGTGAACAAAGAAACCCTCAAGCAGAGCAGCAAAATCTGGCACACATAATTCTCTTCTTCACACACACAGACAAACACACAAACACTATACAACACCAGAGCTCCAGGCCATGCATTGTCCAATCCATTTCTCTCTCCATCATAGCAAACAGTATTGCCTGTGGCCACGCATGTTGACACTGAAGCATCTGGAGTTGCTCACAAGTGGACGCCCACTCCATCCCTTTAGACTTTGTTATCACAAAGCAGAAAAATAGAAGGAGAGAAAAGAGTGTGAGCTGTGTGGGGTGAAATTAACGTCTTGTGAGAACAGGCATGGCTGGACTTTGGCTCCTCCAGGACGTGAGGATGCTTAATCTCACTGCAACATCTGGCAGAGGCTGGGCAGGCAGAGGCAACATCAAGGCATCCTACTGTCCAAAGGCTCTTGAGCAATTTCAGAGCTGAAGAAAGACACCATTCAGTTCTGTTCCACCCTTCCACTCCTTGGTATTTTTTTCCCCTTCCAATGAGGTTTCTGTGTGCATGTGGGTGTGTGTTTGTTATTGTGTTATTTGCAGGCTATTCCTTTCTTTTTTTAGTGCTTGTGAGTAAAAAGCTAGCCAGCAATCTTCTACAATCGATTGCTTTGTTTGAACACTGCAAATCTCTTGTGCGCCCAATGAAAAATGCACAGTTAAGCTTTATTGATCGTAAAGAATGGACAAATTGCATTGTTATGCAACGCAGTTATATAAATAAATGCCTATCATTCTCAATTGCTTTTGCAATTTATCATTTTTTGGCAAGATCAAAACCAGGTGGTCGGCCCTTTAGCCAATGGTATTCAAAAAATAACGACAGCAGTTGGAATTTGAACAAGGATCATGTACAAGCACCATTTGTTCCAGAAACAAACAAAATCTAGGTTAATACCATAATGACATCAGTACATTTAATATTTGCCCGACTGTGTTTTCTCCTTCTGTTGCCTTGACGTACACGCATTTAGAAAACATTCAAGTTTTTAGTCTATGATTTTGTTTTATTCCTTGTGCAAATAAGAACAAAATCCATAATCTGGTTTGGATGATCCAAAGTAATCTCCTATTACTACAGGCCACACACAAATCTATAATCCTGTATCTTTAGCCAACATCAAACTCCATTTTTTACGTTGGGGAGAAGAAAAAAATTGTTATTGCCTTCCCCGAGGGTGAGATTAAGTTGGAGGTCTGCGTGGCTCAGAGAGAAAAGATCATTAGCCTTGATCAGATTGATTAAGATCAGCGTGGGCAGCTCAGAACATCTCTCACCCAAACAAAGCACCGGGTCACTAAATCTATCAGCCAGTCTCAGAGGCCAGCAACACTGACCACGGTTAGATTTGATCTGTTACTGTCCAATTGTATATGAGCTGGTTTCCACTCAGCCGTGCTCATGGTCATGGTCTGTCAGACCATCATTTCGAGCAAATTAAAAATGGCTAGCCTCCAGCGTCTGAATGAACACCATGCATTTTTACTGCCTCTGACATCTATTGCTTCCTCAGTATTTTATTTTTTGTAACTATTTAAGAGATCCTCTCTTTCATATTCATATTGTTACAATCAAACTAAAAATTTCATCCACACTACTGTTTTTCTTTGTCAACCACTCTTAACAACACCAACACAAATCGGTGCAGTGAGGCGTTGCATTCCAGATCCAGGTGGTTCAAAGGGGTTCCTCTAGGTCACGAGACCATTCATCTGACCTTTGACTTCCACTGCTTTCCGCTTCAGTGTCATTTCTTTATTAGCCTCTACAGGAACACTACTGGACCAAGCAATGATGTAAACTGCTGCTTACATTATCAAACTATACATCACACATGAAGTCCAGCGAGCAGAGGACACGCTTGGCTATCAGTACACGGATGGCAATGCGTGGCTGGCTCGCCGGTAAAAAAACAGGTCAATGTCGCAGGCAGATCATCAATCGCCCTACAGTACACGAGCGAGGGCCACCAGCCGCCTTCCAGGGGCACTGGCCCCCCCGGGGCTTCCACGTCCCTGTGCATCATCAATCTCAACCAACCTTTGAACACATGGTCACTGACACTAATTAGACCAAATACGTTCACAGGGAAACCCTAAAAATAGAAGAGAAAGGAGTGTAGTAGCACTCTAAGGGTTTAGTATCAGAGACAATGAGCCATTAACTAAATCTATCGAGCTGTCATGTTGATCAGAACACACAGGGAACTGGGAACACAACTCCTTGTTTTTAATTAAATGACATGACTTTGGAGAGCACAAATTAATTGAGGTGTTACCATTTACATTTCAAGGCTTTCAGTTTTAGTAAGTATCTCAATAAAACCTTGGAATGTGTTTCTTAGTCAAAATAAACTATAACGCAAAAAAGATAAATTCTTTAAAAGCCCAAGGGATCTTTCATTTTGGAATTATGGTGTTGCTGAAGACAACTGGACCTCTGCACAAGGAGAGGTGTTCTCCTCTCAAATTGCCAAGAGCACACATAATTAATACGACACTTAACTTACAACATATGCCCTTGCCCTGTGCAAAGAAATATCTGCAGAACATACTTCAAATCAGTGAGAAAAGTGCAAGTACTAAGCCAAAAGGTTAGGCTCTATAAGTCTGAACTGCACATGTGTACATGAGTTGGAGAGCCTGGCTTTACTTCTGCAGTTTGATGGAATTTAACAGAGGTACCCGGGGTCCCACAGGAGTTGCCTACCCTCCCTTGGGTCTGTCAAAAAGTAAAATTCACCCTCCTCTGCTCACCCTCCACCGTCCTCCCTCTCTCACTAAGCTTTCCTGCCCCTCACCTCACTCTACATCAGTGTGGAGGGGCTTTTCCATCAGTCAGAACTGTGGAATTGCCACCATTTATTCCTGTTCCCCACCATCCCCCTGACATTTTCCCATCAGCAGCACTGACGTGGCACCTGCTGCAAGGGCATTCACACACACACACACACACTCATACAGTAATTACAGGAGGCCTGCATCTCTCATGTAGGAACACACTGAGAAAATGTCAGCTTCAAACAGTCTACAAGCGCACACATTCTACATACCAAGGGCAGACCAGAATTCAAATAGAGTTCACTGAGTTAGCAGATAACAAGGATGTGACACTATGCCATATGCTTTTATATTTCCTATATGCCACAAGATAAACACCTCATGCTTGGTATAAAGATTGAGAAATAAATGCAGCATTAAAGTTTTCAGCTTTAAAGAAAACCTGGAGCAAGAGGGTGTTTGTCATAGTGATTTCCCCTGCTGGTTTGGGCCGTGTGATAGGTAATCCATCACCTCAAACTCAGCAAGGAGGAAATGCAACTCCAAAACATGCAAACACCAGCCAACAGCTCCACTACCACTCAACACAGAGATTCAAAAAGAGCTTTTTTCAATCTAACAGAGTGTCTGATTTGACTGACAAACAGATTCAGTCAACCAGTGGGTGAACCTCTTCCGGAACAGTGCAAAGTGGAGACAGGCAACAGCCTGCAGACAGACAAGCCAAGGCTGATCCATCCCTAAAGTCTGCTACATCCAGCACTGGTTTAGTGCCTGACCCTAGGGCTAATGAGGCCCCTCAGGGGCCCCGACAGGCAGCCTCCGTTCACCTTTGCTGGAGATAGGAAGGAGGAAAGCCGGAAGACAGTATCTCAAAATTGCCATGTCATATCTTGTTAACTTTAACAAAACTTTGTTAACTGGTAAACAAGCTCAAGATTCCCAAGACGCCTTGAGTGCATGACTATATTCCTGAGTGAAATATACAACCATATGCTTCTATCTGTGGAGATAAACTGCAGTAAAACAAAATAAAGTTTAAAAAGACAAGATAAAATTAAAAAAAAAAGGAGATAAAACAGGGATCGTTTTGGTTGTACATTCATCACTTTTCGGAAACTGTAATTTAGGCCCCCTGGAAGTCACTTATAACCGCAGTCCAAACTGACAATGCCCCTCCCCAGAGGGAGAGCATACAGTAATAACAAGCAGCCAGCATCAGCATCCATGACAGCATTAAGGGAAGCCATCAGAGGGCCCGAGAAGTTAAGCGTCAGTCTTACCTTCAACAGCATACTCTTCAGCTTCAGGGAGGGTCCAAAGGGAATGCATGAAAAAGAGGGAGAAAACACACAAAGAGCAGACTCATTAGATGTTACCTTTTCTTCACATAAATGTCTTCCTATTTTTTCTTCAAACAAATTCTTTATGAGATAAAATCTAAATAAAGACTGCCAATGAGGCTTGAGATCTTGGCTTGACAGAAAAACAAAGTCTGCTCTGAATATCAAGTCTGAATATCTATGCTGATGTCTTTTTTTCCTGTCAATTTTCTTAAAAGCTTGCAAATGCCCCAATCGTTTCACAAACACCCATATTATTATCTCCAAGAAATGTCCAATAGGAGTGTTGAGAGCCCTCAGCCAGCATACTGTAAGCACACTACCTCCCATAGAGGAGAGGAGGCTTCAGTCAAAGACGATCCCCAACTGAGAGACACTGACTCTCACACACTTCTCTCTGGCTTAATGATACAGTGAGATGGAGTCATAGAGTTCAGGCTACAGCAGGACGCTTTACTCACAACAGCTACCCCACAGCTGCAGAGGCGAATCTGTAATGCTAGAAAAAAAAAAGAACTACAGCCGCCTGCCACTCTAGAAACCCCAAGTTGGAAGATGAGGCCCTAACCGAGAATGTAAAACAGCCTCTAGCTTGGTATGGCATCTCCGCGGAGAACTTGGCATTTTGATCTGGTATTGTGGCTGCTGGGCTTAGGTCTTCATGGGACGCTCCTGTATTAAGCTGTTGCACAGTCAATAATATTCTATAGTGACTCTAGACCGCACCGGGTCCATGTGTTAGTCTAGTAAAGTATTTCAGTCAGAGTATTAACTGCTGCAGGCCATTTTGTACCACAGCAGCACAAGATTTATGGAAAACTATGAGGTCACATAAAGTGAAAAATATTCTACATTTTAGAGCTAAAAGGGCAAATCCATTTTTTATATATAGTCCATAAGTGTTGGCCTCCAAAGTTGCAGTTGCTTTTAGCATTAAGATTTTATTAAAACAGCATTTCAAATTTATCAGTCTGATATACACCACTAGGGGCCCAACAAGGCTGAAAAGTAAGCAAGTCAACCAGATCTCATAACACATCAACACAGTTCCTGAGATGGACTTCTCTTGAATTCAACAGTGAATGGACCAAATCATGTTTCTGAATAAGAGTTAATTATTATTACTGACCTCTTTGATATATAAAAGGATACTGAGTTGAATCAATGATTTTAAAGGTAACTGGAACCACAGGGTTAATAGAGTAATTACTCTGAGGGATGTGATATTCTCATTTCACTCCTCTGTTGTCCCGCTCCACACGGAGCTAAGACGCCAACCATACAACACCAACCCTCAAGGACATCTGAGAAAGACATCAGGGGTCCTGTTACAGAGACTTCCTAAGTCTGAAATCCTATCTTATCTCAATTTAGGATAACATTGATGATTTCTGGCATTGCAGAAACATGTTTTTTTAACTGCATTTAGGAATAGGATAGAATAGGACTCAGGCATTTCAGAACCGTCCTAACTTCGGCGCTTCTCCAAGTTAGAAATCCAAAATTATGATGGTATAGACCTTTTCCTAAATTCACAAGAACTTCCATAAATGGCAGCAGCACCGCTATCTGAAACTAATTTGGTTGATTCACCAGCTAAGGGAACTGGTAAATGAAGAAATCCACCAGTCAAGTATATTTTTTACAGGCTAAAATATCAAATTGCTTTTTTGTGTAACATATACATTTGTTCCTGCATATTTAGTGGCGACAGTAAAATATATAAAATTAAACATAAAATATGTAATTTGTAAAATATGTTCAATACAAACTTTTTTTTTTTTTTAATATATTGAACAACTCACAACCACAGCTCCAGCATGTGAATAAGTTCCTTCTGTTAAGCAGTGATGCAATGTTCACATCTAAGGCTTTTATTGTGAAAGGTAAGAATGGAAGGAATGAAGCCGTAATGCACTGCCGTTAACAATATGGGAGGAAATAAAGACTCTGCTGTCCTGGTCCAGCCTTTGTGTAACTATATTATTACCTTTACAACAATGGCCGCAACCCATTACACTTGGCAACACACTAGCCCAACAGTTGCTAGCAGCAGACAGGTGGCAAGTAAAGAGTTTGGTTAATGTCCCGCACAATTAAAAATGCCGAAAAAACTAGGAGCACTCAAGATGGTCAGTTTCGTTCTACTGATGTGTGTTAGCAGTGTGACACAGACAGCAGAGGAACAGCAAACCAGCACACCCATAAAAGACACCAAAACACAATAGAGACTCCTGGGAAAGTTTGTTTTGTTTTGTTTATCACATGATGATTTTGGTTCAAACATTTACCCGCTAATGTTGTGAATAGCCTTACTAGCAAAGCAGTAAATCTACCCGCAGTAGGTGCTTTGCAGGTGTACATTTCAGACCATGAGCAGCACTCGTCATACAGTCCTGAATAGTGTCTCCAACTCCTTGTAACTAAAATTGAACACTCGTCTCTTTTTGTCCATGATAGAAAGCTACCTGGCCAGTGACAAGTCACAGCTATTGATATTGTGGTTCGTCCATCTTGAGTACCCTACTGCTACATTCTAATCAAAGAAACAGGCATGACAGGGTGAGTGCAGATTGAAAAATCAAATTTACAGTTATAGTTAGGATTTCTTAAATCAAGACAGGAGGTCTAGCAAGGACAGGACACAGCCATGAGTTTAGTAATTGCTTCTGTAATAGGAAGATTAGGAAGATAATAGGATTTTTTTTCCTATCTTTGAAACTTAAGATTGGACAAGTAGTTAGGATATTTTTTTCTACAATGAGGCCCCAGGATTTTTTTCAACCTAAGGATGTTCTCACTATGTATCCCTGATGCCTGAACTGAGTTCAGCGGGACAAGGCGATTGTCACAAGTCTTACCATTTTCCATATAACCATCAACATAAAACTATACAGATTAAATCTGTCCTTAAGTGTAAATAGTCTGTGATGCATTTAAACAACAGAAAGGATACCACTACACCGACTGAAAGCCCTTCATGAATGACGGAGCATTTGCCAAGATGAACCATGGGAACCATGTTTGTCTGATGTAGAGCAGTGGCTGTTTATATAATCACTGGCCATGACTCTGCCTTTCCTCTCGTCTCATCTCTGATCATAGTCCATCATCCTTTCTTTCATTGTGCTCCCTCATATCTTCTTCTCTTTCTCCCAAGCTGAAGCAAAGGATGTTTGATGTACAGTAGTGGACGTTTGTATCATCACCAGCCATGACTCTATCTTTCGCTTCCCTTCATCTCTCAACATAGTCCCTAATCGTTTCTACCTTTGTAGTCTCTGTGTCTGTCAAAACTCAGCATCATTTAGTTTACATTCAGTGACATGGAGGGAAACTGCTTCTGTTCAGACATGGAGGGATAAAGGAACAAAAATATTTGTTTTCATTCTGACACACTAAATTTAATCTCTTGGATAATCTGGATGTTGGTTTACTCGATACATGGAAAGACCCTTAACTTCTTGTATAATGTTCTAGTTAAAAGCAAAGAAACATTTAAAACAACAAAAACTGACAATTTCAAGACATAGTTTTGGGTTTGCACATAAAAGCCAGAGCAAAATCTCTGTTGTTTTGACTTTTTTTTTTTTTTGCCATGTTGCCTAAAGTTCATAAGAAAGACATTGTATTGCTTGAGAACATTAACAATCATTTGTCAAGAGGCCATGCTACAGGAAATGGTGAGCACCATTAAATGTTAAATCCATACCATTTCAAGGTTGACTCTTACTCGACAGATATTCCTTTTGAGCAAGCATTGTTTCACACTTGGAGTAGATGTGAAATCTAGCCTTAGGGAAGAAATACGATTTCAGTCAGACACTTGGTGGGATATACCCCATCTCTCTAAGCTTGTCCCTTTTATCCCATTGATAGTTCACAGTAGTCTTTACCACCCATTACTTTTATCCCAGAGCTGTTTTCCATTAGGGTGTAGCCCACGTAGCCTCAGGCTTTAAGCTCCACTGGGATCCTAGTCTTTTCAATGTACTTTGTGATTCATATGGGAATGTGCAGAACGTTTTTCAGAGGAAAATACTCAAAAGCTTTCCTATGTATATGTGATGCCCCGGTGCAAAAACGGGGCCCTGGGATAAAAAGAGGAATACAAATTCTTTATTCTAACCTTTTCCACCTAATCTAAGACTGAAAGAGATCTAAAAAGCTGAAATCCAGCCTAACTCGCATTAAAATTGACAGCCAGTCAAATGTGACATTTCTTTCATATCTCTAAATTAGTGTGCAATACCTCCAGAAACAAAACCAAAATTAATCAAGGAGACAGTCACAGGGTACAAAAAGAGAGCAAAAATCAGACGTGGGCTGCAATAAAAATAGATAAAATAAATACCAAAGTAAAATTCAGATGGAAGCAGTGGAGAAGCTGGATTCCTTCACCAACGAATCCCTTGGGGCTTTGGAGGCAAATGAGAGACTTTTCAGACCTAATCCCAACCAAGCTAACTAAAGGATTTACCAAGGGGAGAAAAGCATGCCTGCATTGAAAAACAACCTCCTCTCCATCACTATCCTTGCAGTTCTGTGCACACGAAGGAAGCTACACAATGAACTGTTGGTTGGATACAAAAAGATCATGAATGGGCATGAAGTAATATTGCAAATATTGAAAGGCACAACACTGTAAGTATACCTTACAATGTTAGAACTGAACTGCTGGTTAAATAAAGAAGCATGAAAATGGAAAGAAGTTCTTAGAAACTATATTTCAAGAAGATATATGACAGAAGAAATGGTTGCACAAAGAGCAATAAATGTCTTTTCAAAGCCATTCTGTCGGTTAATATTAAATCAGTAAAAAAAGAGTTGTGGCCTTAGAAATCAATGCACATCTTGGGAAAATCTATTGTGATTGTTGACTTCTTTTTTTAAAAAAATCGTCATTTATAATTCACAGAATCATTTTCTCATTATAGATAAAAGGGCTAAAGCACAGCAGCAAGTCGTCACAGAGGGAGCCCAAGCTCAACATCACAGGCGCAGAAAAAGTGACTGCATATCTCTCTCGTTCTTAAACTCAGCTGGAAAAGCACATGCAAATCACACGTCAAAAAATGAAATGAATGAATGAATGAAATAGCTACAAACTGTGAAATTCACTGTTGGATGTATTTATATTTTTTTTATCTTTAATAACAGTTAAAATGTATAAACATATAAATACAGTTGTATTCAGTGATAGCCGCTGCCGCTACTATTACTTTTGGAAGCAGCTAATGTTGTATTTCACCTTGAGAGAAGATGTGGTACTGTCATCTGCTGCATAATGATATGTACAATAAATAGAACATTAATTTAGTACTGTATATGTATGCCTGTGAATGTATAAACTGACATGCTAAAGGAGAAACCTGGACATAAGTAAAAGTAAATTTTCAATTCAACTTATTTAAATAAAAATAGATAACAATGATATTGTTTATAAATGATCATCAGTAATGTGGATATAATGACTAGGTGGGTAAAGACAAATAATAAAACAGGTAGAACAGTTTGGTGACTTCAGAAAATTACATCACTTTACTGTAATACACCCTTTAAAACCAGAAAAAGACAACTCTTACAATATTACGACATCCAAAATCTTAGACAGTATCTAGTCTCACATCATGATATTGATATAATACCAATATATTGCCTAGCCCTTGTCAGTACTATTCGGACTACAAACGGAATACAAAAGGACACAAGAATGCTTTTGATACCAAAATCTTGTCCTGTTGCCTACAGATTTTGCATACATATACAGGTAGCCTATCTGTTTACAGAGATTTTAACAAGAGGGGAAAGTGGCATGTTGTTGTATAAATGACAAGACAATGGGAATACTTTGCAGTCTAATGCGATCCAATACAACAGCACTGCAATAAAATGTGTGAAGCTTGTAATATTGAATTCTTGTGGAAACAGTAACAAAGAATTTTAACTCTGTACTGATGTAGTATGATGTACTTTAAGATGAATGAGACTGAACTGTCTGAATAATTAAAGTATAACACATTTCCACTGTAGATATAAAAAAATAAATTAAAAAATGTCAAATTTATACTGGCTTCTATGCATATATACCAGGAATATTTTTTTCCATGAAGTGGTTGGCTTGGCTAATGTTCCCAGCTGCAGTTTACCTTCCCTGTATTTTGTAGTTCAAACCTGGCATAAACCAAATAAGTCACCAGAGTGGATATTGGAGCGGCACACAGTACAACATTTTCTTTGGATCCACACAGGTAAGCACTTATCCAAACAATGCTGGGTTAGAGTAAGAATGGGTTGTTTTAGAGTTTTGGGCAACATCTTCCAACAAAGAGGCCCCACAGTGCTGTGAACAATACTGGCTCTACTGCTTTCTTTGGTATACCACGTATTGAATTCTGCATAATAAACCACAGTGTAGCACAGTGTATTGCTTTCGAGTCAGCCTTTCATTCCAAACTTCAAATGCAAACCATTATTTTACATGCCCCATGCCTTGTGAGTCTCTGTAGTTGCACTGGAAAGACACTGAAAGTCTGTTATTCTGTCCAGAAAGTGTCACTCAAGTAACTGAGTTCAAAAGGTACAATGGAAGAGAAAAAGGCCCTTCTGTCCACGGCTATTTGACATGACTTAAGAGAAGCACCAAGGGAAAGAAATAACAACATTAGTGAATAACGCAGACAAGTAAGTAGACAGAAGACAGGCAGATGGATAGAAACATGTGCGTACATACACACACACTCCCTACACCCCTTCTGCTTCCTTTTTATATTCTAATCAGAGGCAAGCTTTGTCCTGAACTCTCCCACATTGTCAGAAACTTTCTCTCTGACTGACAAGTTAATCCACAAGACATGGCCTTTGCAGATTTCACAACAAATCTCGACAGCTAAACACAAAACTTCCACCCGACAAACGTGCAAATATAGCAGAGGCTTTCTAATCCTGATATAGAAAAAAAATAAACATACTGACTGATTTATCTAGCAACAACACAACATATAAAGCATTTGCCATTTAATGCATGATGTGAGGGAGGGAAAGAGAGAACTGGAGTCAAATGGAACGGATTAGAAAGATGCAACCTTAAACAGATGTATAGGGTTTTTCTTCACTGAACAGTAAAAGCTTTTTTCAACCTCAGATCTACGTAAAATGTCCTGAATGAAAGTAATAGTTAGAAGTCTGGCAAACCCCATCCCATGAGCTAAGAAATGAGTGATTAGTTTTTGGTGCAGATCAAGAAGTGTGTAAAAGATTTGTTAAAAGGGCATGAACTCCCTGTGACTGTCTATCATTTTGTTTTTTCAGGCAGATCAGATCTAACTATTCTAAAAAACAAAAATAAATAAATAAATCCATTTTTAATAGACAATTGTTCAGCCTAGTCACACTTGTGCACTCTGAGTGCCTTCTAGACGCACTTATTACAGAAACAATCATGCACATCTGTAGCATATCTATACTTTCAGGACTAACAAAGACAGACTGGTGTAACCTCACACAGTGCTGACTCATAAAGCAAAAGCAGGTATCACAGGGAGGTCAGGGAAAGGTAATAACTCGAGAAATGAATGGGGATGCACCTCTTCTGCCAATGTCATCACTGCACTGAGAGTTTAAGTTAGAGGACAGGGAAAAGGCAATGGCTGACATATTATCGGGGCCCACGGATGAGGTTCAACGAGGACAAGGTCAGACAGAAATAAATAAAGATAAAGAGACACAGGAGATAGGTTGAGATAAAAAAAAAACAAAAAAAAAACAGTGGGAAACTTTAGATATTAAAATGAGCATGTTTATCTAAAACAATGATCTTCCATAACTGGTTCACTAATTCAAAATAAAGCTAATAAATAAAGCCATTCTACCATACCCTGTGAGCAGAGAGGTTTTGAAGAGCTTGAGCTGTAAAGCAGCACAGCAGTTTTTTTTTTTAATAAGAAAACAGCAAAGATGTGTTTCAGCAGGGGAGAGCAAAACAGAACGGATTCCAAACAGTTCAAATGAGATGTAGGCTAATTAAGCGAGAGATGATCGCTTGTCTAATAGGAGCCGACTGGGGAGAGTGAGGGGCGAAGGGAGGCAAAAAGACAGTAAAGAAAGACAATTTGTTGATGCTCAAAAAGATATGGGCATGGGGAGGGGGGACTATCAGCAACATCAGATTATACAACCCAATTGGTTCTGTGAAGAGGAGCAATAAAAAGGTTTTGTAAGGTCAAACCCTGAAATGCTTTTCCATTTACTAAAGGCAACCTAAGTAAAAAGAATAACCCGACAAACATTATCGTAACATCCATGTTACAATAAAGTTTGTGACGTGACTGGATTTAAATGGGAGATCATTTCCATTCCACCTCTATTTCCCCCTGTGGGTGTCAGGTGATTGACAGGAAGCAAAGTGTAAAATAATACAGCAATAATATGAAAACACTCAACTGAGGCGCAATGAAATATTGAAAAACCTGAGACTTTGACTGAATCAAATGAACGCAGTGATGGATTATCTGGCTGTGTCTATTTTCAAGTCTGTGGAACTAGTTTTTCACAATATACAAGGATGGATGGAAGCAAATGGCTTCTTATAAAGGGAGGAAAATGAGCCTGGATATCTGTAGCTCTGCTGACTGTGTGCAGACAGCAAGAGGAAGCAAGCGGACCACTGACAGCACAAACTACAGTGATTATACATAACAGATTAAATGCATTGCACCTGTGTGGTTTAAAATGCTTAAAAAACACTATTCAAATACTAAAAAACACTAAGCAACATGAATATTTAAAATCACAAAACAGCAGGTACTTCATGATGGAGGACGGGGGGGGTGAGTGTATCTTTCACCAATCAAGCGTTGGCCTGGCTTGGCTGCATCCTGTCGATTAGGGCCCTCTTGCCTAGCGGACTTAATGACATTTGATTTTCAACTCGGCTCATTTTTCACTACATTTAACCTTGATTTTAAACTCCACTGCAGTTTGTATTAGTATCATTCACGTGTCACCGCAATTAAATTCTAAAGTAATGGCTGGTGCTCAGTTAACTAACATATTCACAGAAGAGCAGAGAGGAAGCCTTTTCATGTTTCTATTCAAGATTTGCCCTGAAAGAGGGGCTGCTTTCACTACAGTCACTGATGACCATGGGATGAACTGGATTTTATAATATTCTTATGTTTGAAAGGGATGTAATTCATTTTTACACACACACACACATACACACAAAAAGAGTACTGGGTTGTCGGGGTAACAAATTAAAGGAAAACCGCACTCATAAATCAAAGCACTTCAGGTCATATTTCTTGATGAAATGTTTTTGTGTACAAAACCTGCCTGGTGTAGTTCTACAGTAATTTCCTACATTTTCCAAACTGTCTTTCAACAACGCCAAGATGTGTATGTGAAGGTGGAAACAACAAGAAGCAGCTGAGCATATTAAGTTTCATCCAGTGAAAGAAAAAGTGAGCACTGCGCCACATCATCCAAACAAAACATGTCTTGTGGCTGCCTGGCATTCTGGTCTATTAAGGCTGCTGTCAGTGGGGTATTTCTGCCTCTTCTACAGCACAATGACTTTTTCCCTGTATGACTGCTCAACACTGATGTAAAATGGCAGCTCGAGTAAGTGCAAGCAAGCCCTTGCTCTTTGATTATAATGGGCTGAAACCAAAACCTGACGTTTGCTGGTGGTGCATCAGATAGCTGAATTTTTCTCTGCAATTAAATAGCTCTCTCGCTACGTAGGAAGTATCTCGATGTGACATCATGTCATCTGAATTTGGAGGGTTATCTGTGGAAGTGACACATATACATGACAAAACAGAAGGTATGCAAGCTGTATTTTAAGGGTGATCCTAGTTTGGACACACCAGGCAATCTAAAATGTTTCAGGATTTCAGGAGAGCATTTGCTTAAAGAAAATATTATACTGGTAAACTAAATTAAAGGTGACATTTGTTCTCCATGAACACAGACTATTTTCTCTACATCTAGACATATCTGACTTTTTATTACAATTTGAAATGAGTTTATGTACTTTAACTAATCCCTTTTTAAGGTGACCTAAAGAGATTTGTTTCCATTGCTCCTGAAATCTCCGGCTTTGATCATGAACTCATCAAATGACATGAAGCGATCATGTTTCTTTGTCCCGCACGATCAAATCCTCCTCTAGATTATTTCTTCCAATGAACAAAACTAAGGCTAAGATTATTATACAAATACACAAACATGCAAGGCTGATTTTAAATTAATGGAGAGCCTTTTTTGTGTTTTTTAATCAGCATTCAATCTACTACAGGATGTTTTATGCTTTACTCCTATTTCACTAAAGGTACTGTATGTTCACTTTAGTGCCCTGTTTTTGTTCTCAACAGATGATCAAACAAGAGTGCTGTTCAGGTACAAACAGTGCAGTACAGTGATGCTTGGTACGCTTCCTGCATCCCTGACACGAAAATCTGAAAGGACGCAGTAAAGTCACTATCATAGTCCAGGGGATGCACCCTATTATATAACCTGTTGCATATTCTCTGATAATGCTTCACTGGGAACAACAGGTATGTGTTGAAAATAGACACAGTGGCGTTGCGTGACCTGTGACTTGACGTGTTTTGGATGTTAATATCATACTGTCAGTGATGTGTTTTTGTTCTGGTGCTCTGCACAGATCTCACAACTGCCCGCCAGCCATCATCCCTGGCCATGTTTTTCCCCCCATAAAGCTACATTGTGATAATGTGATTAAGCCACTGATCGACACTGTATTGACTCATGGTGATGATGACCATATGATGCTTTAGTGTCTAGAGGATGAGCCCTGTTGAAAAAATATTTTCACCAGCGGCCACCGTTTTCTTACCAAATCTATCATGTCTTGTGGAAAACAAGATCCCATTTGTTCTTTGTCTCGATAAGTGAAAGGAAAATGTAAAAACTCTTCTTAGAAGGGAGGACAACAAGTATATTTCTCAAAATGTTAGACAATTAGTGGCTTATTTACATTTTTATGGATTATCACATATTGCAATCATATATCACATTTGATTTACTTGATACTGGGTTGATGATTTTGCTGCTTTCTATATTCACTCAAAATGTGACATCTGTACAATGTTGTGTACACAGACTGTATATAATGATGCAGTATGTAGGTAAGTTTTAAGATTAGGGATTTTATTTGTTTACAGTAATTATCGGATGCATTTTCAACATACATCAATATAACCATGATTTAAACCAAATAACATCAAATGCGGGTTACAATTTGTAAAAACAACAACACATTTTTATTATCGACCCTCTCAGTTTTCCTGGAACCCACTCAGATGACCTTCCTTTCCATCCTGGGGGCTCACTGAATTGAGAACCTATCAACATCACTGATAGTACATGCGGAAAATCTATATGCTAAACCAAATACTGACACCCTCTATCCATAAAAATGGACACGTTAAGAAAAATGATCTAAAATTGAAGCGTTGGAGTGCACAGGTATCAATCAAGATATTTGTGTGAACAAATCAAACTGTGAGACTTCAAGCAGCTGCTGTGAAGCACAGAAGTGAGTCACAATCAAACAGAGGCCATTTGCTCTTACAGAGAGTTACAACACGCCTCTAGTAAAGCCTCAGCATTTACAAAATTGACAACTATTGACTGCAAAACTCGTCTGAAAGGAGAAACTGAGACACGGGATGACATCATTGGCTGTTCAAGACAGCCCGCTAGCACAATCTCTGTGAAGTCACTGCCTATTTGATGCCTCTTTTTGAGCGATCAGTAATGATTAGACATCAACTGTAAGTGTGGCTGCCACACTTTGGAGATTTGACTTTTTTTTAAGTTTCATTCATGCTCTCAGTCTGTATGACTGGTGTAAAGGAAAAAGTCAAACGACTCATTTGCTGTCAAAGCATTGCAGTGACATTTCACCCTCTGGGCTCCACATCTCAAGTCTCTATCCCTATGGCAAAGACACACTGCAAAGTCATTTCTGTGTGGAGCTCTAAAGACAGAGCACAACGCTAATGGTGCCAGGGTTTGAGATGTGGGTCCCACCGGGGTTCCTAGTGCTAAATATATATATACTTATGATGCTCTGAGGGGATTTGGGTAACAGTGTTCACCAAGATGACACATACAGTTAGGTTCAATCAGCAACAGTAGATCCACCTCATTGATGTCACTAACTGTTAGCTGGCAGCCACTCAGCTCCCTCCCTCAGCCCAACAACTGTGAGCAAAGACACATCAGCACACATTAGGTGACATGTTTGCTGCTCCATTTCTCTACCAGACCCCTCAGTGAGTAAGCTGATGTCTCTTGGTGCTCCCATCATGTGTGCTTATGTGATCTAATGACGTGTTTCTATCATGTTTAATTCAGCTATGTAGAATATTAATAAATATAAGTTTAAGAATCACTTGAGGCATGGTACAAAAAAGTTCTACATGTCATTGACTTGGGCACAAAGGAATATTTTATCAACATGTCGCTCTGCATTACACCTGTTTAAAAATGTAGTCAAATGGAACATGTATGTATCTTTAAGATTTTTTATTTTCTGTATTGTTGCTGTAGAAAGGTCAGGAGAGGTGTGGTGCAGGTCGGGAGAAGGTGGTCTGACAGTTCATCGACCCTAGCAGCACATTAGTATCGACACCAAGAACTCACTGGGAAAGCAAATCTTATCTTTGTAAAGCTGGGAAGACAGGGGAGATGGGAGTGAGGGGGGAGATAATGGGAAAAAGAGAGGAGTGGGAGAGGGAGGGAGGGGAGTTTAGATTGGGGGCGAGGGAGATATGAGATGTAAGAAACCTTGGCAGGGAGCTTATCTGTTATGTGGAATAAGAAGCAGGATGAGACTGAGGAGTGCTGTTTAAGGGTGGGGCACTGAATGGAAATCTACACAATTTACTGAAACAACAAGCCAAGCAGCAAACATAATACACCAGAAAATTCTGCATTTTTCACAAGTTTTAATTAGGACCAGCCGATTATGGCTTATAAATAATATCTCATTATCATATTTAGGTTATGCCACAATATATGATATATATCACACTATTTTCATATTTTCTCTAAAATAAAATCATGTTGATCGTAATGTTGCTTTTATAACAAATGTAGACAACTGACTTCATGTCTCAAAAGACAGGACAGCTACAATGGAATTTCAAGACACTATAGGAAGTTATGAACTGATTCATTTATTTATTCTGCCAGTGCTTACTTAAAGCACTAGTGTTTCCAATTAGACCTATTGTTTCTAATCACAAAGACGACTCCTCTCACCCATCTGTGACCTTGCATTTGTTTTTAAGAGATACAGTATACACTGTAGTGCTAGTTAAACATGCTAATAACCATTGCTCTGATTTCCTTATTTACAAAATTAATTACCCTCTACAGGTACGCACAAAAGCAGATGCTGAATGAGTCAAGGTTAGTTTTCTCTGAGTATCAAGGTATTATGTTTTGTGATGCTGTATAGATTCTCAAAAACATTACTGATTTTTAATGTATAGTTTATATGGAAAGATTAGTGGCAGTGGTTCATTTTGTGTTGTGTTTAATCCCCCGACTGCTGGATCCTTCAGTGTTGTAATATTTCTTTAGCCATTTGACTCTTCCACTCTAACAAATACAAAGAACACAGGCCTCTGAAATGGCACACTGCTAGCATTAACAGTTTCCTAAAATCTGATTTTGAAGATTCACGAAAGAAGAAAGTGTTGTTGTGTGGTCCACAAGTAAAAGTGGTCTATTATTATCATCAGACACTTCAACTGCAATAATAATGCATTTTCTTATTTTCTAATGACATGTTTCCGAGAATCATTTATTTGAAAAGGTGGATTTTCTAAAACTGCTCCCACAATATAATATACATTCATGATACGGTTCAGTTGAATGGCAATAAATGTAAAGTCTGAATCATTTCCGAGCCTTAGATGTCAGACATTATTCGGGACTGTGGAGGAATTTTACTGAAAACTCGCTTTATTAAGTCAAGGTTTACTTGACAACAAAGGTAACGCATCACACTCAGCATGTGTTGTATGAATCACCAGTGGGGATTTTAACATGAGCTGAAAAATGTGACCTGCTACATATTCATCATTTCTGCTCTTATGCAACATGTCTTGGTGCTTTCAATGCCACCTTCAGATGTAAACACCTACACCTTTCAGAAACCTTAAAGATTATGGAATGGCAGCAGAAGGTAGGTGAATCGATAAACAACTAGGTTATTGAGGAGAAGACGCTGTGAGAAGACGGTTTGCCAGAATTTTGTGTTTTTGTCTTATCAAGAAATTCTCTGTTTGCACTACAGGAAAAAGCAAGTTGTTCGAATGGAGGGACTTTAACTGGAAGTAGCTCTAATGTAGTGCTGCTTCTCATTTTAAATCTATAATTTTGAATTCAGAATACTTTCATGAAGAAATAAAAACATGGAGCGTGATGATATTTTGAATATCAGTCTTAGGACATGTTGGAGTGTACCGGGATGGCTGCCAGAGAAAATATGAAAAGAAAAAAAGAGAAGCATGCACTAAAAAGTGACAAGGCAGCCTGGAAGACCAGCAGCATCCAAGATTGAAGGGGGATGAGCAAAACAAACAAGCTGAGAACAAAAAAAAATGGAGGGATAATAAAAAGGAGGAACAGTGAGGTTTTGGGGGGGGGGGGGGGGGGGGGGGGGGGGGGTGGCCA
>NC_065522.1:9038936-9044938 GCF_006386435.1 Epinephelus moara | reverse complement strand
GGGGGGGGGGGGGGCGGGGTTGACAAATCTCTTAATCTCTCCCTCGCTCTCTCTGGCTATGTTTGTTTTGTGCTGGTTTTGGCCTCAAGTCGCCCGTCGATCCCCTCGTAAATTGCCTGTGTCGATCCAGCCTTACAAGCTTCCCCACACTCCCTGAGTCCCTGTTAAAATGGTCACGCCAATAAAAGCCCATTCACTTGTAATGAATTGAGAGAGAAGCAAAAGACTAAAGGGGCTGATTTAGTGACAATTGTTGATGATCCTCGATTGAGTTAGGATTGAGCTAGCCAGCCTCTCCGTTCCTACAACATGGCTGCTATTGTTGGAGGTTTCTGAAAGAAAAAGACGGCTGCCAATTCCCATCGCTTCTCATCCATCTCTGAAATAGACTTCTCGACAATGTACAGTACGAAGGGAAACACCTCACCCTGGAGACACTGTAACTAAATCTATGGGTGTACTGCATGCTCACAGCTGTGTACTGTGATGAGCAGGATTCTGCCATGTGCCTGTAGACAAAACAGAGCCACTGCAGACATACATAACAAAACAGAAAAGAAATAAATGATCATAGCGTGTCATCTGACGCCATCTGCTTAATTAATATAACACAAGATGTTCCAATTTTGGTGACAGCAGTTCAAACTGTCAGGATCCGCTCTAAGTGTGTGCGTAGATGGAGAGCCACAGCTCAGTCCTTGCCTTTCTGATAATTGCCCCGTAAAGTCACAACAAATCTCCAAATACCACAGATGAGGGAGGAAAAAATATCGCCATGGTAGGGTAATGGCACTCAAATCCTGCGGGGCTGCATTGTGAGTGAACTGCTGATGCTGTAATCTCCAGGTAAGCTGTTGTAACGCTTCCATCCCTGCTCTTCACTCTCTGCCTCGTGCTTGAACGTTGAGCATGGGATGCTTGCAAAACACCATGAACACCCCCCCAACACCACCCCCAGAGCCGATTACAGCTGTGGGGTCAAGAGAAGCTAATGTGACTTTGTCTGGAACTGCCCTGGATGGCCCCGAGGCCCCTGGATTACATGCACGAAGGGATTCTAAAATAGAAAAGTATACAGTGCTAGAATTAAATACAAAGTAGGCAGAAGGGGGAAAATTGTTTTCTTTGTTTGCAAAAGCTAAAGAAAGAACAGAACCGTCTGAACAAAGGTGAGCAGGAATTCTCTGTTGACACAGAAAGCAAGAAATAAAACGAGGAGTATTGATTTGTTTCTCTACAGCTTTGAAAGATGAGGTGTTATGAGCACAACAATGTGCTGTAGAGAACACCTATCATTTTCCTCTGGCTTGGAAGGATATTTTGTCCTCTACAGCAACCAACAAACAAAGAAATAAGAAAAACAAATTATTTCTAATAAACATTATGCACAGCTCTTTGCCAAAAGCCTCCAGTAGGACTGTAAGTCATCTGACAGCCTTTGATACAGTGTAAAGAACAAAGCGGAAAGGCGATTTTCACGTCAATAGGGTAAAAACAATCATAATTGTATTATACATGTATATCAGTGAGGGGTGTAACAATACATGTATTTGTATTGAACCTTTTGGTACGAGGCTTTCAGTTTGGTACACATTACAAATGGAGCTATTTGTTGAACTAATTTTATCACAGTTGAAAAATGACAGATACAACTTACACTGTGTGAAACATAATGTTCTCAGTACCACTGCCCTCAACAAGACAGCCCACATGACCCAACAGGCAACACGCTGTCTGCCCCTCCCACCCTCTAACCAAAACGTCTACTGCAGGGAGACACACTTAGAGACATGGTATGTTAAGCTAGCTCATTGCAATGTGGTTGGTAACAAGGGATGGGCATTTTCAGTAAAAAAATAAAAAAATAAATAAAAAATAAAAATAAAAAAATAAAAAAAATCTAGCACAAGAATGGGAATGTAAATTGGCCAACAACAGAAAACAAGTGCAATTTGAAGTTAATTTATTGGACAATCAGGCCCCAAATAACCTGCTAAACCACAGATCGAAAGATAAAATGAGAAAAAACTGCAAACTGCTGTCGTTGATGTCACATAGGTTAAACACAGCACTGAAGGACCAACTTTCTTGTCATTCTCTCCCCAGTCAGTTCACAGTCTGCCTGTTAGTGTGAGCTAACAAAGCAGCAGCGGCTAACATGTGGGCAATGGCGAGAGAGTGGTGGATAAAACAACAACAACAGGTTGCATCAGTTGGAATACGTGTCAACTCGTTTACACCAACATCACCCTGATGTAACGATAGGTGGAGATATAGTCAAAAACAAAGAGCAAGACACATGCCACAAGCTAATGTTATCCCCACAGCATTTAGGCAGCCAGTCCAACTGATTCTAACAGAGCAAAAGAAATTCCCATAGCGAGTGGTAATATCACATTTACAGCCGCAGATATGAGACATGACTCTGTGGAGGAAAATGCAGGCTTTACAAACACACTTCATGTCTTGAAGCCCCGTTACAATATATCCCCACAAACCCATTTCAGCCAGACAGTAATTCCTGCTTTGTACAAAAAACAAGAGCCTAAATTACGTATGATGTTAGTTTTATTACATTTAAAAACTAAACAGAAATTCTTCTTCCATTTCAGAAACAGAGTTGTTTCTTTTTTTATATTTATATTATATTTATATAACTATTAATCTACATTTAATATTTATTAAGAAGCTGTTTTTGTTTTGTGTATATATGTATATTGTGTGTGTGTGTGTGTGTGTGTGTGTCTGTGTTTTTTTTATTGAGGGTTTTGAATAAAGCCGTCATCAACCTAAAAAAAAAAATCCTCAACTTCAACATCAACTTCGGTGATTCACTGAATAAAATTAGTCAGTTTTTTTTTTTTTTTTTTTAATCAAATTAACTTTCTTTAATTAATAAATGTTATTTAAGGTGCTTTTTGGTGCGTGCCTCCCTTTGTGTGCAGCAAGCAGGAGAGCCAAAAGTTTTTTGACTTCAGTGAAAATGTTGTTTTGAAAGGCTAAACGCCAACAAATATAAACCAAAACTGAATATTATATTAGATAAAAATACGTTGCAAATTTTGCAAATGTTTACATATATCTTTTGTTCAGTAAATTTACAACAATGTGGAGTTATTAGAAATGTCCGGATTGCACAAGTTGGAAACAATCCTAATTGTAGTCTGCACAGCATTCAAATGTCGATTTAGAATTCCAATGTCAATGTTATGAATGAAGCTTTGAAGCTAGAAAAGTATTTGCAACAACACTACAAACACAGTTTTTATATCCTATTCTTGCCTTTCAGGTTTTTGAGTGATGACCATCTGGTCACAGCATGGGATGAAGTTAGCTCTCTGAATTCTGTACCAATGCACATGTACAAGGACACTAGTATAGAGAGAGACTCAGACAGAGTACAGCCAGGTACTGTACTGCAAGTCCCAAAGTTTCATAGCTTTCCTAGAAAGTTCTTGTATTGTTTTTTTTTCCCTTTAAAAACAGCAGAAAGCAAAATTAGGTGCATGATGAAAATACCCTGCAACCTGAAGTCACACTGAAGGCACCTTAGGGGTGAAACTGAAGTTAAGGAAGCAAACAACTGAGCAGCCTACCTGCCATTAATGATATATTGATACCTTTTGAATTTAACAATGTAAAGGGAAAATCTACTGTGTAATGTAGCACTTGTTTCATATATTAGTGATATTTATTGCATCTGCTTGATTTATATTTTACCAAGTTGGGTTTTGGACCACATACTGTCGCATCACATGTAGTTACCGGTATGATGAATCTTAAAACAGCTGAAAATAATGAGCATGCAGTCAACTATCACATCCATTTTTCTATGGTTTTTAAGGGATACCTCACTGTCAGACCTTGGGTTATTTACCTGCTGAAGAGGTCAAATACATTTACATAATGGACAACAAAAACTAAACCATGTTCCTTTCATGTTACACTTAAAGGACATTTGAGTCAATTATAAACGTCCTCCTGTATTCAACAACTGCCCTCAGCTTGAACAAAGCCACCTTTTAGCCACAGACAAAGTCAAACTATAAAAGCTAGTGATGTTAGTGAAAGGTCAAATGCAGGGAATGTAAGTAGTCACGATTACAGCTCTGCGAGTCCAGTATTTATCTGCTGTTCACCTCCAAAGAAAGAAATGTGAAAGATGTTGGCAAAAGTGTGAAAATGAAATGCTGAGCTTTCAAGTGCCATCATCTTTAAGAGGCTGTGTCTTTGTCAGTTAGAGAGGTAGAGGAAAAAATCTTAAAAGTGTAGAGAGTTAAAAAAAAAAAAAAGCACCAGCTCACCGAGTTTGAACCCACCCAAAAATATAAATAAATAAATAAATAAGAAATAGACATGCCATTGTCAAAACGATTGCTTCATAGTTTCAACACCTAGTCAAGAGTCTCCCCAGGTGCCAATGTGTGTCTAACTCAGACTGCTATTCCAAAAAGGATGCTGCCTTTGTGAAAATATGCATACTGAAAGTAAACAATGCAGGTAATATGTGAAGTTTTTGGAAAACTGTTGGTAGCCTGGGGGCATCCCCCCGCCTTCCTTCCTTCAAGGTGTATGACAGTAAATCAATACTCAGTGTGTACGTCTGTATGTACAGTCAGTGCATGTGGGTATTTGAGTGTGTTGACCTACATTAGCTCAAAGTGTGGCTACTGTGAGTGTCTGTTTGGGTTCTAGTATGTTTCACTGCCATAATCCCTCTATCCACGTGAGATTTCACATGAGAATCAGAGAATGGATAGAGCTATTTTAGAGAAGTGTGTCGCAGCAGGAGCTTGTTGTCTGTACAACCTGAAACAGGTTTCCTTTATAAAGTGAGGCCTTTCCAGCCAAGCAGTCTGACTGGTCAAAGAGTTATTCTAGCCAGGATAAACACATTCACAATAGATACATACAGTTTCAGATTAATACTGCACTTAACTACCATGATTACCAAACATGGACTTGGGCTGGGTATTGGTACTCAACACCTACTCAGTACTGATAACCCCATAGCAAGTAGCCTTTACTCTTCTTCAGGATAACTGTATTCGATCCTTTTTGTGACCAGATCTACAACCCTATTTCCAACACAGTGACACAGTTGGAAGTTCAGCCAACCACATGTTTAGAAGTATGACTAAACTACAAACCTGTAGCATCTGGTGGCATTTTACACAACTAAGTACATCCATTTACATAATGTGTATCAAATAAAATAAAAAAAAGAAGTTATCAAATGAAGTACTCTACTGGTTTAAGTATTACATTAAGGGCACTGGTACTGGTACTTCTTGTATAGTCTCGCCACCAGACAATCAGAGATCTCCGCCTTCTGATAGTCTGGGGACACTCCTTTCTAAAGTGTGTTTAACACACCGGCGAAAACAGCCAGCAACAATGCAACGCCCCTTGTATTTTTGAAAAGGACACGCCTTATCGGAAATGTGCGCTCCTCCTTTTCTCAAGGAAACAAACACACAGAGAGCTTGAAAATGGATGCCGAGAGATTTAACTCCGTTTTATCAAACGTGTGCTCATCCGTGAAGAAAATATTTTTTGTCTTAGTTACAACATGATTGAGCTAACTGGGGTAGTATCATGTCGTATCCGACAATGGGAGGCTTTTAACAGATGACGTCCTGATGTTAGCTTTGCTGCTGCTGTTAGCTGTCCCTGTCAGCTGCAGCCACTGATGCTTTCTAGACATCGTGATTTCCCAAAACTGAATAAATACCACACATAGCAACACAAAACTGCTTTGCTAGCTCAATCATGTTGTAACTGAGATATCCGCTGGAAAATATATTTTTTTCACGGACCGTTTAATGAGTTATTACCTATTACAGACACCGCTAATGGCTAAGAAATAGTAATGTTTGTTTATAGACTTTACAAACATCGGATTAGTCCAAACGGTGATACAGTGATGTGAAAAATGTGATATATAGGCTATATATATAGCTAAAAGCTCTGCTGGTTTTCTACCCGGAAGTATTTGTAAA
>NC_065522.1:9002416-9038901 GCF_006386435.1 Epinephelus moara | reverse complement strand
ACAAGAGTTCAGCGAGCCAACGAAGGACCGCCCTGCAGATTTACTATTGGTTCTGCAACGTAGGGATTTTTTTTAAACTCTGAAATTGTATCCGCCCATCTAAACACAAAATCAGGGAGAAAGTCATCAGTCTTTAGTTAAGCAAAGCGTCTAAAGACTGACTTGTGAGTCTTCTTCTTGTAAGTTATATGTGTAAATGTTATCCAGCATTACCATGGACTGAATCCTTCTCATTAATTCTTAATTGCATTGCTTTGTAACAAAACAAAAAAGGGGATAAAATATATAGTATACATGAAAAATGGTATACAGGAATTGTTAATAATAATCTCATTATACTTGTGAAAAATACTCTCTAATGGCTAAAATTACAAGTGCTCATATTTTTTCACAGGAAAAAAGAAACGAAAGTGCATGAAATTTTTTGAGATGGGGCCATTTTCATTAAACCCATCATTTCTGTGAAAAATGTCCTCCAAGGTGTAAATTATATTGATTCCTGACTGTATCACAGTAAAAGCAAAAAGGTAAGAAAAAGCATATGTATCAGTTTTAATAATGTCTTACTTGCAATCTATACAGACATATTGCACATCCCATGGAATCTTACATCTTAAAAAATTCAGTACAAATATATGAGCCAGTATTAGGATGATTTAAACATGGTTATATGTTAAAGCTGTTTCACAAAATACACAGCACTGTGCATTCAATACTGTGCTGTTAGGCTGTGGGTACTAAAATGCATACAAATGTAGGACTAATGGTATGAATGCACAGGACCTTTAGCTTATACTTAAATCTGATTTTCTTGAAACAAACCTGACGTCATTAAGCTCCGTTTCCAACATGTTACTACGCTGATAACCTTTAATGTATCTGAATGGATCCATGAGACAGTAAAACCACTTGAGCTCATCAAAACGTTTCAGATAAGTGGAGTGATGCCGACGCTTTTATTGACAACAACTCAAGGTTGTGTACTTTCTGGCCATGCATCACGTTCAGGCTTCAAATGATTCGGGTCAACTGGACATTTCTGAATACATCAGCAGAAGATGGATTGAAAATCAATTTGTAAGGTTTTCATCTGCAGGATTTAAATGCTCATGGTCGGACCAGCACATCGAAGCATGTTCATGAAATATCTAACAGAATGATCGGAGGGGAAATCTGTCTCTCTGTGCCTGCTTGTCTGAAGGACATTATCTGTCCCACATATTTCTTTTTTTTATGATAACTTAGTACGTATATTTTTCTAAATATGTTTGGAAAATATCATTTATCTGCAATAAAACTGTATGTAGCAACTACAGAACCTGGAGTTTCCACATTTTGATTCTGTTGCTTTAGCAAACTCATGCGACTTGTTCACCTTCAAGTCTTTTCAAAAGAACAACCGATTCGTGAGTCTACCCACCACCGGAGACAACTCTCAGCTTCCTTAGACAACGTGCATTGGATTTGAGAATTGGATGTTGTGACATTACCTTACAGCACATATAGTTCTGTGAAAAGGTCAGTGCAGCAGGGTCTGTATGAGTTCAGAGACTCAGATTCAGAGGCTCGGTGAGAGAGTGGAAAGGCAGAGGAGAAGAGCGAGGGCATCTGCTTTGACCTAGACAGGGAATAAACAAACAAACAGCCTGCCAGGCTATCAGCACACACAGTGAACAAACAGGGCGGCTGACAAATCTCCCTCATATCTATGGAAGTGAGCCAGGTATCACACAGGTTAGAAAGGTGAGGTGTTGGAACAACACATGGGTGGTGTTGATGCGACTTTGGAGCAAATCCCTGCAATCTTAGTCATATCAAAACAGCCATCTTTTCCGTCATTAACTCATAAATTACACTCGTGCTTTTAATTGTCATGTCGCAGCATCACTGCCCCAACAGAATGATTTCCACCTTTGAAGGTCAAAGACATATAAAACCAATGAAGTGATCAAATTGACTGAGCATTGATTACTGTATTGAGCTTTACTCATTCACGTCTTACAAATGTAACATCAGGTATCATTCATCATTCATGGCTTGCTCTTGCTAATAACACGCAGTGAAACCTATACTTGCCCGCTGTCAATAATATATGTGAGCAGGGTGCCGGTGTCCACTGCTAAGTCTGATCATGTCGCGCTAGAAGTGTGCACCTTCTCCTGAACACTGCACCAAGCACATTTCACTAATTAGTTCCTATTTCTCAGGTTGAAATTGTGCTAATTACTGAAATAAGTTGCGTTGTGTTCTGGCTGCAGTGGAAACCTTCATCCTCTTGGCCTTCATTAGCGTGACACTGCCAGGCCGGGGAAACGGCAGAGCGGTAGCGGCGCTGTATTCTGTGAGGCAGGGATGACAGCAGCCACCCTCACTATTAAACCTGCTAATAAAAGACAAATGTGAGCTTCTGATTGCTCATTTTATTGAACAATGTGTGGAGAAAGCCAGTTCGATTACTTGTCATATACTGCTCTACTTCTTTGGCAGCAGACAAAGATGGGGCCAATAAATAAAGGTTGGAGTAGCAATAAAAACAGCTGTTACTGTATCACCCTGTCACACACACACACACAAAAAAATCATGTGTGCTCAAACATTCAGTAAACAGAATGATTACATACATATGCATGCTCAAACTAAAGTTTGCAAAATACACCTGGGATGTACCTCAATCTCCTTGAAAGGTCACCTGCCAATAATGTGCAGTTGAGTTTCAGACACGCGTGAGCTCTGCGTTATTATTTTTTGGTTCCACTCCACCACTGTTTATTGAAATTTCATTAGCTCAATCTCTGTTATTCTAATTACACAGACATCTTTTGCAGCAAATAAAAGTTAATGAGCTTTTATGAAAATGGCTTGACGTGACCTTTTTATTTATTCATTTATATTCCCCCCTCCTCTCCACCTCCTCATGTCCCTGTCAAATTGCACTGTGGAAGGTCCCCGATATTGTGGGATTGGGAGGGATGGACACACCCCTCCCAAATACACACACAAAATGCACACTGCCAAAAACACTCTTTCCAATCAACATCAATGACTCTTTTTCACCCTCCCTGTTTTCCATAGATCATTTAGCCTTGTCATCCATAAATCTGCAAAATGCCCTTTTCAAACTGCTCATAAACACCTCATAGATCTCCAAAAATGCCACCACACTCTGAGGCAAGAGCTGTTGATGGTAGTGAGCCCACAGCAGTTCAGCTCCCTACAGTCAGGAAGTGATGAATGTCAGAGTGAATGTGTACATTACAGTCTGCCGGGCGAGGCCGATGGATTTTGGGTTGAGGTGTTCAAGAGGGGTAAATGTAAATGTTATTTACTTGTGTGGGCTAAAAACCCATAAAGTGTGTCTTGGAAAAAACATTATTCAACACTGTAGTTAAAGAGTTCTGTGGTCTCTGACTTTATTTGCATAGCACAGGGGTTTAGTAACAGGGTGACTTTGGGAATAATCTTTGTATTGAATTGTGCTACGTTAAGATATCTAACATTTAATGATTTGACATCCCAAACAGAGGTCATGTCAACCAAATATTTTCTGTCATGGACTGATTTTTATTAACAATTATGGAATAATCCAAAGGCCGTCCATCATTTTCACAAATCAGAGCACTGAGGTACCTATCATAACTTTAAGTAATTCACACCCTGTCCAGTTGGTGGCATGTTAATCAGCTATTATCAAGTTTTGTCTTTGCTGTCACATTAGCTACATAACCTCGTTGTCTAGTTTGCTTTAGCCAAAGAGGTGACCACTTTGGATTAGCCATTGTATTGATAGGCTCTTTTGCTACATACCATTGAAAATGTCAAGACAGCTGAGTGTCAGAGGCTTCTTTGAAAAGCCCAAGAACTGTGATGGTATTGATAAACAAGGCGAAAAAAGTGTATCTGGTCAGTTCAACATCTGCCCGATTAGCACAAGCCAACACAGTAGCAGCGGCTAAAATGGTCCCTACAAACTTATACCGACACTGAAAAGGCTTGACTCTGTTGAGTCTGTATAGGTGACATCAGTTGTGTATTGCTAACAGTTGGTCCCGTCATTGTGTGTGTGTGTGTGTGTGTGTGTGTGTGTGGGGGCAGACTCTCACAAACTGTCCCTGGCGCAGAGCTAATACTTCAACAGCAGTGTCAGGATAAACAGTGAGAGTGGGGCAAGGACAGGCTGAGAGAAGTCACCAAAAAAAAGAAAGAACAAAAGGAGCCAGTGACAGCTATAATTGAAATGAGGGCTTATGATGGAATTTTTTTGACTCTGTCTGTCTAAATGACCAACAACAAGAAAATCTAATGCACCCTCAGTCCCCAAATAATATTGGACAAGACCTGTTTATCACTGCTAGCTAGTTGGGGTAAGCTTTCTAGCGTAATAGGTTTCTTCGTCTGATGTGTCTTTATTACTAATGGGTAGTAAAGGGAAGGAAAACTTATAACTCTTGCAATATAGAACAGCTGTATAACAAGACAACCACAAAATAACACAAATTGTATTCATTTAATACCAATTCAACTAAATTTGATGAACAGAGAGACTTAATTCAACAGCAAAAAAGGAACTTCTAAATTTTGCAAAACACCCACTATCAAATTCCCTTTCTCCCTCTTTAAATTAGTCATATACTGAATTATTGCTACCAAAATCATTATGTGACCTAGTGGATGGTCCTGTGCTTTATTAGCCTGCTCTTTGCTGCAAGAGCTCCATTATCTTATTGCCTTTAATGTCAGAAAAATAAGGGGGTAAGGTGGGCGATGACTGCTGCTGCTCTGGGCCACTGCGCTCAAGTCAGAGAGCTGAAAATCCAATATTGCAGGGGAAGATAGATGTTGAGGAGAAAAGATAGATCTTAACTCAAAAGCTATTACAAAGTCTATTGTTTTTCAATGCTGATGTAAATTACCCCGAGTGGCTTCAAGCGCCATTTTGCATACCATAATTCATGTTTGTTGCGAAGGGGATCAAGTAATAATAACTTTACTTGTACAGCACATCGCTAAAACAATATTTACACTTTCATAATCAAGACAAACTGCAGATGCATAAACATACATAACCAGGCCAGTAAAAATAGTGATATAGCCATAAAGGTGAAAGAGGTTTGAGTAAGAAATGATGGGAAAGGGAATAATATTATTTCTGAGTACTGCTTTGTGCTTTGGGAAAACATGATGGACGTGTCTGTGGTCTGCATTTTAGTTCAGAGCACATGAAACACAAGCAGGATATGAGAATCAGTCTAGACTGTGGTTGGCCCTTGCTTCAATTTGATTTGCTCAGTTTTCCAAAGATGAGTAACTCGGAGCTATCACATGTCATCACCTGTCATTTTGTACCATCCTTGTACTTGATTCATGATACATTCTAACTCTTATTAAACCAAACTTCCTTTTCTTCTGTACAACAACTTCGTCCTGCTCTTTCAGTCTTGTAAAGTGCAGTTATTTACCCGTGTTAGAATATATCCGAAAATCCAGTGTGGCATTGTTCTGACCTGCCCCATTGAACCATGCTAATGGAATAAATGCTCCAGAGTTTAAACAACTTCCATAGAAAAAGCTAAGTGTGAACACAGCCCGAGACATGGCTTACAGGATGATTCACATCCACCAACAAGAAAACCAAAGACACAGAAAGATCACAGAGGCAGACAGCACAGACTTCAAACTGCTGCTTTCTCTCTTAAGGTCAACGACTGCAGCATATACCAGAAAATCCTCAGAAAACACAGCAAACAATCATGACTGCAGAGGCGCTATTTTGTGAAAACCTTTAAAGCCAAGGTAGCACCTGTAGCTGCACAGTACACAAAGTTTACCTTTACTTGGTAACCCCCTCCCCCACTCTGTCTGCTGAACATCGGCTTTGATAAAAAGTTTAGAACTGGAAAAGAAATGTGATTTCTAAATGGAATGCACTGTGGAGTGAAATGCACTCCGGCCATAGCATTGCAGAAATGGCTGAATGTGTTTGAGGGAATGAGTTTTGGCCTGTGGCAGCACTGTACCCAAAAGGGGACTCCAGCTCGAGCTAGGGTTTCGGGACATCCATTTCTGCCTGAGATTTATGCATTATTGTCTCGAACCAACCCCTGACCTCGTCTCCAGCCCCTCACTGTCTCCCATCGGACTGAAACATTCATCATTCCCTTATGTGGATGTGGCAATAGGAACATAGGCGCTTCTCCATCCCTCAATGAGACAGCGGTCATTGAACCATAGGGAGGGAATATGGAGGAAAGGAGTCGGGGTGGGGGGGTGTACCAAGACACTGTTTCGGTCTTGTTCACCAGAGTGAAAGTGAAATGGGCCGTAGGCGTTATGTAAAGGGGCAGTGTGCAGATTTGTACATGAGCAAGGGGGTCAGTGAGTCACAAAATAGGAAGGCTCCATGGGATCCACAGCAGGAAGAGGCAGTGCTGTAATACATATAGAATGAGGACATGTGATGACAGCTGGAATGTCAAAGACACAATGATAGCATTGCCACCAAAACCAGCAAGGATATCTCACAGACATGCAGGAGGAGGCCAAGATCAATGTCAATCCAAATGAAGTTGACATTTTTCCAACATGACTGGGCAAAACAAATATCAATAAAGCTGAAGATGAACAAAGACTGACGCAATTACATGTAATACACTGCATACAATATGTACATCTTACTTGCATAATGAAATGTCAAAGCCTGATGACAAAATGTGCCCCTGTAAGCTAGCTAGCGAGCAAACCTTAGCATTCATGTTATCGTTTGCAGTGCCAAATAACACCGAGTTAACCAAGTAAAAAAAACTGATGGCTTATAACCAACAACAGTATAGTTGTAGTGAAAAATACACATGTATATTTGTACAATGCTTTGGTGTTTACCAGAAGTAGTCGGCCAACATTTCACAAGTTTGAAATGTTTTTGTGGTCTAGCCCCTGGAGCTACAGAGGCAACATGGCAGCCACTGACGGTAATAAATGTCCAATGTTCCACACAACTTTTTGAATGTTATGAGTGCACCATCTGGGTGCTCATAGTGAACTGTTCTCTTTGCCAAACTTCTCAGTGTGAATGCACTTGTGCACTCAAAATAACCATTATTAAGTACAGAAATACCCCATTTGCAACACAGCTCGAGAATATTTACACAGATTTGCAATAATGGTGCATTGGATCGTATCTGTTGAAACATTTAAATGATTTGTGGATGTTGTTCTTTACATATAAAGCAGATATGTTAGCACACTCACATTATAGTACGTTATTACAGACCTTTAGACTACAAAGAGGTTGGGATTTTTGTAGCTTAAAGTAAAGATACGTAACTGAATCTTACCAAGGATATGTTAACTCAAGTCTAAATAGGATATACTGATCATTTGAGTGTATATCATGTTGTAAATTATTTTACATTAGGGGCACGTAAAGGACTGAAATGAGCTGGATGTGCTCTCTGTACTGTTATTTATTGCAATAAATGCCATATCATTAGTTCTTATGCTTCTTAGCCATTATGTATTGCAATTCTTTTTTTTTTAAATTATACTAGTTTGTCACCTTTTTGCATGATTTTCATTCATACATATTCATTCCTTGCCTTGTATCATTAAATTCTGCTGCCTTTCTATCAAAATTTCACATTTTCCTCTGCATTTTAAGGTCAACGGTATGTGTTTGCATTTTAATGTCAACGTGTAATGGATTGTTTCCTGACTTAACCTGGAGCTGAGGAATCAGAACTATGAATACTGGAGCACACCTGGTTAGTGGGATTATACCCAGCATGCTCGGCTGCCTGCCTGCGCGCCTGTCTGTCTGTTGATCTATCTGTCTCTTTACAACAGAAAATGGACTTATTTTCTGAGAAGAACTACCTCTGATATGACAGCTTGAACCAAAGGCAGACCGTACAGGATACCCAGCGCTGGCACTCACGCACACCCCTTGCCCCCCGCCCCCTAAACTCCCTAAGATGGGAGTGTTGAGCAGCTCTGTGAGCTACTGATGTGTCACAGACAAATCACTGCAGTGAAAGTTGACTGGACTCGAGGCTCGCTGCCAAAAACCTAAGAACAAAAGAAGGGCTTTGGAGGAGACAGAACAGAAGGGAGTTGACTGGTCTCCTTTATTCGCCTTCCCCGCCTCGTAGCCACTTTTACACTCCAAAAAGCTTGATCGCTCATGTATGCAGGTCAGACGGAGTCAAGTGAATAGTACATGTTTCAGTAGCTAAGGCCCTCAAGGACAGGGTGTGAGAATTTACCATTTTTACCAGCTGGTAAGCATTTTTGATTTCCAGGCTTATGCTGTCTTTCTTCATCTGTCTGCTAACAGTGTTTGGTGTAATCACTGAGTTTGGGGCTGCTACACAGCTGGACCTTTTGGACAATGATGAGTTTATGATTGCCTTTGGCTATGGCACCTGTCTATTTAAAATGCGGTTGAAACAGCAGTTGGGCTCTCAGCTGGGCACAGTGTGCTGGCTTTGGTCAGTGGCAACAGGTGAAAGCATGAGAACAATGGCCTTGGAAATGCCATCTACCAGCAGTACAATGGAGCTTTCTGGACACAGCAATCAAATATTAAAAAGCAGTCCAATTTCTGTCCTCTCATTAATTAATAGGACAATTATTATTTTTCTTATCCACTGAGAGGACGCTACATTGATTTTACATGTTAAGTGCATCTTCTAGAAAGCACATTTTGTAAACTGTAATGGCTTGAATATGAGGTGATCCTGATTACTCTGGGAACACATCTTATATTGGACCAATACTCTATTTTACAAGACTTTAGGCCTGTCACGATAATTATAAACTTATCGTACGATATATGGACATGACCGTGATCATGTGACATTTTAGCCAACATATATCTAGAGTAGACAGCAGTCTCAAAAAACAATGAAACAACACTTCAAAGAAGGCACAGCGTATAGCTTAACGGTAGCCTGCAGTTGCACTTTTGCATAGGAAGAAGCATAATCATGAAAGTCATTAGCTCGCCAACCCCTGGCAACAAGCCAAAAAGTCTGTCATTTGTTGTCTACCCGCCAACAACTTTATCCTCCATTCCATAAATCCACCAGCAAACTACCCAGCTCCCAGGCTGTCCATCCCCAAGCGCCGACTGCAGCACACCAGCCTTATTGTGGGGGTAATTGCGGTGCTGCAAGAGCCTCACTGAGCTTGTCTATTTGTCCCAAGAGGCATCGCTCGGTTTTGTTTTTGTTGGCCAAATGAAGTCCTAAACTGAGTAATTTTGAATGTTCTGGAATATCTTAACAGGTGTTACTGTTACAAAGGGTGTGCATGTATTATTATGCTATTAAATTTTCATTTTATTAGTGGCATAAAATAGCCTCAAAATGACAATAATATCATTTATTGCAATCATTTGTGGGACAATATATTGTCCAATCAAAGTTATTATTATGACAGGCCGACATACCATTCCCGAATCATACCAGTTTTTAGACTAACTTCCTACCCTCCAGCCCATCACTGGTTTCCATTTATTCCATTCCAGGTTATGTTATGGTTTCTTTGTTTAGTATCACATGACAACCTCAAGTGAATATTGAAATGGAAAAAGTTACATCTCACCATAAGAATCAGCTTTCAATACCAATCTAAACGAAACACACAACCTTCACAAATGTCAAACAGCTGTTTGCTCGACATGGATGAATGGTATGTGGATATTTATTTCTCTGCTTGTTTGTGCCTTCTACCTGCATGTTTCGCCCAGATATACAAAGCCACATGGACGCACCTGTACCAGATTTTGTCCAGCGCGGGGGGAGCAACAGTGTGCGGTCAGCACTACCTGCAGCATTTCACGCCAGGCCTCTCCGAGCAGCAGAGGAGTCCAGACTGTGTTATTTCCACCTCAGTGGTATTCTACCTGCTCACAGACCTGCTCGTCCCTGCTGCCTGCCACCTGTGCAGTGCAATGGTGCACGGACACACGCACACACATCACCGAAAAACCAGGCCATATCACAGTAGTTACCTGGCCGAAGACAGACGGAGTAAACAAATCCATCTCTAGCTCATCAGCTCGTGTGGAATCTGTGTTTTAGCGTTAAGCCTAAATTTGTGCGTCTGTACCTAAATGCGTGTGTGTGAATAAAACACTTAATGCTATTTAGATTTAATAATGTCATACTGGTAAAAATCCAGCACAGTCATAGCTCAACATTAACACTCCAGTGGGACAGGATAAAAGGATAATACCAGGTTGATCATTCATTAACAGCAATGTGGGTGTAACTATTGTGTCTCGTTGCCATAGAAGTATCACAGGAATTTATTTTTCTTTTTTTTTTGGTCCAAATTGTGCTGCTCTCTTCAAGATCACTCTATCCTCTCAAAGGCCAAAATAGCCTCTTTGTCATAAGCAGCACAAATAAAACATGGAATCAATCCTAACCCCCATCTGCCCTTACTTCACAAAAACAACCAGGAAGCCATTTTGAGATCCGTGCGTCATGGTTTAGTCTTTGAAACTCAGGGGGACTGAATGATGCAGATGGTGATTGTCTGGGCTCATTGTATATATCAGCCAATATCAACACTTTGTGGTACAGATGACAAAGAAAAACACAAAAATGGGCTGCATAGACACAGACGAATGGGATGAAAACTCTGGTGGGAGGGAGACGCAGTTCTGAGTCATGATGATCTCAGTGCTCTAACCTCCTCCAGTGGCAATGAAAAGTCAAAGAAAAGAGCAGAAGATCTTTGTTCATACAGTAAAACACAGATATACTGAATGGCTGAGGTAATATAAATGTTCTTAGTATTATATGGATTACAATATCAGCTTCAATCAATCCTCTTCACTACATATTTGACGGAAGCTTTGCATCAGGATGCAGGATCATGTAGCTAAACCAGGGAAGATAATCCTCTCTCTTGTCTGTACAAGCTGGCATCCCTCCACTATTCTGTGTTCGAGGGGGAAATAAAGAGGGTCAGATTTATTGGTATTCAATCACACGCTAAAGCAACGGTCGTTCCTGGTGATTGCTTTCAGGTAAAGTGACTGTCAGGACTTCTGCCTATAGAAGCTCCGAGAGCAGAGGAAATGAAATCCCACTAAAGCCAGCTCTGCCTTTTCATCACAATAAAAAGGGGAGCTGGTATTATCGTCTCGCAAGGAAAAGGGAGAGGTGAACTGTCGGTGCGTAATAGACCTGATGTGGTAAAGTGTTGAAAAGGTCAGTGCATCTTCTAGAGTTAAGCCAGGGAGAACAGCTCCAGTGACAATAGAGTAATAGCATTTTTAAGCTTGATCAGACATGCGAACAGCAGAACAATTCTCTTTGGGATTGTGATTTCTTTTATCCCTCCTCTCTTTGCTCTCTCTTGCCCTTGTTCTTGCCTCTGTATTCATAAGCTAAGTCTTTAACTATGCAGTCAATAAAATCATTTTTACGATACTTCACAATTCACAGTTGATGCTGGTGACTTTGTATGACTTTGTTGCTATGGTGGACCTAAATTAAACTGAGGCTAAACAACAAGCATTAAAGGAAGGCATTATGGTTATTGTAACTCTGAGCTGTAAAAATGATTCAAAAAAATGCACGGCTTAGTGGAATGCAGAGACAAGAGCTGGCAGAGAAAACGGGACTAGAAGCTGCTCATTGTATAAACTTGGCATGAACTCTTGGCATAACAAGATTAACCCTATTTTCTCATGATCTATGTTTTCTGCTTTTACAGTGAAATTGTGTAATTCTTTACAACCGGGATGACCTCTAATCTGATTTTGCCCCTCGGTCTAAGATATCCCTTGGCAATAGGCCTACACAGGGGAGAGGGAAGAAGATAAAGGGTCAACATTATCATCAGCACACACCACCCCAGGCATTCTACAATTTGCAATTAGTGTACTATATGTCCTTTTCAGGCTGTGATAGTCAAAAAGCCCTTTAATGAGAAGTCTGAGTCAATATTTACCTTCTCTGCTCGACTTGTGAGCAGTGACGCCAGAGGATGTGTGTCAATGTGTTTGTGTGTTTATGGAAATGTGTGATTAAGTCCTTTTGCTGAGAAGGATGGCTGTGAATAAATGCGGCGCTATGTTGTGATGACTGCTGCAAAAGCACAGAAAGATTGAATAATTACAATAATCATTGCAGAATGTGAAAAATAAAGTCTGTTTCCTTGCATCACATTATCGTATCATCATATTGATTCTGATGAAACTGAAAACTGTCATTAAGGTCTGTGCCTGTGTGGTAAACATTAGTTGTGGCAGCGGGGGGACTGGATGTACAGAGGAGAAAAGGTGAAACGTCTTCACACACATTGAGAGACAATCCTATTATACCTTTCTTTGTTGTGCCTTTTTTGTGTGGATATTTCCACGCCATCTGTCAACCTGCCTGTGAGACACAGAGGAGCCATGCTGAAAGCCTCACCAATGAGGCCTTGCACAAACTGAGAGCCACACATACGTCCCCTGATTGCGATTCAACGCATTCCCACAGACACACAGTCTACAGGCTGGCGTCACAATGTGCTGCCCCGCAGCACTCACAGTGTGCCCCTCAAGCTGTTCCATTTTCCCTGACAAATATCACCCTGGGCAATCCATCAAAGACATAAGCCTATTCTTAAGGTGTTGGATGATTTTGTCACTACTGCTGCCACATTATTATGTCATGCAGCGCCTTTCTGTCCACCAATTAGCCAAAGTACTGTCTTCACATCTCTGCATGCTCTATAATGTCATCCTTACTGATCCTTCTTGTATCTGAACCTCCCTTCTATGTCCCATTCTCTGCAGTATGATTAACGAGCTTCCACCTTTGGCAATTAATGCTGGAGGCATTTGTTTATTTCAGCCATCCAGATCCAACATGTCTGGCTAACTTGTTCATGTTTTGACCTGTTTTCTGTACAACATTTGGCGGGTGGGGAAGTTAGGCTGATTCACCAGGTTATTGCCCTGTGCAGAGAACATGCCGAGTTTAATCGTAGCTTAGTCAGTGAGAACAGGAAGGGAATCATGTCGCAATTTTGCCCGAAATCTCTCGCTTTCTTCTCAATGCTCTCACAGAACCGGACAGATTGTGTCAGATTACCAGAGCTCTTCGATAAGCCTAGTTATTTCATTAAAATGCGCTCAAGCAAATTGGGAGTGGTGTCGGGAAAAAAATAAATAACTAAAGCAGAAGTTTTATCCTCGATGTTGTCAAGTCTCACTCAGCAGCGAGGCGGGAGAGCTCTGATGAGCCAGAAGCACAAACAGCTTGCAACTTGAGTGACGGCATTACAGCAGCAGGCACATCAGCAATCAGACCTCATTTCCTAGTAATTTGGTGTCGCCGGAGCTGTATTAACTCCATAGGTGGTCCCGTCTGTTTGGAAGGCTAAATAAATAAATATCATAGAAGCAGCCGCAGTTCACAGGAGATGCATAAAGTAATACATGCCACCCTGTTTGTGCAGACATCAGCAGTGATAGCACCTTCGCTCCTTTAGGTAGTCTCTAAAGGCCAATTTGAGTCCCACATGTTGTGATCAAGGTCTTTTTTTTTACAAACTTGAGTGTAGTGGAGAGTATTATGCACCTGTATCAATGGTGGCTCAAGAAACACACTTAGTCAGGACTATGGGGCGCGACAAGAGGCATCTGAGCCTTCTCAACTCCATATATCAATACTGTCATATTACAGTAGCAGGGGGTTCTGACTGGCAAAGGGAGTGGGATTACGGTCCTCTTTTGAAGCTCAGCTGGCAAGTGTTTGATTGAAGTGGAATCCCAAGAAGCAGGGAGGAACAGAGGAAAGGTGAGGGTTTTCCCACCATCTGTGTCGACAACAACGTCTTCTGAGAATCGCTGTGGTCCAAATATTCTCCCATGCTTTCACACCTTTTTCACCCTGCTGTTTGTTTCCCACAGCATGTCTTCCCTGCCTCCCCATGTATCTCGTTTATGACTCAATGAACAAACAAGTTGTCCAGGAAAGGGCCATGGGGGGTCTCCTGATGCACGGAGTTGCAAGGATCTCTTATCAGTCACAATACAGTCAGTCATTATTTTCACCAGCAGCTTGGGGTTGCAGAGCAAAACTGGTTGACTGAGATTAACGGTTCGCAGGTAGGAAGGGGGGTGCTCAACACTTCACCATCTTTCTCTCCTCCTCTCCTTTTAGTTTCTTTCTAAATCCTCGCAACATGTAGGTGTAATAAACCAAGCTTAGGTTTGCCTCCTTGGGAGTGCAGTAGCCCTTAAAAAGTCCCTAAGTTGCTTGACTGCAGTACGCTAACAATGTACACAATGGAATCCTCTTCTGAAGGTTAAGTTAAAATGATACGTTGTTTAAGACCAGATCTGGTAACAGTAGTGACAGTTGAAAAATACTGTCAGAGACGAGACAAGAGACAAGGTAAGTAACAAGCACGCAGCATTAACAGATCAAAAGCAATTTAATTAATGTAAGGACAAAGCATTCAACCCAGTGAGAACACTGAGTTGCTACAGCTGCTAAGATACAGATTGTAAGCAAGCACAACACTGAAATATAAAAAGAAGCTGGAAAACTTCGAGGCAACAATAATCAAACATAAAAGCAATAAAGTATAAATATTTTATGTAGGACTTAACATAACACTGCTGACATGTATCCTACAATATCCAGTGTAAAACTGGGTAAGGGACGGAAATGGATTTCTGGCCTTATTGTTCTTCTTTCATGATTACAAAGTGTTACAATAAAATGTGTGAGTGATATAGAATATTATCAGGGTTAAAGATAAAGCCACATCTGACTGAGGCGCGAAAGTAATACTTAACACAGTGGAGTGTTTTTATGTGCAATAATGCATCATAGATATTACTTACAAAGCTTTATTACATAGCTCCTCTCTTGTGAATATACATATATGTATATATGTATACATATAAATAAAGTTCAAAAATGTCTTTTAACGTTATTTTAAGCAAACATTTCTCCACAGAGGTAGGTCTCTGTTAGCTCACAAGGAGCAGATATTCATATAGAACATGTCTGACTGTGCAGCTGAAAATACCCCCTTTTCTGGCGACGGCAGCCTCTGGGGAGCCGCCTGTCTGTTAATTAACAGTGAACACAAATAGTCATGAGACCTTGAGGGGAAAAAAAAAAATCAAGCCTAATTGCATAAAGCTTTGCACCGGACACTCAAAAATCTATGTATATGAAATTTAACGCCATTGACGCGAGTCCATTAGGATATTGATGCTGCATAGTCAACACAGTAAAAACAAGCCATCAGAGAATCCCTCATTGATTTGCTTTGTTGTTGCATTAGAAAAGCTGTCTAATGTACTCCAGCAGTGTGTTGTAATGCATGCATTGCAATGAGGCGCATGTCGATTTTCTCATCTATTATTTAGAAAAATCCTTTACAGTCACATACAAGTATGCAAATTATCGATAACTGCCTGTGAATGGTTTATGTCATGGTTGTGCTGCAAGGTGATGCTGCAGTGACACAAACAAAACAAACTTGATTTATGCAATAATGAAAAAATACCGTTCCAGAGTTAAGGGGTTAACTTCACAGAAGATGTTTGTCTTTTTTTTCTTTTTTCTTTTTGGGCCCACTGTTTTACCCACAGCTAAGCCATAATGGGAATGGATAGCAAGTGACATGTGTCAGGGATGTGAGAGCCAGACCTTTCGCTCACTTTTCCACTTGTAGAGTGACAGCAGGGGTAGAGAGCAAGCTTTAATTGCATGTGACGGCCGATCACGCTGGCAGGGACCTTCAAGCCAGTAAAGACTCACCTGAGAAAAGGGTGAGGAAGGTGGTGGGTTGGAAACATCAGATTGACACCCCCACTGGAAGCCATTCGCTTGATTGCACACAGCCCACCAACATCCCACACTACAATCCCATTGCATCATACCAGTCAAAACAAATGTGTTTTGAGTGTGCTCAACACTCATCGGCTCCTTTGAGTCAAGCAACTTAACCTTACACTTTAATCCATTAATGCTTGCTTTTTGCTTCGGCTAGGAGAAGCAATCTGCATAAAAGTATTCATACAGTGCAAAAAAAAGGAGGAATTAGGGGATTAGGGATTTAAGGAAGTCTCTCATCTGGAGCAGTTGTTACCAGATTTTTTATTTTATTCTATTTTTTTATGCAATGAAGACCAGGTTATGAAAAATACTGGATCAGAATCTGTTATTTGGAATGTAGATTAATACGGTCTCCCTCCCCTCTCAAAAAGCAAAAGCACAGAAGTAACCATGAGAGCAATACATAAGAAGATAGGATGGCAAGTGAGAATGAGATAAGCGTGTAGCTCAACTTCCTTTGATCAAAGTATGCGGAGTTGAGGAATATTAGGCAGCCATGCCTAAATAGTGGATTTCTGCTTTGCTGTCTGTTGGAGGAGGCTGGGAATCCATCAACAGGAGAATGGAGGCCCAGGAGCATGTGTCCTTTGAACTTGGGATTGTTCAGCCAGCAAAAAGCCATGACTACACAGTCGAGGGTAGAAAAAATAAATGAGTGGGTGATGGGTAAGGGTAAGCAAAAACGTAGACTAGTTAGAGGGGTAGGAGAAAAAGTACAACCCCAATTTCAAAAAAGTTGGGGACGTTGTGTAAATAAAAAACAAATGATAATGATACCATCATCTATTACCAACTAACCTGTATACCTGTGGAATGTTCCAAACAAGTGTTTTTTGAGCAGTCTTCTGTTGCCTCTATCCAGGCCTTTCTGAAACATGCTGCAGGCATCAAATTCAAAATGAGTGTATATTTACAAAAACAATAAAGTTTATCAGTTTGAACATTAATTATCTTGCGTGTGTACTGTATTCAATTGAGTATCGTTCGAAATTGCAAATCATTTGGCCTCATTTACCAAAATCTTCTTAAATCTTTTTAAATTTGTTCTTGAGAAAGGTCACAAGGAATGCCAGATTCATGACGTGTTCTTAAAATGGCAGAATTGTCCACAACTGTGTGATAATGATGGATCCCATTGTCCTTGTAAGTTGAACACACAAGCCAGTTGATTCTAACTAGCATATGTAAATGCCCACAAATCCCCATAAAAAGGAAAGAGACGAAGTTGAGAGAGTTAAGTCAAGAATGCCTAACCGACAGTCCAAAGAAGGTGGAGTACCAGACTCCAGACATAAAAAAATAAATTAATGAATTAAAACCTCCTGCTTCTGCAGAAAGTGAGCACCAAACAAGCTGTCATATTTAGTAATGTCAGGAATGGGTATAAAATCAAACAAATATGGTATACAAATGTATGTACATGTACATGTATGTAATATATGTGTGCTAAAAATATCAACCACTCACCTGCAAACCAGAAACTTTATGAATTACAGTAACACAACTGTCAGTACTAAGGACAGAGAGGAGAGCAATGGCACCCTCCAAGCTGCACATGTTTGTCTACAAAGAGAGAAAGATGGAAAGAGAAGGTGAAGGTGGACTATTTCACGCACTGTCTCTTTAGCTTATTACTAACTTATTCAGAACACTGCTTTGTTACTATATGCTAGGGATGTCCCGATCACATTTTTTTTTTGCATCTGATCCGATCCGAGTCCTTTATTTTGAAACCGAGTCTGATCCGATACTTTGCAAAGCATTAAGAAAGAAAAAAAAGAATGCATCCAAGTTGTCCCATAAGGTTTGTTTTTTATTTAAATAGTATACAAAAAGCTTATCGGTGGTTCAGCAGCACAAAATGTAAACAAATTAAATATCTTCTTCTTGTCTTCAACAAACAAAATAGGCCTATATCTTTTGTAGCGGTTTGACACATGAAACAAATATTTTTCTTTTACTCAGTCAAACCCCACAAAGAAACCATCAAAACCCATAAAACAGGCCCCTTAACACCAAAATTAAATTGTTTTTATCTGGTTTCTGTAGAACAAAAGCTTTTCAAAAATACAAATACAACTGTAAACAGTTTCAAGAAAGTATATATTTTTTCACCAAAGAAAAGAAATGTTCCGTTCCGCTCAGTCAGTTCAATCCAGTTCAAACAAAAAACTCCACTCCAGGATTTCCAAATAACACACAGTTCACAGTTCAATTCAGTTCAATTCAGTTCAATCCACACAGTTCGCTAAACAAAAGAAAACTCTCACCCCAGGTTTTCTCGTAAACAAGGAGGTAAAGAAAATCCACTGTTTGCTCTGACTCTGTTCAGTTTCAAAACAATAAATCAACCCGGCCCGAAGGTTCCAAATAAGGAATAATGAAACGGAAAGTAACCCCCGGCTTTTGCCAACTCACGAGACCGTGTGTGAATGCTGTAACGTTCCGGCGTAGTTTCGGGCGTGGAGGCTCCGTAGGATCCCTTGATATCCGTGGCGGAATCTCTGAGGTGAGGCCAGATGGATGATATTCCACAGGGAAGCGCACCTATTTCGCGGACTTTGAGCGGTGTAAAATGCCGTGGTAGACCGAATGCACACAGGACTTCTGGCTCATTTCTCACTCGCTGGCGACTTTCGCCATACTGCCAGGAGCAGCATAATGTAGGGGCCGCTCTACCTGGGCTCAGCTGATCGAGCCATCCCACTGGCACCGGTGGGTGTGTCTGGAGGTATCTCAGTGTCTGGAGGTGAGCAAGCCATCAGCTGACTGTCTTATAAAAAAAATATATAATTATTATTATAAAATATACAGGATCGCCACACTTTATACATTGGGAAGCGGAGGCAACAGTGAAAAACATAGATGAAAAACCTGGCCATTGTTGTTTTGATTCCTCCGATCTTTTATTACCGATTCCGATTTTGTAAAAATAACGTGATCGGCGCCGATACAACTATATGCCCTACCCGCTAGAACCACCATTGATCATTTCTAGCATGATCAGTCACTAATTATCAGATGGCATGGTTCCTATTTACAAAACTGATGTGACTTTGAGTGTTAGGGTAGTGTTTATTTTAAAAGACGGTAATGTTTGATGTAAAATAATCAAAATAATTGTAAGAAATATATTTCATAAAAATGTTATTGTAATATTAATCTTCTAGACAATTATTATTTTTCTGCACAACACATCACCACAAAATGTGCATAAGAGTGCTCCTCAGTGTGTGTAGATTCTGTTCTTACCTATGAATGAATCCCAAATAAAGAGACATTGGTGAATCTCAAAATCTTCAAAATGCGTAAGTGGGTTTTCAGGAGAAATTTCCTCTTAAAAGTGGTTGGTGAATTGTTTTTATTTACCTTTACTTTTATATTTACCTTCCCAACTTTGGAAACAGAGTTGTAAGATGACTGGCAACAGTGTAGATATTCACCCGAATAGTTAGTTAGTCAAAGTTACTCTATTTAGTAGTATTAGTAGTAGTTTATAATACATGCAAAAACAAAAGCCTTACAACTCATACTTGCTGTTGGGTAGGCTTCCATAGCGAGATTAATATCCTGATTACTTTTAAAAAGGTGCACCTTAACAACTACTTTTGTAATTATTTGTTGTTTACAAAATTCTTAGTATTATGTTACAGATTTTAATTTAGTGTATACATTGAGGTGTGTAATTTAATTCCTACGTACTGGATGTTTTATTAGTAATATCCTCTATCTGAGCAATTTTCTACATTTTTTGTGTTCTCAGTCCTTAATTATTATTATGTAAATAGTTCAATTGGTATGTTCTTCTTATTTATTCTCATTTATTTACTATGCACTGAGTAATCCCCTTTGGATAAGTACACTATAATCAGGTCTGTTATTACTTTCATTATCGCAGTGACTTGAGGGGGAAAACTGTACCACTGAAATGTCTACCAATACACTTATGTTAAATATTTGCGTAGTCTTCCCATCTGTGGCCGTAACCAACCGACAAAAACTGAATCTGAGGGAATTGCTTATTTGGTAACTAGAGGAAGGGAGGGAAAGACAGCCATAATGATAGAAAGATAACGACAGCTACTTTACAAACACCAAGTCCCAACAGCACACAGCAGCAGAGCTGTAACACAGCAGCTTTGATAAACACCAACAAAATCTGAGCGATCAGATCCAATGGAGACTTGAAGCATGGAGGGCTTCATTAGACTTTATCAGTGTAGTTGGCTGGTGAAGGCAGAAAGACATGGCTTGGATTCTGTCAGGCTCTGTCGTCACAGCCAGACGTATTGCTGATAAGGTTATCTGTGGAACCTCTTCAGGCAGCCTAACGGGGTGCAGCCCCCTCATTAGCACCATACTTATTTATGTATACAGGACAAGTTAATTGGGAGTACAATTATCAGGCAGTGAGACGCCCCCGTCCCCAACACTCAGCCCCAACTCACTCCACCTCCTCCCTCTGTGGTTGCCAGTGGGGAGATAGCACAATTATCACTGTGATGTATGACTCTCCTTGGTGTCCTCTGCTCTTTGCCCCAGCCCCATTCTATCACACTCCTATCCCAACTATCACCACTAAAACTCAATGTCCCGCCTCACCCAACTCACATATGGGGACATTTAAAGAACTGTGTACAGCATACTCTAGCATTACTATCATTTAGACCATCCCTACATTCTGCATTTTCGTGCCATTAGGGTAGATTTGCTGGAAAATCTGCTGGAATGCTTTATTGCCCAAAGGAATGTTACAAGAGAAAGAGAAAGAAGCGCTATTCTTTCAGAACAAATGCAGCTAAAACTCACAGGATTTCAAGCAATGGCAGAGGATGGAATGTGGAAAAGCTTATAGAAAAATAACAACCATTTCTTCATCTTCTGTCAAGGTGAGAGGACTTTTGACTTATTTCTAACAGGAAGCATCAAGGATCAAGGGAAATGATCAAGGCTCAACACAAACTATGTAACTGGGGAAAAAGAGGCGAGATATTGTCCTATGGTAATTTGGCTTACTAACAGGAATTATGACATATTCACAGTTGAGAAACAGTCATACCTTTTTGAAACACACACCTATTTTGCTGTGTGAAATGTGATTTTGTAAAATAAAAGTTCAGTCGTAATCACATGATATTTATTTTGTCAAGGAAGAGTTGTCGTACAAAACGTCAAGCTCATGGGTGTGAAATGTTTGTTCTTCTCTCACAGCTGAGGCAAGAAAAATGTAGTTATTTTCAACATCAAGTTTGAGCTCACCTCTGAATCTGAATATAAGTTAAAACAGAGAATAAGGCTAAAGCGTGAGCTAAAAATGAGGTAGAGCTGCAGCATATAAAATGCCAAGTTCATGGGTGTTGTGGTGTTAAGAGGGGTGTTGAGCTCTTATCTTTCATGAATTACAACAGCTGATAAATCCAGATTACTCTGGTCTGTCGAGGAAAACAGCATCTGCTTATGACAGGCTGTGTTAAAACATCTCCACAAGCTATAAAAAGGACAGTGTGTGTTTGAAGCTGACACGTTGACTCCTTGAACACAGCTCTGTCTCTCTCTCTCTCTCTCTCTTTCACTCTGCAGCTACAGGCACGCCTGAGGTCACGGCTTCCTTCTTTAAGGGGTTTGGGGGAAGCTGCCTTCCCGACATGCAGGGTCCGGCCTGGTTAACTACAGGGCTCCTCAGGGACCCAGGTTTCTGCTTTATTCCAACATATATAATAAAAAGTGATGATGAAAGTGAATTGGAGAATAGTACGCAGTAATGAGCTAAGCAGCTGTTTTTGAACACTTCTCTGTATGGCCCTGCCAAGTGGAAAAGGGCTGCTGCATCAACCTTTTTTCCTCATAAATGGTGATGTAGTGTTTAAATCACTGCCAGAGAACAGGCGGCAAATGTGGACGGATAACATCCAATTTTCTGTGACACTGCCAGGTATCATTTCCTGTCAAAAGCTAAAAGAGAGAACTAAATTCACGCCTACACTTTAAAACTGATTAGGTTAGGGAAGATTACTTTTCAAAAGTAAACCACAGCTGACTGCTGATTATCTGACAAAAGTGTAATCAATATAATGTATCGTTACAACTGTAAGTAAGTATTTTTACACCTAAATCTATGACAATCCAATTAAGACAACAAACTTCCCAATGTACAGAGAATGTCTATATATTTCTGATATTACTGTTAGGAATTCATATAAGCGTCTACACAGAGCAGCAGCAGTAACATCAGTCCTCTGTCAGGTTGGGAAGTACAGGTATAGAGCGTGAGTGAAATGCAAGCCTGAGTAGACAGCTCATAATTAAAAATAGAAGTGTAGAATATCTCTTCCATCAGAGGCGTGTCAGACAGACGGGTAAAAAAAAACATTGTTAAAACATCTCCTGTGAAGCCATGCCTTTCCACATTAACAACAAAAATCTGATTTTAAAGACACCCCCCGAAAGCTTGTCTTTGCTGACCCCTGCAGTGACTGTCAAGTGTGCTTCAAGACCACTGGCATCACTATTGGGTGTGGTTGTAGGTACAATAGAGCACATTTCAGGCCACCCCCAACTACAACTATCAGTGACCCTGGGTGTGGTCAGAGGTAAAACAAGTTTGAAACTTTTAACCAGTAGGGGCAGCAAAACCATGACTTTCAGTCTGGTGTTGTTACTTAGCTAAATAAATCACAATCACAGTGGAAATTGCCAGCAACTGACTTTCTAAAATCAATATGAAAGTAATTACATTCACTGACCAGTGCATTTGCAAATTGATACAGTAAAATGGCCAGAGGTCAATATAGTCAATAAATGCTGATTTTAGGTTTAGTTTTATTCTAAAGTCAAGTTTCTCCCAAGAAAAAAAAGAGTCTGATAAAGAAAACATTTATGCTATGATTTTTGGCTAGATGAATTTGTTGTTTTCATTTCACTCTAATGGAGTGACTGTGCATACCTTTTTTTAACAGCTTCAGTCTGTCAAATCAGCTGTATATGGAAATTAAAGAGCCATTAAAAAGAATAAAAACAACATGACAAATTGGTTTAAAAACAGGTGCAAATCCAGCCTCGTAGCAACCTGAAAGACTATTCATAGTTTGTTGAGTAAATGAATATATTAATATCGTGGCAGTCATTTTCATAAATTCATTTAACCTCTAATTACCCTGACTTGAGAGCTCATAACTGCATTGCCCCACGCTGCCATTTGGGGTTCAACAGAGAACAAAGCCAGGGTCAGCATCAATTATAAAAACAATGGCCCACAGAGGCACATCGTGGCTTTAATTACAAGCCCTAATGGAAAAAGGTCTGCCCAAAACTACTTCAAAATGCAAGCCAATGGGAACAGAATCTATGATTATAGCAGGAACAGTGCACCTACACACATTCACATTCAGCACGCACATTTTTCAGGTGGTTTGTTTGCTTCTCTGTGAGCAGTCAGTATAATATTTGTGAGGGAAAATCTGAATTTTGTCTGATATAAAAGGTCAGTTTAAAAAACTCATCAGGTTGACTGTATGATGTTCACCTTCGACCTCCATCCTTTGTGAACAACCTCCCACTCCACCTGAACAATATTAATGTAAATGAGCCAAAAAACCTGAAACCTATCAGTGCCAGACTTGCATGAAGAGTGCTAACAGCTGAGTGAGATCACTGGTATTCAAATGAATGCAACAGGAGATACAGACTCAAAGGGAGCAGCGGGATAAAAAAAAAATGTGCTTGAGGGAGATTAGATGGCACAACCTCCTTAAATTACAAAACCTCAGCTGTCATATTTAATGTTCAGATTTCACTGATTCCACTTTGGGCTGACATTCACCATTACAAAGGATTTTATAAAGTCTGGAAGACAATATTTTTGTAGTAAATTAGACCTTTGTGGCTGATCGCTTCAATTCCAATCATGTGTCCAAACTGCACTGCAGACTGTCAAAATGTGGTTGTTGAACGTGCATCTTATGAGAAGATTTACGTAAAACAATGTGGTTAAGATCATATTGCTAAAGTTTGGCTTTTTTTCCTTTCAATCTCTGCTAAAGTCAGACTTAAAAGAAACTTCTTTGTGTCAAACTCAGTTCTCTCTTGGTATGCTCTAATGTGTACATCAAAGCCTGCCACTTCCAAAGCCTTGTATTTGTGAGCATACAGCAGCTACCAGTAAAGAGGACGGTGATCACTACACTCTCTCTCACTGTCTTGTCCAACTTACTGTTAATAATGTTGATGTTGTACCTGGCGCATCTTATATTTCTCAGTTGTCATTAATAACTACATTTTATTTCCATTTCTTTAATCGAACCTTCATTGTCATACAGCACTGCCAACATCAGTCATCATCATACCTCCCTGAGAAAGAAAAATTAAGCTTCTTTACTGTTTTTAATGTAATTGATCACTACACAGTGATTTTTAAAGATTTATTTATTTATTTATTTAGAATTTTGGGTTTGAGGGATAAGCGTCCAAAAGCTTTCAACATATTTGGGAATCACTGTCCAACAGCTGCCAATTACAGTAAGCATCTTATGTTCTGATTGTCAATACATTATACCGCTGTAAAAAGTGTGCATTTTTGTCCTTGTTTTGTTCTTTAAATTACATGGCCATTGTGAAATCTTAGCTTTAATCCAGAGACATACCATCTTAACCCTGCAACAGGATATTACACTGCATATTCTTACACTATTCTACAACCCCTTTTCTCTCTTAAAAGCACTTCCTTCGGCTGTCTTTGAAGGACAGGTATCTTTCACTGCAATTTAATTATCTGGTGTCCATGAAACACAACTGCTTTCTTTATTTATTTTCCTGTACAAGCCCATTAGCTATTGTTTTGGTGATTCACATCCCATTGCTTCTTTAACACCCACATGTGTACAAGCTGTCTTTGTTCCTTTTACATAAACAGTTTCTCTGCTAATGAGCTGCTGCTCTGAGTGGCAGCCATGCCGGATGCATGTTCAGGTTGAAATTGCTGGATCAGTTACAGACAAATATTGCAACAAAGTATCAATTTACCATTACTTTGTCCCTAAATTTAGCAGAAGTGTTGGTGCGACATCAATGAAATATCTCTGCTTGTCAAGACAATTCCATTATATCTGAACCTGGACTCATTTTCCTACAATTATTCCTAGTTTATACACTCTGTTTTATGGTTATGGTACATTTGTCTTAATGATTTGCTTTTCACCTGTCTATGTGTTCTGCTGCATTTCTTGGTTTGGAGATCATGTCCTTTTAAAGGTCAGTTTAACCAAATCACTCGTAAATGATTGCTCTCTCACCACGCTGGTAACTGGCCATGTCAGTTTTTTAGATTTCATTTGCCCAGTTTTTTAGATGCTTCTGAGATTTCTGCCTTAACCCCACAACAATAGAGGTAAACAGAATTTTGTCTGTGTTGCTCACAACATTTAGAAATATCAGCAGCAACATGTCTTACCAAAAACAGTCTTGTAGCTGTTCTGGATAATCCTTAGATCTCACTTGAACAGTCCTTACACAAACTAGTTTTTATTAAGTAAATAAACCCTGTGGCGACTGTGCACAGCTTCCTCTGTGGTTTATTCAAAGTAACAGGGACAATGTTCGCATGCAAATTTACTAATGTAATTTTTTAAATACAATAAAAACCACAAATGACATTACATATGGGAGCAGGTGACGAGGTCAAAATCCTCTTACTTCAGACTATGTCATTTTACATCGTAAAGTTATAATATATGTTGATGAAGTAAATTTTCTTGTAAAATCAATGTTTGTGGAGAAAATGACGAGACACAATTGTCTGTTGTGTCCATTCCACTAAACTGAATACTGGACAAATCAAGAAATGTCATTACATAGATGCTTCAAAACTAATATTGCCCATAATTGCCTCTTTGAACCATAAATATTAAAAGTAATAATTACTGCAGTTTGGCAAACTCCCAGATGCTAGACAGATTGCACATCACCCACCCCTACTTCCAGAGTAATGGGGTGGAGAGACAAATACCTCATAGACCGACATCTCAAAACCTTGGTCTTTGAAACCAAAACAATCTGCATGGGTAGATATCACTAGCAGTCAGGGACATTGTGCGTTTTTCCTGCTTCATAGTTTTTTACTCTTGTATGCGTTTCATTGCTAAGATCTTTGTTCTCTCTCTCTTTTTTTGTAGTTTTTATGGCTGGGAACTGAATTCTGCTCCCACCGAGTACTGTTCAGCGTTAAATCAATTGGTGCCAAAGTTAGATACCTGAGAGTGCATCTGGTTCAGAACGCAGGGTTCAGACAGGAAGTGGAAGCACCCCAAAGCCAGGAAGCCGGCCACGGAGCTCTGAACCGAAACCATCGCTGCAAAGTTGACTTCTACTCTATTTTCTTTTTTTATTTTATTCTATAAAAAGTCAAGCATCATTGCTGTTTGTGATTGATTTACGTACTTTATTCACGTGTCCAAACCACAGACTAGAGATAATAGAGATGGATGACAGCTCCCCAAAAATGAAGCCAAAACATCTCAATCACCTCCTGGTGGCTGGCTGCAGTATAGGTTTTTTTTTTACAAAAAGAATGAAGTACTGAAAAAGGTACCACTGGGTACCAATAATAAATCATATGTGCCAGTATTGGTTCAAATGTGAAGTGTAACCAACCCTAGTAGTCTTAGTGTTCTAGAAATTCAAGTTTATTCCACTGAACATAAATCTCTGTGGAGAAGAGCATCAGCTAAATGCCTTAATGATCAAGTAGCACATCATGAATCATCTAGAACAAGACACATGAATATATTGCAAGTGCCACATCTCATCATTAAAAATGTACCCGTGGAATGATGCGCTCTCCCTATCCAAAGTGAGCAGGCAGCAAGCCCTTAAAAACAAGCTTTCCTTTGACATGGCCCCTTCACCGCAGAGCTAACACAGCGAGACATGGATTTGTTAGTACAGACATCTAAAGTGTCTTAAAACCAACTAAAAGAGAGAGAGAGAGAGACCTTTACATTCCCACCCACATGTTAGATAAAAGGAATAAATACACCGCTGCACTGGCAGTCAGCCATAATGACCCAATTAACGGTCCTCAAACCAAAGAACATCTCTGAAAATAAATTAACACTGAGCAAATTAATATCTTCATGCTGTCTTTCTCGTTCTTGCTTTACTCTCCATTTCTCACTGTTGATCGGCCATAGCTCTCTCTCCCCGATTTCCTCTTGTTCCGTTTCTCTGCTCCTTACCTCTCCCTCTCTATCTCTCTCTCTCTCTCTCTCCATTTCAAAAGGACAAATGTTTCCTGCAGTCACTGTAGCACTGCATTGGTATTCTGCTCTCAATTTAGCCAAGAGCCAGGCAGCAGTATCTGCTTCCAGCAACCACACAGCAATCTGACACAGAGCACACAGAGAGAGAGGCAGAAAAGCTTGAAGAATTAAAGGAACTGAGAAATATGAGAGAGAGAGACAGCAAGAAAGAGAGAGAGCCAGACAGACCTATATGGCTGTCCAGCAGTGACATCATTTGCTGTACAATAGGGTCTCTAAACAGCAATAACTTATTCACAGGAAGCGAATGCTTTAGTTTGGCTTCTTCAGAGAGCAAAAGACGAAACAATACAGCTTCTCTGACTGGTGAGGACTGTTCTAGACTTTCTACATCAAAACAAGCTATGCTTTGATCAAAATCATGGCTGCATGCGGATTTTATTATTATTACTTCAGATCTATCAAAAGCAATACTCCATGAAAAAAAACTGAACAAAATATTTTGTTTGGGTTGATTTCCTTTTCAGTGCTGTCAAAGCTTATCTCTGGGTGCCACAAAAATGCAACACTTCAAACAATTGACACATAACTGCTGGCAAAGTAGTTATCTGCCTTTTGAAGATCCAGTAATTACAAGTCATTTCATCACACAGGACAAGGTAGGAGCAACTGAGACTATTGAGTATTATGGATTATGCGATGCAATGTTAATAGTACATACAACAGGGGGGGCGGGGGAATGGAGATAATGGAGGATGAAGGGCTTTACCCCACCATTACAAATAATCAAGACAGAGCAAGCAATGTCTGATGGAGGCATAGGGAATGAGAGAATTCACAAGCAAGGTGTGGAGATGCAGACAGTTTGAAAGAAAGAGAGGAGGGAGATAAGTGCAGGGGGAGGAGAGGCGGGAGTAGGAAGTGCTGACAGCGGGTAAAGGTGAAAGAGAGATAAGTGGAGTAAGGGAGTGAGCTTGGGAGAGACAGAGCGGGGGAGGGAGGTGAAGAGAGATGGAAAGCCCAGATAGCCTTGAGAAGAGAAGGTTGGAGGCGGGTGAAGGAAATGCTGCGGGACTAAAAGAAACAGAGAGATGGATGAACGTAAAGCAGAGGGAAAAACCATAGATATGGAAATGGGATGTGTCAGTGAAGGAGGGAGCCAGAGGTGTAAAACAGAACAGAGTTTGACATGAGCTGACAGCACAGGAGCACATCCCAAGAGCAAACGAAGGCAAGAGCAGGGTGTACACCCAAGACAATGGGCTTGGAGAGAAAGAAAGAAAGAAGACAGAGAAATAATGAAAAAAGAAAGGAGGAAATACATAGCAAAAAACAGCAGGAAAGAAAGCCAGCTGAAAAGCAGACCTTCAATGTGTGATTTTGCATTTGAAATATTCTGTTATAGATATTCAGCACCTTTGATGTTAAGAATTGTTTTAGAAAAAAATCCCAGCCACATTCAAAGTAGCACCTGTGCCACGTCTAAATCTCTTGTATGAGTCACATAATCCCTAAGAAAGTGTTTTTTCTCAACAACTCAATCTTTCAAGCGATGAAACTTTTTAAAAACAATTTTGACAATAGACTGAAAATAGCAGTATGCCTGCCTTTTCAGAAAGGATCTCATCCTCCTCCCTCTTCGCCCTCACTATGTCTACACCTCAACTGTTACATCCCACTAGAACAGAGATCCTACTGCCTCACACCAAAGAAACAAGTCACTTGTGACTTCACTGCAAGACATGTAGAAAAGGTCAAGAAGAGACTAGTCTAGTATAATTTATACACATCAGAACTGTACAATTTGCTTTACTATGCAGGACCTCTCAAACCACTGACCTTAGAGGAATTCATTGCTACAAAGTGACCAAAAAAACCCTTCAAGGTAAAGGTCATATTTCCAACATCTCATGACATACTACAGACTTGGAGTAACCAAGCAAACAATGCAAACTTACACACAAACACACACTTAACCTAAAACAGAGAATACTGCACAGGAACAATGCAATGAACCCATGGTTAAGCAGGTAGAGTATGATGGTTCCTTACCTTCCTTGCAGTACTTCCCCTTGAAGCGGGTGTGGGTGCAGTCACAGTGAACTTCTCCATACTGAATAGAGCAAAACCCTCCATTGAAGCACGGGTTCTGTTTGGTGCAGAGGTACTCCAGGTCGCTCTGAATGCCCTGGCTATTTAACAAAGTGGGAGGCATCTCCCCCACCTTCAGATTGGAGATCAAGCCCTGGAACGGTGGCTCGTACTTCACTGTGCTAGACGTCAGTGCAGAGAGGCGCACATCCGGTGGGATCCCGCCCACAAACAGGTCACTGACCACTGCCATCTCCTTCCTCTTTGATTTAACCTCAGCCACTTTTGTCTCACCGTCGACCATCAGGAGTGTTTCGCGGAAGTTGCGCGTGAGCAAGACCATGTGCCAGCGGTCATCATTCACCCGTGTCTCCATATGCAATGTGGCCGGCTCGGCACAGTGGATGGCGAAGCGCAGCTGGAGGCGCCCGCCAGCAATCAGAAGCTCCAAGAAGTCGCAGTTGCCGCCATCATCCAGGTAGAGTACCAAGGCTTTGCTGATGTTGGTCTTGAGACTGAAGCTCAGCTCGCCCACTGATCCAGCTTCCCAGCGTCCGTAGCGTGCCCACTGGCCAGGTGCCCCACCAAATTCCAACATCTTCACTGTAGTGAGCAGGCTGAAGAGGGCCAGAGGCCACAGGGGCCAACACAGGAATCTTAACCCCCTTGTCATGCTCAAAGTTCCCAAGTTTCCCCTTCTCTACTTGATGCCTTATTGGTCTACTACACCCCCAAGGTAAGGCCGAGCTTCACTGAGGCTAAGAGATTTTGAATGTAAACAACGAGTATTATATATCACTGAACTGGAATATCAAGCTCACTGGGTAAAATAATCCTCACAGGGGCTCTACTCCAATTTTCCTGGCGAATCAGCAATTTTTTCCTCTTCTCTCTGATGCTCTAATTCTTGTCCTTATCCTGACTCTCTCCTTCGTCTCTCCATCAGTTGGTGCCTCTGGGACTTGGAGGAAAGGAATGAGGAATAACAGGAGAGAGTAAAAGAGGGGGGGATATGATAATTTCAACACAGCCGTTTCTTCAAAAGCCTCTTGGTCTATCCTGGACCGAAAATAGAATCTTCGTCTCTAGAATCCAGATCTCAGTGCAATTTCCAGGAAATTTGAGCTGCCGCCAAAAGCTTAGGGGAAGAGTTATCCGATTGTGATCTTTCTTTAAGGGGAGTGCAAGCAGAAGAAAAGCAAAAGAGTGAGGGAGCCGCAGAGTAGACGGGTATCAGAGTCTGCTGGTGTCTGCTGGAGCAAACGATGCGTTCATGGTTTCAGTGTAAACCCATTCTTCTCCAGAAATTTGGGGCCTAAAAAGCTTCACACAGGTATGGATCCCATTATCATGGTGGCAGGTGGGGATCTGGAAGAAACACACATACAAAAAAACAAAAAACAAATGTAAATAACATACAAAATTTGACACATCCCAAGCTAAGTTAATCAGCAGTTTTTCATTTTCACATGCTATTTAATCTCTGTTATCTTTCATCTTCTTTGCCTGTAGTTTGCTTTCGCCTGCAGTTTTAGACACCATGTACTATATAAAAATCCCTTCGCTCTTTTCAGTTGAAAGCTGACACTTCAAAAAAAAGTTTGTCTAGAGCCAAGCGATAAATAAGCTTTCTGAGTTTTGCATGGCTCCATACTTCCCAGAGGGGCCTGAGTAATATGAATGTCTTATTTCATCTGCTCCCTCTCAGTCATGCCAATAGATACGTCAACCAATGTACTGAACCTCGACATAATGGTTTCATATGCAGTGAAGATAGCTGTCATCCATACACACTTTCTGGCCAATCAGCAAAAGAGTATAATACATCACAACCTTCCATGGTGGCGCACATATACACACACTATGAACATGCATATGCAAACACACACATCATTAAATCAAATGCGATTCAGAGTGGAGTGCTGCAGAGTCAATAGCTGTCTGAACAGCCAGTCTTGACCCTGGGGCTCGGCCTAATCCCTAGCCATTATTTCTTGAGTGAGATCTAATTTCCATCACAAACAGTCTACAATTAAAGCTAGGCTCACCCCTGCACATGCTCCCTTGTGCTATCCTGCCTGGCTTCAAAGTGACAACAGCAATGACGCTAGCATGCACGAAGGGAAGGGAGGGAGGGAGGGAGAAATACAGACAGAGAGAGAGCGAGGAAAAGAAAGGCTGCATAATCATGATCTCAGAGGGGCGAGGCTTAACACCGATGGAGAAAGATGAGGGAGGACAGAGGGGACAGACAGAGCTGTGAGAAACACAAGAGGGCGGAGGACAAATAATATCGGGGCTATTTTTCTCTGGGTGATGTTCATATTGGCAAGCAGGGGAAAGCAGTGCTGCTTTTCGATGGAACTTATGAGGTTGTGTTTTCAACATGGGACACACAGTGCACATCACCCTTGGCATTTAAGTGCCTCAGGATGGAAGACAATCTGCTTAGGCAACCGACAGCAAAGATGGATGTTACGTCACATAAAACAAACTTAACATTCACAAGCTCTGACAATACATCTATGTCTGTATAATCTGACACCTCTTTGTACTATGTCCTATTGCCCTATGAAAATATTTAGAATTTAATTTGAAGAAAAAGTCAACATATGCCCAAGGTACTGACCTCAACTATTAAACAATTCTTGCTAAGGAGCCTGATTGGACTGCCAATCTCAAAATCAAATCGTTGCAGTTGTGGGAAAATATGGTTATAAAACATAGGAGCATTCCATTTGGCCAGTATGGGGGTGCTGATTGTCTGATTACACTTAGAATTGCTTGCTTTCTCCCAACAAATCACAATATATGACCTATTTTAGTATAAATGTTTTAATCACAGTACACACTTAAAAACATGGCGCTCTCAGAGCACCAAATATTCTTTTAAACTTATGAAAGGCTCTGTCAAAATTAGCAGGGGGAGGTGTGTACAAACAGCTGTTTTCTCCTTGTTGTTTGCATCTCTCTCTCCTTCTCTCTAAGAGAAAATCAAACGATCTGTTTACATCCATGGAAAGCAAGCAGGATCCAAACTAAGTGATGTGTTTGTCTGACTGTCTTATCATCTGTCTGTCTGTCTATGTGTCTGTCTGACGATCTTATCCACTCCCTCTCATACCACGGACAGCGCTGTACCGTAACTTCACACGCTGGATATTATTCGTCCTATTATAAAATACATTCTTATGCCAAGTCAAGAAAACTACCAGTCACCGATAGGCCTTACAATAACCGCTGTTGTGAGTGATTTCACAGTTGTAACAAAAGGTTGACACTGTGCTTGATCCAAACATTGCACTTTACCCAGCCATCTTGATCATCACAACAAAATCAATGATGTTTAACATGTACGTCAAGTTTTTTTAGTCTTAGCAATGGAGGGCTTTTTGTGATAAACAGCTCTATTTGTAATCCTACAGTGTCAAAATCCAATTAGTGTTCTCACTTTGGTGACACTGATGATAACAAGTTACAGTGGCAGCTTAGCAGCATGTATCTGCGGCAATGCATGTCAACTGGTACAAAAGAGAGTGCAAAAAGAAAACACTGGCAGGTAGTTTAACCACTATGTTTAGCTCTTTTCCTGCCAGCCACCCTTCTAAATTTCAGCTGGTGATGTGATCTGCTGTCTGCGTTGAGTACATGGCTTCTTGACCTACAGTTCTGGAGTTTCTGACAGCAAAAGGAGGTCTGGAGTCCTGTGTGTTATGCCTCATGATTCCCACTTTTCATACACTTTTATGTCTACACATCTGGAACTAAGAACACATGACTGATCCCGTCTTACTATGTCAGACTGTTGTTAAATGTGAGACGCTGTCAGACAAAATGTCTTCTAATATGTGGCAGGCACAGCATGCCTCTAGGAGTGATAAAACCAGGGCTGGTTTATTTTGGTCTATGAGTGACAGGGTACGATCTGCATGTTTGCACATTTTTCCCTCGTTTGCTGGCATAAACACATACGTATGCTACTGTAAATTAACAGAAATGATTAGAAATGTAGAAATGTATGTCCTGTTTAGAGACAAGAATGATGCTTTGAGACACGTCTGGATAGGTACTGTGTGCTTTAAATTTACATACAGAAAATTAAAAACACTTCTTTCTATATGCAGACATATAGCCTCATGAGTAAACAGCCTGCAGTTTTAGACACACGCAACCACCCACCCCCACACACAGATCATGACATTGTTTTAATTGCCATTATGAACATCAACAAAAACATGATAAAACACTTTGGGACCAAAAGAATTGCATTTTGTGAACAATTTGAGAGCTTACGCTTGTTTAATCAACCATTCTTTTAACCACATCTGTGTCCCTTATGGGTAAATAGATTTGGAATATTCCCTGGCCAAATTGAATATTCATTGAGTTATTTCTGTCTGTTTGGGGACTCTCTACTGCTACAGACACAAGCAGCATCTCCCCTTCTTTCCACAGTGCTGTGTTTATGAAGGTTTACTATGTTCAGTGTCTCCTCCATGCATTGTGTTGCTAGTTATTAGGGGGTATTGGCCACGGTACTATTAAATCCCAAGGACACTGAGGAAACATAACAAGCCTCAAGAGATAACTAGAGCTCCGAGGGTTGTGCTGTGTGTGTGTGTGTGTGTGTGTGTGTGTGTGTGTGTGTGTGTGTGTGTGGTTATGATTGATTCTAGTTGCGTGTGCAGCTGTCTGCATTCAGCAAAGCAACTGTCCTTGTGTGACAGCACAGTGTTCATCTGGACCGTGTATACTCAGTGCGAGTTTGTGTGTGTCTATATTTATGCCTGCATTTGGGATTATCATTTTGTTACAGTTGTAGTCCACAGTGTCTCCTCTACAGCATTTGGCCACAGCATTGTTTTACAAATGACATGTACGATGCAGATTTGGTCCAGTTTCAATCCAAAAATAACATGTTTGCCATTTCCCACCCTCCCAAACTGCTAGCGTGACATCCATCTGCCTCAATTCTCTCCTCAAGAAAAAGGACAGCTCTCTCACACAATGCTTGGCTGAGCTGTGGCAGAGCTGTGCAACTTGACTGAAAGAGCCATCTATACCCAGCCTCATACACCCTGACCCGACTCCTTGTCCAAGTGAAGCTCTGCAACCCTCAGGATAACTGCATGGTCATGTGAGCCACCACCGACCCATTTCCTCTCACATCATCCCATGGGGAATGCTGGCACAATCTTAACAGAAACTCTGCTCAAACTCCAAGAGTCTTTGGCTACATCTATACCGCAGTGGAAAATGTCCCATTTATTATTTCTATTCCATCACTTGTGACAACGCCCCCCTTTACACCTTGCATTTAAATGCATCTGGCATCCAGACTGTACCTATATACGATTAACCTGATTATATGAACACCTGGAAATAATCTGTCTCCAATCACTCTGTCCAAGTGCGATACCTACACCAGCATCGGAAATGCTGCAGATGCTCCATTCCTCCTCTCTGACTACTGAATGTGCGCAGTCTCTTCCTGCATCTGTCTTTTCAAATTAAATTCCCACATAGTCCAGGCATATAGATTTTGATTTATTTTGACAAGGCGCGACTCCTAATAGAGTTTCACATTTGTTTTTTTTATTTTTTATTTTGTTGTGTTCTGGGGGGGGTTCTGCGACTAAGCGACCAACGAAATCTTGCCAACTAATGACCTCTCTGGTCGAATATCCTTTGGTTGACTATTAGGCAGTCCCTCTAGAAAATGTGATCACAATAATTAACACCAACGAAAGTCTGCAATATTTGCAGGGGCTTGCAATTTTTCAAAAGTCCTGCGATTTTTCTGCATTTTCCGGCTGAGCGGAAGTCGTCGCACATGCAACGTCATTTGAAACGTCATCACACGCGTCATCAAATCGCGCTAATGGCATTGCAATATGGAGAAACGCTCTGTATTGACATAAGAATTTGTACTGTTTAAATGTTTATGTGTTGAATGTATTAAAATGTTATGTTTACAGAAGATGTAGCTTACATGTTGTTTTACAGTCACATTGTGTGGTTTGAGAGTTACAATATTCACTCAGGATTTTTTGCAACATTATTGGAGTCCATGTTTTGAAACTAATTAAATAAAACTAAAGAGAACTATAAATAACATTTGCAGCTATTTTTGTAATATTCAGTATGATTATTATAGCAAGTGATTACATGACTCATTTTTTTGGAAGTAGTAATTAAAAAAATCTTTTAATTTTTTTTTTCTCCTTTTGGCATTAGCTGCAATTTCCTGCAAAAAAAAAAAAAAAAACACATAAAAATGCTGCAATTTTTATCGCAATTTTTGACAAAATTGGCCTCAAATTCAAAGGTTTTTGGCCACAAATTCAAGGGGGTTTTTTGCCGTGAGATCCTGGAGGGACTGATTAGGGGGCCCTAGTGTCCAGCTGTGAATTAATTAATCTATTTTCTTTTTCAACCTAGTGGTATCTGAATTGGTACTCGACAACTTTAGGTATCAGAGTTGATCACAGGAAGGAAAAAGTGGTATCGAAAAATCTTTACAAACAGCCGAACGTTTGTAGCTGTTCTCTACCATGTGATTTGCCATTACTTTATAAATGGCTCTATTGCTATATGGATTGTCAAATTTCACCAGTACATTTCAGTCAGCTCAAACTGAAAGCACACACTGGTCTTGTCTTGACTCTGGCCTGTTCAGTATACACCTGCCACCCCAAACAAGCCCCACCTCTGCCTGTCAACAACTATTAGGATGAGAATTTTTTTAAATGTTTTTATCACTAAAGAAAAACTGAAATACATAGGGTGCAAATGATGGTATTATCTGCATTTTCAGAGAGAAAACTGATGTAAAAATAAAAATGTAAAACTAATTTTAACAATTGTGCTCAGTTACACATTTCTGCCCACTCAGTTGTTGCATGTGGATTGAGAATGTAATTGCATTTACACTTATGTGTCACGTGGTCACAATGCATCCCTGATCATCTCCGGAGGTGGTTTGGCCAATTGGATCACAATCTGTCCTCGATGTTTTGGGTGCATTAACACCTGTCAGGGCTCAACAATAAGGATTGCCCGATTGCCCGGGGCAAGTAAAACTCACGGTCGGGCATGTAAACTAACAACTCACTTGCCCGATCGGGCAAGTTGATAAAAATAGTAAAAGTTAATAACTAATTGATAAAATAAATGTATTTTAAAACGTGCTCTTCTGCTCTGATGCAGCGGTCTCTCTGCCTGAAGTCACAGGCACACGCTGTGTAACAATGTCCTGCCCACAGCCCTCATTGATTTA
>NC_065522.1:8993115-9002004 GCF_006386435.1 Epinephelus moara | reverse complement strand
GGCAGAGAGATTGAAGCAAAGTATATTAAACCCAGTGTTAATACAGCAGAACTGGAGAGAGGGGTGAAAAATAAATAGAGGTGGTCATGGCTCAAGTAGGGCGCAAAATTATAGACGGAGAACGATTGACAAATTTTTCACTTTAAGCCCTGACACTGTCATTTTTGTGTAGGAATTAAGCTACAATACTTGACATGTTGTTTTAATTAATAAATACAGTGTGAATAAAGATTACATAACATAAAAATAACTGCAGTCTTTGTTATTTGATAGCCGCTTAAATTAAACAATTTTTATAGGGCAAGTAAAAACTGACTTCGGGCAAGTAGAGCTCTGACCAACTTGCCCGACCGGGCAAGTGAAAAAAAACCTTAGCATTGAACCCTGCCTGTACTTTTATGTGGTCACTATCTGATCACTAAAAACACATTTTAATTCAAGGTGTGAAGGGGGTCATAGATCAGATATTCTTGATAATTATGGTAACAACAAAAAATTGCATTTAATAATTCTGTGCCACAGTTCTTTTTACTCATTTATCTGAATGCTGCAATTGGAAGTACCCAATAACTGCCATGATAATCAACAATCAGTAAATGTTAAAACATTTGTGAGCCAGTTCATGCCCACAGCATGTTAGCTAAGCCAGCAATGGGAAGAAGATAACAAGACAGTAATTGAGACTGAAATCTCAACAGCTTGATTGGTTTTTGAGGAGAGGCCTGAATTCAACCAAATTTTAAGAGCACTTACAATGACCAAAGTATGGCATGACTTTGTGTGTTTTTGGTGTTTAATCCATCTCTTGCAGAGCTCCGCCTTGGCCCAAGGTCTTCAGATTCCCCACAGACCAGACTACACCTGTTGTGTGAAGCTGTGCCAGGCTTTCATCTTCCTTCATCCACAAACAGTTAGCTTAAACGCATTCAGGTGAAGTCTGGTTTGAATACGTCACTGTCCACCAGTGCCACATAGAGTTTAATGTTGCACATTTTTTCTTTTTTTCCACCTAAGGGTTACACCTTATTTAGAATTGTAAATATGACACTGAAACACTTTTCAAGTGCAATAAAAACGGCTGAAGCGTATGAAATATTTATACAGTACAATAATCTAGACAAAGGATAATAGAGGTGTAGCTCACACAAATATTTACACATGCAAATTGTTTTCCTATGCACAAATACACCTACGCATATGCACACAGTTTCCACATGCAGTAAGGGGCGCGCACACACACACACACACACACACACACACACACACACACACACACACCATATCCCAGTCAGGCAGGAGCCATTAATCCTGGCCTGTGAGAAGCTCAGCAGTGTACCATCCGTCAGCACGAGGCTGCTGCTGCCGCTGCTGTGCTCTAATTAACCAGAGAGGCACGCTGAGCCACTTCTAATATTCCTGGTCAAGATGGAGAACAAGGATTTAAAACAAGAAGTGGTGGGAGAGGGAGGTGAAAAGAGAAACATGAGAAGAGAAGGCTGAAGCCTAGACATTTTGAATATTAAGGGTTGAAGGGAGGAGGATGGAGAGAGGAGATAAGAGAAACAGCAGGCTGGGAAGTTGGATATTTCCAAGGAAACTGTAAATAAAATCTTTGTGTGCTTAAATGGTAATTGTTAGCAAAGTCACGAAGCAAATAAAAAAGACAGCAAGATATTATTGCTTTTGTCAAATTAATCCCTGCATGTCCTGGTTTGATATCAGCTAGCTAATTAGCAAAAATGTTACTATCTCAGTGCACTTTTACTACTACTACTAAATATACAGGCTCATAAATGTCAGAAAATTAGGTCATGAAGCACAAAAATAAAAGTATTTTATGAATCAGGAATGCTGTTGTTTACAGTCTTTGCCACCACGTTGATGTGATGTCAGATTTCTGGCTTGAGATGCTGTGTATGAGTTTAATTCTTGAGGGCTGTTGCAGTGCATCTTTCCTACTAGAAAGTCAAAATTTCTGACTGTCTGACATCACTGGAATGCAGCTCTAGGATGAAGAGGCAGACTTATGACTCAGGGATTGAGGGAAAGGGGGAATTACAAAGCCTCTGAAATGTAGGTGTGTTCTTTTTTACAGAGAAGAAATGAAGAAAAGAGAGCACCTTAAAGCTGAGAGGGGAAGAAAAAAAACAAAACAAAACTAATCAGTATTTCGAAAGCCGAGCTCCATGACACAGTCCTCCAGTCATGTGGAGCGTGTGAGCTAACAGAGGTGAGCGGGCCTTTATTCTACATCAGACTACAGCCTTTGATCAGCCGCGTCAACTGTAAGCCGCTAGTGACTAGCTCTGGCTGTTAGTGCTAACTGCGTTTAGCCCTGATGAGGAGATGCTAATGAAACAGATCAAGGGCTTTAGCCTTGCTGTGCGATTAATAATGACTTTAGCGGGACTCCTTGTTGCTCCTTTTGCCGTGACACCTTGACAGGGTAAATCATGGGGAGTAAATGAATTTTCTCCGCAAGCTGAAATACGCTGAAAAGATAACCACATTTAATCACATATTGTATAGTCTGTGGCTTCCTTTTGACTATACATGGTGCTAAAGTAAGAGGTCACCCAAATGTCTCCCTTATCAAGTCAATCAATAACCACTGGCTGGAAATAATGAAGGCCTTTTAAGGAGGGACTGAGTGCAAGAGGTTTATTTCAACTAGTCTGGCTAGTCAGAGAGCAATTACATACACAAGACACTGTGGGCCTGTGTCTGTGGATGCCACTGCTGACAGGCATCCTTAAATATGAGACAACATAAATGACGGAGCTGGACACATGAGGGCACAGAGAGCCACACACGCTGCATGATTGTAGGCCAGTGACACCAGCGGCAAGACGAAGCAGACCTCTCAGCGTTAGCAAGTCCTGTCACTCAAAGACATTATTACATCCATGATGAAGCCAACAAAATGGCCGACAACTGGAGCATGGGGAGAGAGAGAGACTGAGCATGAGGGACATCAAAAAAAAAAAAAAAAACAGAAAGAGGGCGTCAGTGACACTTAGCCCTCGATGCTACTTGAGATGCAATCACGCAGCAACACATGCGCTCACACGCACATCATCCTCGACACAACGGCACCATTAGATCTGCATGCCATCAGCCAGCCTCATCATACTGCAGTGTAATGTACCAATCATGTTGTGAGACAGAGGAAGAGAAAGACTGACAGTGAGTTTTTCTGCACGCATACTGTAACATTAGCATATGGCTGCCTGCTCATCCAAGCTCTAAATACCTCTTTTGCTTGTCCTTCCAGCCTCCTTTTTCCTCCCTGTTTGACACTACCCTCCTCATAATGCCTCTCATTTCCCATCACGCCTCTCCCACCTCACACTCCCTCTCTCTTTAGCTCCCTCTTTCAGTTTACCCAGCCATCCATCACCATCCCACTTTGGTTCCACCTACTTCCAACCTTTCAGAAGCGCGAGAGCTTGCAGACTACACATGCAGCCAGCGTTAAATGTGTAAATTCAAATGAAACCGACTTAAGTGCTAACACTAACACATAGAATGAATTTGCGATTTGTGTGGGCCCCAGGTTGGACTTTGACATGTTATCACTGGTGTGTGTGTCTGTGTGTGTGTGTCTGTGTGTGTGCGTGCGTGTGTGTGTGTTGGGGTGGGGGGGGGGTTAATAGTGGTCCCAGATGTCTCAGTGTGTGCCACTGGAGTATGGAGGCTGTGTTGTGTTTGGTGCATGTATACATACAGCAGCGCTGATCAGTGCCAAAGGTGATGCATATGAGAGCAATCAAAGGCAGCTCTGGGCATCTACAGTATGTTTACAGTATACAAGCTCGGATATCTGTAAGTGCTGTTTTCCTCCTCTTTCCTTGAGTGAGATACTGAACCCATACCTGTTCAACCGTTCTAAGTTGCTTTGCATGCGTGAAATGTAAAATGTTTGCTGGGGGCGTGTGAGAATGTGGGCGATTAAGTTTGTGTGTGTGAGTGTGTACCCAGCAGCATGCGTGTGGCTGCCTTTGGTGCCTGAAGATGTTTTGGTAGGAAGCACAAGGCTCACTGGCCAGGCCTCGAGACTCTCCCGTTCCAATTAACCAGCCCAGCAGCCTGCAGCTCTACTGGCCTTATCTGGAAGAAGAGAGAGAGAGAGAGAGAGAGAGAGAGAGAGACAGAGAGACAGACAGACAGACAGACAGAAAGAGAGAGAGAGGGGAGGAGGAAGTGATAGAGTGAGACAGGACAGAGGAAAGACAGAAGGTTGTAAGGCATTAGAAAGAAGAAAGTGAGGCTTGAGAGTGTAAAAAGAGGAGAGGCAGAATAAAGGAAGAACTCGCTCCACAGTGCTTCTGCAGATGCCTACTTGCTCACTATCTCACAACTCCTATCCCTCCACAAAAAGACACACATACACACTCTTTCCATTCTGTCTTCCTTCATCTCCTCTCCATCAGACGAGGGAGAACCATCTTGGTAAGAAACAAAGACCTGCCGGCGCCTCAGTGTAGGAAGTGAGGAACTGATAGTGTGCGGCTGACAAAGGTATTGTGTCTATTTTAGGAGGAAAACACTTCTGTCAATATGGCCACTGGGTCTTTTCTATAGCCATTGTCAACTGGAGGGTGGAAAAAGGACACTCATTCAGCAGCAGTCACTTGTTGTGCGCTGGGTCTCATAATGGCCTGAAAACGCTGTGAAATGTCAAACCTGAGTTAATCTAAGGATGAATTTTATTACACTGCAAAGGGGAAGGAAAACTGAGAGTTGATTTATTAAAAGGGAAATACCTGATCCTAAAAATGTGCTCATTTCTAAAGATTTACAAAGGCTCAGTTTGAAGAGATGAATAATTTAAGCATTTAGGATCACCTACAAACAAGATTTGTTGACAAGCCAGGGGAGTAACAAAGACACATACAAGCATCTCACAATGTCCCTTCTAAGGTTACAAAACTCTGGAATATTAATACGAATTATCAAATTGAATGTCTCATGGGTGGGTAAATGTATTGTTCTGCAGACTACCCATTATGGTTGGGTTTCCATCGCAGTGGGCTTACACATGCACTCTTTTGGGCACATGTTGTTTGCGTCTCAATTTTTCAAGCTCATTTCTCAAATTTTCCTAAGACCAGTACAGCTTTTGCTTGTGCATACAGGAGCCTTATATTGTGTTTGTATTTCACAGCAACCATTAGTGGCAACTTCAGCTTGCCACTAGAAAATTCCAACAACAAAAAAAAAAGGGGCCATTATCAGCTGTATATGGTGGCAGCCATCCCATCATTCCTGCATGTTAATTGGGGCAATGGCAGGCACAATTAGAGGCCATTTCTGGTTCCTGAGCAGCCCAATGACGAGAAGCATTTCAGCAGCCGACGACCAACCTATAAGAGGGCAGCGAGTGCAGCGAGCGTCTCGAAGGAACACAGGCATTGCAATTATTTTTTTATGAGCCCACCAGCAACTAGAATGGAAGTTGGTGAGATGAGGGGATAAAGAATTTCATGAAAGGAGATATGTGAGTATGCCTAGGTAATTATAGCTCCAGTTTTGTGTGTCTATAAATTTGATTTTAACCATTTCATGTAAGTAGTTTTAATGTATGTCTTCAAACTCAAAACATTCCTGATAAGAATACTTGGACACACACAAACACTTAATGGTTGTACAGCTTGTTGTGTACCTTCACACATCTTGCTGCTTGTTCATGTCTGTAAAACTGAAGTACAGAAGCTACCACTCTGTCAAAGAACAGTCTCCTTAAGCTTGAAACAAGTGCTGATATAAAGCTGAATTTCATCTATTATGAGCATGTGTGATCGTGTGATTGTGTGTGAGAGTGCTCATGTATGTGAGGGTTGCTTTGCCTTCTCACCCCCCAATGACTTATGGAAGAATCAGACAGGAAAAATGAGAAGGAGAGCAGACAGAAAGAAAAGGAAGTGAGATAGAGCAGGAGGGGGAGGGACACTGAGGCACACGTAGCAATTCAGAGCGAATTGGCTGTGGTAAATGACAGTCGATTACCATCTTAAATATACTGTCAAAAAGCAATTTGCTTCGCTCATGCCACGGGCCTGATATTTGCACCTTATTAGGGAGGCTGCCCTATATTTTAAGAAGCCAACCTCCCAACCTCCCTGAGCTTCCATTTACCCATAAGCTACCTGTGCACCTGTCTAATAGAGGACTTTTTTTTTTTTTGTTTTGAGTGAAAGGGGCTGGTGAAAAGAACTGGAGACAGAAGGCTGAAAGCTGTGTAAAAGGCTAATAATGTAACCACAATTAAACAATATAGGCCTTGTGATAGTTTTTGACAATCATTATAATGGAAGTTTGGTTTAAAAGGAGCTGAAATGCCCTTTCATTCAGAGGATGCTGGTACATTTTTACCCAGCAGTGTTGAAACACCAAATATTTTAATTTAGGCAAAGAGGTGTCAAGGTTGGAATAATGAAGTTAGAACATTTAATCAATTTTGTTGGTTAAGATTCTATCGGCTGTGTGCAGCTATCATAAAAATACCATTAGCGACAAATCTTATTCGAAGGAAACCTGCAATTATTACCAACCTCTTTAACGTTTATTGGCTTTTAGACCTCAGAGCTCGTAAACTCAGTGGGTGGATGACACATAAACCCTAAAACTTTGAGAAGATATCACCGCAACTGCAGATTTGTAAATGGTATTGACATTTCAATATCCCAGCTAAGGCTGATAGAGGGTCGTATTGTTGCAAACATTTCAGAGGAATCAAAAAAACAAAAAAAACCACAAGCACACTGGAGACCTGGGGACCAGCAGAGGCAATAAACTGGGGCCTGGATATTCCACTCAACGTTCCAGCTTAGCGATTTCCATTGACGTTAGGGCGCCAATATGATTATTAAGAGTCAAGGCCCACTGATATCTGCAGCAGGTGAGCAATGTGTTTAATTTCACAGACCTTGTAGACTCGCTGAGCTCATTATTGGCCTCTCAATTCACTCAGTGCACTTCCTATGGTGGCATATTGATCTGGCCAATATGGTTGAAAGCAGTGTCTTACAAAAGACCTCTCACCCAGCTCCTCTCATATGCAGTCCACAGTATCAAGTCCATCTCTCTCCAGCTCTCTTTCCTCTTTTCAGGAGAAAAGAAGGAAGTAACTAAGAATAACTGATGAAAAATGGAACTGACGCTGCTCTGAAAACATTGATTCAGGTCTCCTTTAGTTCAGCTCTAAATCTGAAGGAGCTGGAACATGCACAGGCATGCGGTGCCGCTTTGTGACTCAGAACAAAGAAGTGGCAAGAATTTGGTTTGAAAAGATATGAGGTGACACACAGCTTTTGTGCGTGCACACATACATATAGATGCAGACACACACATGGGGAGCTGTGAAAAAGGGGACAGAATATGCACGTATTTGCAAGCCCCTCAGCAGAAGTAGGTTAGGCAGAAGAGAGAGGAGAGGAGACACAGGCTGGATTGGGGGGGAACTGCAGTTAAGAATAAAGGATCAGATTATGTAAGTAGTGCTAATGCTCACTCTCTTCCTGAAAAAGCGCCATGAAAAAGGCAGGAGGAGTACTTTGAGCATCCAACCTGAACTCGCAAGACAAACTGCATCCTCCTCCAAACAGCCTCAGTGGGGATATTACAGACAGGATAAATTATGACCCCTGGAATAAAATAATATTACACCAGCTGCCTCTGAGGCCAATTGAAACCACTCAGTGCCTCAGGATTTACTACCGAAACCAAGTGGAAAACCTAAAAGACAGTGGCTCAGCTGATCAATACAAAATGCACTGACTATGACCTTGTAAAATCCATCAGTATAGTAGAAGGTGTATACGTTGTCTCAGGTGTGTTTGTTTAGTAATCCAAAATGCTGATGATCACGTAATCTTAAAATGAAGTCGATATGCTTACCTATTGATCTGGCATCAAAACAGGTTCCTTTGTCTAGTGCATTGGCAATTGACAGTTGTGAGTGCTGTATGCTTGCCCACGTGTGTGTGCTTCACACTGACTGTAGCTTTTTCTCCCTGTCCTCACAGTCCTCAGTCTGTAAAGGCATTGACTACTCACCAATGCAGAGAAGAACCTTTAACCTCTGAGTCCATGCAGCAGACACAAACACCAGGGCTTGACGCTAACTTTTTTCTCAAGGAGCACATGTTCTCCTAAGTTGAAAAAGCAAGGAGCACACAAAGAACTTTAGGGGCACAATGTAAATTGATCAAATAATGTGTTTTCCGTAATAAACGTGATGCAAATAGACATTTACAAGCAAAATTATTTAATTTGTATACAAAATGTACAGAAAGGTAAAATCATCAAGTTTTGAAAAAGTATTGCAATTAATTTTGTCTTTCATGTTATTATCTTATATATATTATCTTTGCAATATGATTATCTTATATATTGTTATTACTATCCTAAAACATTCTCCAGGTCCTCTGAAACTCTGAGGAGGACTTCCACCCTGCCCAGCAGCGGTACCGTGGCGAACGGTCCCTAACTGCGGGGAGAACGGAGCAGGCCTCCCCAGAGGTCCGCCGCTTTTCCGGGTCCGTCTCCTCCACACTTTGACTTATTTCCACGCTGCTGACAGTGGGACTTAACGGCCGGGCTCCACCGGCTGCAAACATAAGCGTCACGTCAGCGTCACGTCAGCGTCACGTCAGCATAGCGTCGCGGCGTATTCACTGGGGCTCCACTGACTGCGTACGGAAGCGACACGTAGAGAAGCCAGCAGGGTTGTTTACCGCCGAGCCGAGAGGCTGCATGTAGGCTGAAAGAAATGTTAAAGCATTTTCCACCTAAGTTATTACATATATTTGAGTTATCTACAAGTTTACCGTACTGTTTGTCATCTACTCGCTTTCAAATGTCCGCTATGGACATTTACACAATGTC
>NC_065522.1:8990287-8993044 GCF_006386435.1 Epinephelus moara | reverse complement strand
CTCCCGTTGCCGGTGGAGCCGCTGTAATTGATTAACAGGGGGGCGAGCTGCTACGGGACTCGCGCTGCAGACGTGTTGTGCCGCTGACGTGCCCGGTGGAGCCCGGCCGTTATATTTATTGTGCCGACAGTGGCTTGGAAAACCGCCCATAACGCCAGGGCCTGCCCTGCCTGCCAAGCGCAGCGCACCGAAGTTCTCCCGTGAGCCAGAGCACTTCCGTTCACATCAGACGCGCATTTCTCCACGCTGGTTGACAAGCGGTTCTGTTCCCAGCTGTTGTCTCCGTCACATTTGGGGCTGTTTTTCCACCATGGGTAACTACCCAGCTTGACACATTCGCTCGCAGCTTGCGCAGAAAATAGACCAGACACCGAAATGATTGCTGCTTGCGCAGAAAATAGACCAGACACCGAAATGATTGCTGCAGGGCCAGCGGCGGAGCTGCGCAGTGCGGCCGGTGTGGATGACACAATCGGTTAACATGGGCGCCGAAAGGAAACTGGCTTCACTTCTTGGCACTTCGAGGCTATTCGCGGCGCTTCCGCGGGCGGTGTGGCTCTTAACGGTGTCACACGGGGAAGAGGGAAGAGGGAAGGCGGCTGGAGTTCCTCCAACATTTGCGGTTAGATTATCATATTTTTTTATTGACAAAAATATAGGCTGCTTCGGATGATTTTTTTATGCACACATGTGCCCCTAAATATTTTTTACAGTTCGCACACAGCTATTTTTAGTCGCAAATGCGAGTGAAACGCTCGCACTGTCGAGCCCTGAACACACACACACACACACACACACACACACACACACAGTAACACATACTTTATCCCTCTGTCACAGAGACAACATGAGGATAATGCCTCTGAATAACTTTGCAAAAAAAAGCTCTTGTATCTCGTCTTGTCCGGCTTTAGATTAGCTCATGCTGTGCCTTATTATCACCAGTTTACTGTTGATGCATGTAATTTTACCAATCATTTCACAGCCAGCCACCCCAATCCATGAAGAATCTAAAGAGCATCATGCCAATCATTGAATAAAAATGAAGATGTGTTAACTCCATATACTACCGGTCTGCTCTCCAACAACAGGGCAGGGGAATAACTAAGTGTACTAAAATGTAATACAGATACTCATTGTGCTTCAAGTAAACTATAATGATGCATTGCAATATGTTGGGAAGGGAAGCATGATATTACATTTTAACATCTGTAATGTAGCATGTTTATTTTCATAATGCTAATGTTTTCATGCATTGCGTTGTTTTGCATCTGCACATGCTTAGGCTTTGTGTTTTGTACTCTGTGTTTGTGTGTGTGTGTGTGTGTGTGTGTGTGTGTTTGCATAAGTGCAGGTATGAGATAAGATGAAACTTTTATGATTCCCATGGGAAATTGGGTCACTGTAGCTGAAAATGTATTGATGAATACAGCCAAGAAAAATAGACCATAAATAATGACATAGGAAATAACATATGCAACCAACAATTTCACCCAACAAATTGTGTGCGCAGGTTTGCCTCGACAAATGGGTAACAAAAAACTGCAATAGAAAGCATACTAACACTGGATAAATCCCTGCCCTTCAGTAAGGTTTACAAACTGCATCTCTTTCATTAAAAACATAACCAGGCTACAATAAACAGAGCCCATGAAACAAAGTTCCAACTAAAAAGGATCACACAAATAAAGCCCTGTAAATCTTTATAAGCACATTCACACCAATTCTCACAGATTGACGATTATTACGAATAGTAAAAGCAACTTCCTCTCAGTGATATGTTTACACCACAGAGCCACCTGTGAAAGTTAAAGCCAGACACCACTGGGGTAATCACCTCAGCCATATGGCTGAGTGAACTACAGCCAGTACACACTGTGCCCATCCACCAGCACTAAACTAGCTATAACGCAGCAGTAATGAGTTATTCTATATTGTTGCTGTTCAGTCTAAGTATGTAAACGGCCGCCCAGCTCTCCCACAGAGAACCTACAGTTGGAAAAGTGAGTGTCAGATAAGCTTGGTGCCAATGGGAAGGGTAAATAAGTAAAAGCTCTGATGTAAATCAATAAATCATGTTTCCAGACATAAAAAAAACCCCGAATTCATTGTTTTTCTTGGCCTCATTTTCATCTCCTCTCTAATCTCCATAGACTGTTTAAATAATGAACGCAGCCACAGTGACGTCACCCATTGGTTTGTGGACTTCTGTTTTGAAGCCTAGAGTATGGCATTTTACCTGTTACCATCTTGAATCTTTGGAGCTAGAAGTGGCCATATTTGGATAACGCTAAAGCTAAAACAAGCTGCTGGCTTGGTTAGCATGGTGCTTTTACAAATATAGTGAAGTATGATAATACTAATATTAATCTTTGCTTGCGATTTTTAATCAGAAAAACAGAATAGCTGACTCCTTAGAGGTTATTTTAGTGAGCAAATGCTGAACAAGACTTTTTTAGTTCACCAAAGCGTTACATTTAACTTTCATGAACTGAAAACGCATTGAAATAGTGACAGCTACACACATACTTTGTGAATCTGGGGTTACAACATGGTTATCTTACCTAACCAACATTGTTGGCATGGTAGCAACTTGTAAGCAGACATCACCCACCTGTCACTCAAAGCGGTCAAAGCCTTAAAGGGAAATGTTGGTTTATTTCAACCCGTCCCCTATCGTCCTAAATTTGTTTCAAGTGACTAGTGACATAAAAATAATAGTTAGCATGTTAGCCGTTAGCCTAGATACAGCCGGGG
>NC_065522.1:8986798-8989655 GCF_006386435.1 Epinephelus moara | reverse complement strand
CTTTGCACTTGAAGTATGCCCATTCACTTACGTTTTAACAGGTCTGACGCTACTATGCGCCCCGGCTGTATTTAGGCTAACGGCTAACATGCTAACTATTATTTTTATGTCACTAGTCACTTGAAACAAATTTAGGAAGATAGGAGACAGGTTGAAATAAACCGAAATTTCCCTTTAATTATGCCTTCCTTTCAGCTTTAGTAAAATGTAGACAGGTGTGTAATATAAAAATTCATCTCCCATACAGTTGTCATGAATGGGGAAATTAGCTATAGAGACCGAAAACATTTTTGTGCCAGGCTGTAAACATGTTTTGTTTTGTTTTTCAGTGAAAAGTTGGGCATTTTTTCACTGGTGTTTATGATGAGTCAGCCTCAAGTGGCCATTCAAGAAACTACACCTTTTTGGTTTTTGGTAATTTCATGTTGGCTTCACTTTTCAGCTCTGGAGAGTGCCACTTGCTAACCTCATGCCTTCTTTTGGGCACTTAAACCTGTGGTGCTGTCTGTGCTGCTACTTTTGCTGCCCAGCTATTTCTTTTCTATTCTATTTTCCTGCCAAGTCACACAGTGAGTAAAAACATCACATTTGCATCTTTCTTCTATAATCCTTACATAAAGTGTCACTGTCAAAAAGAGTAGAGAGATACGTCACATGTTGTGGCCCAGAGGGGATGCTAATGTTTTCTTGTCAATTTGCTGTATATCAGAAAAACACATAAAAGAGATTAAAAACACAAAAATAAACTAAAAATTGGACTGTGGCTTTGACACTTTGGGTCTGTTGTGGCTACAGCTCTCAGCCTGTGGCCCATGCAAAGGGTCTGCATGTCGAATGTTATCTGGGTTTGGTGTGCGGGATTAATCCGCAACCTGAGTTGTTCGCAGTCCTTGGTGCACCCTCTGCTGCAGTACAGGACCCTCAGCCTGCTTTCTTCCTTCTTTGAATATGAAAGCGTTCCATCATAGATCATTCATCACACTCCACTTGCTATTTCATGTATTTCTCTTTCAGTCTCCCTAAATAAACCCCCGCCCCCTGTACTCTGTCATGTTCCTGTCAGGCCTGTGTTTACCCTCTTAAGCGTCCAATAACCATGGGTAAGCACCAACAACAATAGTGGAAGAAAGACAAGGAGCCAACTGGGGCAGTGAACAGAAACAAGGTCTCCCTTTCATTCTCGACCATTAACGGGAGAGTAGAGTAGGAAATATGGGAGGGAAGGGGGAGAGAGAGGTAGGAGCAGACGGAGGAGAAGCAAGTGAGACTAAAGAGCCTAAGCGTGGCGAGGGGACACAAAAATGCCGCCTGCTTAACAGGCAGGATTTGGTGAACGCAGAATTACTGTATGTTGATGGCTTCCTAGACGGCAGGGTGGCCACGTGTGAAGAATGGGGCAAGGTCAAGAATACACGAGACAGGCTGTCACACATTGAGAACAGCAACAACAGCAACAATAACCCAGCTTGAAGGATAAGCACTGATGACAGCAGCAGTGTAAGGAAGAAGAGAAAGAAGTACTATGGAGAGGGTGCAAGTACAAGTGCACGGGGAGCTGTGGGTGCCAAAATAGAGCATTACTGCAAATTGGGCCATGGACATGGCAAAGGGGGCTGTCTATTGGATGAAAAGGACTATGTGTATGTCTGACCAAGTGAACATCTCCAGGCATTCATATTACACAAAGTGGTGCTGCTACTGTATATATGTATGTGTGTGTGTGTGTGTGTGTGTGTGTGTGTGTGTGTGTGTGTGTGTGTGTGTAGCATATTATGCAACCAGGTGCAGGGACTTGGACGTGCGCCTGGGAGCGTTTGCATGCGTTCAAAAAACATGCCCGCGTATTGAGGCACACAATGTGGAGCATTGTGGCGAGGAATGCGGAAGATAATGGAGAAAGCCGGAGCCGTGTTGGGAGCTGCAAGGTAAGAGGAACCGAGCGGGGAGAGAACATTCAATTCAATTTCGAAACGGCGCCGGCTCAGAGTACAAACACAAAGGCTTCATTACAGGCAGATCCCTGTTGAAGGCTGGAGCTAATTCACCGTCTTCAAGCACGAGGAGAGAGAATAGCGGGGAGGGAAGGCGGGGGTGGGGACGGAGGGAGGAAATCGGCGAGGAAAAGAGGTGAGGTGACATCAGGATTGGGAAAAGTGGGGAAAGACCCAGCAGCAGTCAGTCTGCTCTGAGGGAGAGGGAGAGTTCAATACCAACAACGCCACTAAGAGCATACTAATGCCCTGTATGGCACACAGGGCAGGAGAGTAATGACTTCCATTACAACATCTACACACGTGAGAACCGTGTAAATAAACTGGATATAAACATGGTGCAAACAGAGGCATGTTATTGCAATCATAAACCTGGTTACACATTAAGTGATCGGCTGCCCTATGCCTGAGTGGGGCTAAAAATAGGCTTGTTTGTTGACAAACCCAGAATGAGACTGAGATACAGCCAGTACATCTGCTACCTAATAGTTACATCCATCTACACATGTAAACAGCCTCATGTTTTTTTGTTTGTGTGAGCACACATAAAGACAAATGCGGGTGGACAATATAATGGAAATACCTTGTAGTTTAATCCATTACAATACAAATACTACCTTTTAGTGTTGTCACAATACCAAAATCTTTGTTGTACCAATACCAATATGAATTTCAATACTTTTTGATACTCTTCGGTACTTTTCCTAAGGAAAAGTCCTTTTGGATACAAACCTTTAGAACAATAAATAGTAGGGGTGTAACGGTACCAAAAAAATCATGGTTCGGTAAGTACCTCGGCACGGACATCACAGTTTGGTAACTTAAATGTTCCACCAAGTTTGTGCTGTCTCGTGTTGTCTCCCTTT
>NC_065522.1:8894128-8986777 GCF_006386435.1 Epinephelus moara | reverse complement strand
AAAGTACCGGTATTTTCCAAATGCAGTATAGTACCGTTTGGAATACTCTAGTACCGCGGTACTATTTTAGTACCGGTATACCGTGCAACACTACTACCTTTATATAAACCTTGTTGTTGGTTGTCTATGTTCACATTTTGTTGAAACCATGTCAGAGTTGATCCACCTCTACAGAAAGTTTTTGAGGCTCATTTGAGGTGTTTTGCAGTTTAATAAAACAATCCTGAATTAAGTTCTACCTTCATAAAAGTTTAAACATTCACTTTTTGCTGAAACTGTAAAAGAGACATTTTTTTGCCATATTGGAGGCTGTGGTTTGCAGCAATGCTGGTTTGAATATTAAATCTACCCTTACTGATTCAAATGGCATGGACAAAATGTTATTAACGCTTCTCAGCATAATACTATATAATTCACTGTACTGTGACCATGACTTTGAATCATGACAGTTTTAGCAAATATTGAACATTATAAACTTCATATAGAAGAACTTATTGCATTTATTTTCAGGTGATAATTCACAAAAGAAAACATACTTATTATATTACATTTAATTTCTGCCAATATATGCCCCTAAATCCTACACACTGGACCTTCAAACATGTGTACCTAATAAACTTACAACTGAGTGTGAATTCTTCAATTAAAAATCTATCTTTTCACAACGTCTCTGTGTAAGATCGGCAAAGCGGATGCATTTAGTTCCTGAATGGGATTCTCATTTTCTCAATCAACAATGCTTAATATCTGCCAAGTGTCTTATTGATGAATCCATTGATCTACCCACACAAGAGACTGTTGTCAGCTGGAAATTAAAGGACCCCAGTAATAGTGGTCCTTTAATTTTAAAAATTATTAGTTTCATGAATCTACATTTACCAGCAGTGGACAAAATGTTCGTCTGTGTCTGTGTGAGAGCAAACGAGAGCAGCCTTTTACTAATGGCTGAAGGTCAGTGGATGCAGACTCCCTCCCCTATTCCCATTCTTCCCCTTCCTGACACAAGCTGTGAGGCCCTGAAGCACAATTACACTGTAGAGGTGTCTGCCATTCACACACGTGCAAACACAAACACACAGATATACACACACAGCGGGGCACAAGCACCAGGGGCAAGCAGGACACTGAGGTTTGTGGTCCCAGGTGAAATGACTCTCCGCTGGGTGTGAATCAAGCTGTGGCTGGGGGACAGGATGCAGAGGGAGATGGAGAAAGAAAGATAGAGAGAGAGACAGAGAGAGAGAATGAGAGAGAAATAAAGAAAAAGAGCGAGAGAGAGAGAAAGAGAGAGAGATGGAGAACAGTGTCAGAGCAGATTAAAAATGCATGGCTTTGCTCTAGCTGGCGTAACAATGAGTGTCCTCATTCGTTGCCTGTCACCTCTGGGAGCTCATGGGACAAGGTGGAGGAGGGAGAGGCCGAGAGGAGTTAAGCCAAAAAGAGAGGGGGTACCAGCAGTTCACAGTTGGGAGCAATAAAGGGGTGGAGGAGTAGAGGAGAATTGCAGCTGAACTGTGATCCACAGTAGGGGATGAAAGGGTAGGGAGCGATAAACATGAGACTTTAAGGGGGGGGCATCAAAGTTCAGCCTGGTTGGATGATGGTTGAAAGATAATGACCTCTATAGCTCCACTGATCTCTAACACACCCACACACGCAGATTAATTGAGAAAAGTAACATCCGGAGAGAGTCTGGCATCCAGCCAGTGCTCCCCATAAAGAACTATATGAAGTACGGTTGCGTGTATGGCCGGAGCTAAAATGGATCAGTTGAAGCCAAGCCATCAGGACATGACATTCAGCCCATGAAAAGCATCATTAAAGAACACGGCCTGTGCAAATTACCACTTGCACTCTGACAATGACTTGGCTAAACACTTTGCACTCAGGAAGAATATGCTCATGGCAGCAGAGCAAAAAGCCACCTTCTGCAAAAGCTCATATGGTGTCGGCACAATCAGCACATCACAGGGAAAACCGATGCTGAGAAGAAAAAGGGGTGACAGGTGACAACAATCATCTGGGAGCCTCTCCTCAGCGACCTTGACAAAAAGGAGGATGTCATCTGTGGCATGATGAAAAAGCTCCCCTCCAGTGAGCAAAACGGAGGAAAAATAAAAGGAAGGAGGGGAGGGAAGAAAGGAGGGATAGATGGCCGATGAGTTACACACGAGTGCATCCAAACAGCTTTTTAATTGCGTGTGGAGGAGAGCCGAGGCCACAGCTGTAAATAACCTGTGTAGTGCTGAAACACTCACCAGAGAAAGGTGACTACAAGACATATGTATGGATGTGGCAGTGTGAATGTGTTTGGGGAGTTGCAATGACCTATTGTGGTTGTGTGGTGATAATGATGGTAATGAGGGCATACACTAGACCCCTAAACACATACACACACACCCTCCATTCCCTCTTTTGCGTCACCCACACACCCATCACTGCTGCTGACAATGTGACATGAGTTGACATCTGCAGTGCTCAGTCATACCACCTCTGACCAAACTTATCCCATTTGTCAATCAATTAAAATAAACTAAACCCCTAATCATATTGCAGGCTTCTACATTTCCCAACACAGTTAATAATTAAAAGCATATAAAATCATAATCAATAAATCAGCAAGGTTTCATGAAATAACTATAACACAGCCAGTAAAATCTTTTTGAAGATACAATCATTAATAGTGTATAATGCTTCCTACTTTAGTGTTTAAGGAAGTTTTGGGAGAAACAGGAAAAAAATTATGCATGCTACACAGCTGTCCGTGAAATAGCCTGTCGTCCACTCTTTAAGTATATAAGTGGTAAAACTAATTTCATTCCTCTATATGAAAAAAAGCACAGTCTCTCTGCATTTGCAATCCAGTGTAGTGGCGACGTCTTGTGTGCTGCAGGCATCCCCCAACGACCCCGCTACTCCCCCTCAAACAAGCCCGTGGGTTGTGACACTGAACTCCCCTATGTCTGAAGGAGACCACAGAGAACGGTGTCTTAAAAGTCTCAGCTTCAGCTCTCGGTACTTTTGTAGCTTCTGACTGAATCGCTGAGGTTTGGAGTTTAGTTTCTCTCCTGCTTCCTGTTTTTAGTTTGGATATCTGCTTTACTGTTTTATGTTCGCTACCTGCTGTATCAGAAGGTGTTGTTGAAGTTTCTGCTCGAAAACTCAATATTTCCTTATTTTGGTGCTTCACAATAAAAGTTTTTACATTACAAAATAATGGGGAACTTTTATTGTGAAGAATCTAGAAAAAATGAAATGTGTTACTAAATTAGCAGAACTTTGTCAGCAGCTTCTCTTCAATACAGGTAAGTCTAATAATACCGCAGGGAGGAAGAGTAAAATCAGAAACAGCCACAGTGAGATGTTGATGAAGAGCTGCAGACAACAAGCTCTTACTGCATCTCTGCAAACAGCTCACCTCCAACAGGTAAACGTCTTTTAACTGCCCTGCTGTGTGATGGAAAAACAAATGCAGCAAAAAAAACAGGCGACATTAGCCGTGGATCAGCTTGCAACTGAACATGTAGACACCAACTGTGCAGAGAAACTCAAGAAACTCAGCTGCCATGATATCTTGCAATGGTATGGAGCATTTTAGCTTACCAATGTCAGGGCTAAAGCAGCGTGAAGGTCACGCATGTAAGATCAAATACAAGAATGGACAATAGTTAATTAACACAGACAAACCACCAACTAGACAAGGGTGTAAACTACTTAAAGTTAGCAAAGATGGCCTTCAGTGTTCTAATCCGTCAAAATGACTGACGGCCTTCAGATTTTTCGATTACTATTAAAATAAGTCAATATATGACGGAAAATATCCTGGTAATGTGACCTGTGTGCAGCCCTATTTGCAGGAGCTTGTTTTGTCCTATCCTTGCAATATTTTCAATAATTATGTCACAAGAACGTGTAGATTCTACCAATCACTACATGTGTTATGTAGAAATGCTGCTGATTTGAAATCTCTAAATCATTGCAAATTTAAAAAAGAAAATACTATAATTCATTGAAAAATGTTCAGCAAACCCTACACAACAGAGTCCAACAAGCATAACAGCAGCTGGGATTAGCAGATACTCTTTGACCGAGGCCTGGTGGGTCTTAACCTGTGAGACTGAGCCCAAGAAGCCTCACTGGGAGCAGAGCAGACTGTGTTGTGAGTAAGAAAGCTCTTAAATCCTACATTATGCATCATATTCCTCTGGGATTTAACAAATTAAGTAATACAGATAGAAAGAGAGAAAGTGGGAGTAGTGTATCTCCATGTACGTGTGTGGTCAGTAAACTAATAGGTTAGTGTATATCCAGTGTGGATTAAGCTTGATAGATCTGTGTAACCACAAGGTCAGAAGTGTTGAAAATTGCATCACATTACACAAAGTCACATAACACACACACATCAGTTTGATGAGCTAAGCAAGAATATGTAGAATCCACAAGCTCTCAGAGAGGCAATAAAACGCCACCAGACTCACTGTCTGTCCATTGAATAATATATTTGATATTTTCAGACCTCACATTCTCAAGGCTGCAAGTTGAAGTGCTGTGTGAAAGACAGCATTTTTAATCTAACAGTGCAAAGATCAAGAAAGTATCATATTAAGTATGCCTAATCACTTCTACAGTCAAATTATAGATCTGATCGTTTGACAACTGTATATTACATTAAAACAAATCATATAACATTACCTCAGATGTGAAGGCAACAGCTCCTGCACATGTTACTGGCAGTGTATTGTTGCTCAGAAATGTATCTGTTGAAAAGTTCCTGTCACTTTCATCGTGCCAGTCAGACAATGGCACATCAGAGAAATCTGTGGCCAATATGCGAAAGAGAGAAGCCGTGGAAATGGGAATCTCACCGGTTCGACTGCCTCTAATGAGCCAAGGTGTCTTGCATAGCCAATCAAGCCTGTCTCCAGTAATGGGGTCCAATGACACCTGTAGGACACTGAGGCATTACAATGAGCCAGTGGCGGTTAAGCTAAAAGGAGTGGACAGCCAGCTCGACACGGATCAATGTCTGTTCCTTTAGCTGGGAAATGACAAATGTCATGGTCATACAGGAGCTGGAAATGAAGACCCACTTGCAGCTTTGCCTTGTATGCCATTTACTCACAGAATGGAGATAGTTGAAAACCTTATATGGAAAAAAATTATCTTTTTGAGCAACAAGTGTACGTGGCAAAGAGAGAAACCTATCAGAGCCTAATCTACAGTTAATTTCTTTGGCTTCTCATGAGTATGCCATTCACTATCCTGGAGATTCATCAGACGAGCTAACTAGCTTATAGACAGATGTATTTGAAAACCAATTAAATCTCTGAAATACATAAATTAGTGTGTAAAGATTGGATCTTCTTTCATGGTAACAGCAAGAGTACAAGGTTTCTCAATTTTTCAGTGGGCTTTATGCATTACTAATAAATATTAAACAATGTTGCCTTTTTCACTTTATCAAATGCAGTCTAACTCAACAACTGGGATGTTATCTGCCTACAGGAGGACTCCTCCTCTGAGACGAGCTTGCATAACTAACACTACTATTTGGCACTGGGTGGATGCTTGCATTCAAAGTGCTTAGAAGGCACCATAAAGGCATATTTTTTAATCATACGTGACGCCAGTGGGACTCAAACCCTTAACTTTGACAGTAAACATCAGTAAACATGGCCCACTCAACCAAATGAGCCCTAGGACCACACACATAAAGCACAATCTTGGGAAAAAATAGTACCTGGGGGTTTTGTTTCTAAATAACAGTGCAGTCTCTATATAGAAGGTTAAACATTTTGGCTGCGACTATGTCTGTCTGGTATTTTGTTGGAAGATAACCCCTACTGTATGTGACAATAGCCTCAAGCATGTGTTTTCTGCAGCTCAGAAATATTACCCGACTGTGTTTTGGTCGACCGCAAGAAAACAATTCACTTTGGAATTAGGAAGTACAAATAAAGAGTTTCTGCCAATAAAATGTCAGATCTAGGATAGTGATGCCCTGTGGCTGGAATGACCCAAAGCTTTACTGGGAATTAAAGCCAATGCAGGTTACCGACTGTAGGGGAAGACCAGAGGTAATCTGAGTCAGCACGGCTCCCTTCGCGCTACTGTGTAGTAAAGGCTACCGAAGGAGGCCATGCTGCTTTAGGTGAGGTAAGGAGGAGTTCTGCCTTCCAAAAGTTTGTGTGTGTACTCCCTCCTACTCATTCTCATTGTTCCTTTTCATTCTTGCTCCTTTCTGGTACACACAATCACTCCTCACTCTGTTTGGATGTCTAGTTCTTTGTCAAACCTGATTCTCTCAGAGAGATGTTGACCTTGGAGAGAGTGAAAGCATAGAAACTTACTGAGAAAATGCACATTAAAGGTGCTCCCCAAATCCAACTTTAAGACTGAAATGAGAAAAAAGTCACTGTGTCTTCCATTATGCAAATCAATGATATAATCTGGAGAGAAATAATCTTTGGTATATTATAAAATTATCAGCATGCAATCTGAATTCCATTATTTCTTAAGAATGTCATTAAAACTATTTACAGAAAGCATGGCCTTACTGCATATTATCTGAAATATAATATTAATTTTGCAGTACGTCCTTACTTTGTAGTACTGCAAATTTAACAAACTGCAAAATGCAAAGCGTGCTGTTAAGTCTTTCTCGGTTAATATGGGATGCTCTAACAAACATTTTTGGGATATAATATCCGCATCTGTTTGAATGGTCAAAGTCTGCATAGCGAGTATACTAAAAGAAATGATGATACAATACCACTGCAATATGATCAGAAGAAACTAACTGACTTCCTCAACACAGTGGAAAAATCCATTTCCCAAGCTGATAGCTGAGTAAAGATGTTGCTCCTCTTATGGATATGAAGGGCAAAAGACAAAACAGAGGACCCTGGCATACTGACTGAGCTATGCCCTCATTAAAGAACAGAGTTTCTCATTGTGGTAGCAGTTATACAAGAAAAGAAAGCTGGTGATTATTTTATTGGTTGTTTGTGTTAAGTAGGGTGACATTTCAGAGAGAAATGGCTAATTACTTTGTGTCAAACCCTTTCTCAATACTTCAGAGAAGGTACAACAGAAGTGAAAGATGAATGATTTTTACATGAAACTGCCCCTGAAGAGTTTTGCTGTGCGCAGGGCCCAGTGCACTTCTTTGCTAAGAAATCCTAAGCGCCTTCAAGGTGCTCCATCTACTTTACAGCAGATGGGTACTCCTTGTCCAAATCAACACAAAATCCTGCTTTCCTTTCGATGGCGTCCTTTGAGTCACGTACAGAGTTCACGTTTTGCATTTGAATGCAGCACAGGTAAAACGTATCTTGCCTGGACAAAGGTAAGAGACACAATGACTTAACAAAGAAACAAATAAGTGTGTCAACATCAGTGCATTTACCACCTTCTGGGATAATTCAGTTAATATTTGCTATTTGCTGACAGCAGTTGTAGACCAGAAGCTGTTCTATTAAGATCATTTAAGGTCAAATTATACGTAGGGATGTCAGTTTTGGTTGATTTTGCTTTCCAAAGCCTGGCAGCCATTAACTGGTAACTAACCTGTTCATTATTAAGGAAAAAAAAAAACGCAAAATGATGTGAAATACAAGAGGCCTTTCTTTATAGTCCCAGCAGTCAGTTGACTCAATGAGCTTAAAGGACAACTTCGGTATTTTTCAACCTAGGCCCTATTTCCCCATGTGTATGTGTGCGTATGATTCATGGGTACAACTCGTACTAAAATTGGTTCAGTATTGAGAGAGGCGGATGCAACCAGAGCCGCGAAACAAGCTAAAACGGTAACGGGGGCAAATACGTCCCGTATAAGTTTGCGCATTAAAAGTACTTTTTTTCGCCACTGACCGGTTCAGATCGCCAGTGCTATGAGTGGAGTCAGCTGTCAGTCAGTGTTGGAGCAGAGAGGGGGAGAGCTGCCCCGCTTGGTACTGTAAGTGAGTATGTGTGTATGAAGTGTGTGTTTTTTCGCTACTGACCGGTTCAGATCGCCAGTGTTATCTCTGTAAATAGCATACTAACTTAGCCTTTCCCTTACCTCTGGGCTGTGTGATGTCACAAGCTTTGCTCCACTGTGTCTGTAGCTCTCTCTACTCGTGGGACAGCTGTTTTCTTGAGGAAGAGGTGTTTCGGGATTGGATGTCTTCTCTTCTTCGGCTGGCAGTAGTCATCTTGGGAGAAGTGAGCACTGCAGACCCGATGGTCTGCAAGGCACAGTGTCTGGACAGGAGTGTTAGCATCCATTTGTAGCACAACTAGCCACAACTTCAGCATCTCGCCGTCCGACAAAGGCAGCCTATGAAAGCTGTACGGGGTGTTGCGCGACATCCTGTTCTTGCGTTCGGGAAAAAGGCCCGTTTATTTGAGCACTCCAAAAACTCCGGTAACACTCCAGGGGGTAGCACGTAAAAGACTCCGTCCCAAACTCTGACTCTTCTAGCGTAACACACACACTTCATACACACATACTCACTTACAGTACCCAGCGGGGCCGCCCTCCCCCTCTCTGCTCCAACACTGACTGACAGCTGACTCCACTCATTCACACTCACCACTGCCCCAGGGCCGCTACAATATGCTATCTACAGAGATAGCACTGGCGATCTGAACCGGTCAGTGGCGAAAAAAAGCACTTTTATACATGACGCATTTGCCCCTGTTACCGTTTTAGCTCATTTCGCGGCTCAATACTGAACCAATTTTAGAACGAGTGGTAACCATGAATCATACGCACACATACACATGGGGAAATAGAGCCCAGGTTGAAAAATACCGAAGTTATCCTTTAACTGCCGCATTTCAAAGCACTATCTATTTAGATGTGGTGAAAGTTTAATGTTTTGTGATGTAAATATCTTGCCTTTTATTTTGTTTAATGGTTTGCTGACATAAAGCCGACTAGCCATGTTAACAAGCGAAAACATGGTGCCCACAGCCCACCCTGCAGTCTCCACTGATTAGCTAGCCTTGGCCGCTCGGCACTGTGCACCGTTAACCAATTCAGCGTTTACAGCTGGTAACGCCGTCCCACCACCAGGACAACAGAAACATGATGACCCACTCAGGTCTCCCCCGGGAAGCCCTGGTGAGTAAGTAGCTTCATTGTAAGTAGCTTCATTTTGAACAGCAAAACCCATAAGGATTGTTAAGTATGTTTACACCACTAGCTGTGGTGACACTGCTAAAGGTGCTAACAGAGAGAACAACGATGTTAAAGGGGATGTATGGCTAAAAACTGAGCCACTAACTCACCAGAGCGGCCTGACGGGAGACCGGAAAGTTTGCACAATGTTTCCACAGCAACACTACAGAGTTGACACAGCGTTGCCGAATGATCCACACTAGATAGCTCCCACTAGACTTGGGTGGTGTATAGTGCAGTAACCTATAGACCGTTATGCGTAACAGGTCAAAAATATTCTTGGCAGTTGATTGAATAATAGTTAACCGTAGGGCTGTCCCGAATGCCATTTTTTAACATTCGGACCTTCGGCAGAATTTATAACGAATATTCGTTCACGGCGGGCGGGCAGGGGCTGTGGCCGTGCTGCCTGCTCTCTCCGGTTTTACGCCAGGCTCGGCTCCTTTCAAAGACTCCTTGCGAAGCACTCCTCCGGGGTTTTTTCGGACCTAATTGCGTTGCAGAGTTTTGCACAGCAGCGACCGAAACTTTGCTCTCAAACCACAAAAAAATGTGATGGCACAACAGTCTCCTTCAGTACATTATTCTATGCTTTCTTTTGATTTTCACATTGGCTAGTCATCCTATTTAATTTGTCTTCTGATTAAATCGGAACCGTTGAAACAAGTTGTAGGAAGCCTCTGCAAGTAATTGGTTGCTGGCAGACACTCTGTGCTGCAATAAAATGGTTAATCAGCAGTGCCGTGCACTGTAGAGCCGATGCGCTGCTGGTTCTGCCGGCCTGAATAGAATATAATGTCTATAGCCTTACTGTTGTGTACAGCCTTTATAGACTGAGCTGAGTAGTGATGCGTGGGTCGACCCGTAACCCGCGGGACCCGCAAATGGACCTGCGGGTCGGGCAGCAGTGATCGTCTGTTAAATCGGTCTGTAAATGATATTTTGACATTATTGGCTATTACTGTCATGGCATCCGAAGGTACTGATGCGTTGAGCAGGTGACAGTCCGCGGTCGTTTTCAAAACACACTTGTGTCACGCACTCCAAAAGAAACTTGTTGAAACTTTAAACAATAATTTATTGTACAAAACGGGGGAAACAAACGTTGACAAAAACGGTTCCATAATTCATATTAAATTCAAAAGATAACGAAAAAACAGCTACAAGTTAGAGGGAATAGTGATAAAGTGGTAAAACTTGGCATTGATCCACAGCCTCAGACGGATGCGCTCAAGTCTGCCGTGCGCACAAGCTCCGTTGGTAGGCAATACTATATTTTCACATTTTTAACAATGCAATTTAAAAGTTTTGATTTTTAATGATAACCTACATTTACCAACAACAAAAAGACTACATTTAGCACCAAAAAAAAAGGTAAAAAATAATAATAATAGTAATAAAAAAATAAGTAAATAAAAAAACGAATATCGAATACCAAATTTTCATAACGAATACCTACCCATAGAAACGAATATTCGAATATCTGAATATTTGGGTACAGCCCTAGTTAACCGTTGACATCCCTGATTATTAACCTACTGAAAATGCCAATATTACATAATCTTTTGGGTTTCATTTTATAGAAGTTTACCATGGATGAGTCAGATTTTAAATTTCAGAAAATGCTCATTGTGGCATATTTAGTGCATACTGACTGACCTCACTATGACATGGTTGAAATTTGCGGAATAAAAGTAAGTCTGTACTTAGAAGACGAAGACATGGAGGGCAGGCAAGGAGGTGAGGGACTAAAGGAGAGTAAGAAGGGAGGAGAGGGGCCTGGGGCACAAAGAGGAGCTAAGGCAAGAAAAGGAGATGTGGATGATTAACGATGTCAGCTCCAACTGGATGAAAAAATACAAGTGTTGTCCGGTTTGCATTGCCAGGGAGACCCAGAGGCAGAAATATATGCCGCTGATATTGACCCCGAGGCGAGGGTCAGAGCTGACAGCAAAGCAGCAGTCCTTTGGGGCTCTCTTTCTCAGCCATCATCACTATCATCTTCTCTCCCTTACTGCAGTGTAACTCACAGCAGATGACCTTTTACGAATAGCGGTCAGTCTTACCTAACTAACTACCATCTGTCTTTGGCAGATCTGTGCAAATCAGGTTTCATGAAAACATAGTACAAGCAACAATCCCTTAAATTGGGATGATCAAAGATGATATGAGGCTAGACATAACTTTTCAGAATAATTACCGTTTGACTTCTTAGTCTTAGCATGTTTGGTTAGTTAGAAGGACTAAGAATAAATCATTAGTGAAGAAGGGAAACACAATTTCATGGAAGCTGCAGCTTCCTCAGGAATGGTAGTGAGGGAGTTACTCAATCGATTGATCACTGCCTTTGAAGCTGATGGACTCGATTAATTATTTAACGGGATCTTTTAACGAGGTAAAGTGCCTTGACTGGAGGCCACAAAGCTAGGCCATAAAGCTATGTATAGCTTGTCTGCCCTGAAGAATAATGCATGCTAAAATTAACAATATGCATTTTTCAGTACACAGAGCGGCGCCTTTGGGCATCAGGGTCAGTGCTTGTACCTGCAAATGTTTCATTAACCTTTGACCTCTGAGCATGGCATTTATACAGCAGAGACATTAACCAAGGGCAATGCTGATCTATACTGTGGGAACAGTACATCCTTATGTTTGTCAGTGACAGAAGGTGAGTTGTTGCACCTTTTTTCTTCACAACATAAATTTGTTCATTTGTCGCCACATTATATGTCAAGTGTATGAATGTAATATTCAGCTATGTAAGTTCTGAGGAGGAGAAAGAGTAGAGCTGCACTAAGACTTTCTAACCACAGCCTTGTATACATGATTGTTTCTTTGGAAGGGGTGAGTGGGCAATAATCAGGGAGTGAACAAGTGCAGCATTAATCCTACGGCCTGAAGTCAATAACAGTTGGCATGGCTCTGTGTGTCCCTTGCTTCTCCAACTGGATTACACACACACATGCACTCTGACGTCCCTGACTAACAATAGCACAATATTCAATAATCCTTTTCTCCATTGCTCTGCCTGACTTCTTTCACTCTCTGCTGCTTTCCTTTTCTTCTGCAATCTCATAGCTCCTCATATCTATTCCATTTTCTGGTCATATCTAAGATGCATGGGTGGAGGCCATTCAAGAAAATGCAAGCCCTACAAAGCAAAGAGAGCATAAGTGTAGAAGCAATGTAATTGCCCAACAACAAAAGGGGTTTGTGTTGGCTTTAATAGTGCAGAGGCTTCTAAGAAACATAATTAAGGCAGTTTCACCTCGTTTTCAGCACTAAATTGTGAAAGACTGGCTCGAAACCTGACTACACAAAAGATTTGTGGATGAGCCGGGGTTTTCTCTTTCCACTGGGTATAGCAGACATCTCAGAAAACAAGTGTTATGGTTGATATTTTTTTACACCATAACCCAATTACAAATATGTTCAAAACACAAAACACAATTCCTTTGACCTTAAAGTTGTTGCTGGAAATGGACATCAAGTACTTTAAATAAAGGGCAATTAAAATGCTGTTCTATTGAATAAAAAACAGTAAGTCGTCGGCATATTCACTTGCACACATTCTGGATGCCTAAAACAAAGAAACTTTAGGTAGCTGAGCACTAAGGATGCCATGTCATATACGCAGGACTATGAAATGTGTGTCCCCATCAACAAATACACACATATACACTCCAGTGTAGTTTCCTCTGTCAATATGGTGTACAAGGCCCAAGCAGAGATAAGTTTGTAGATACTGATCTTAAGTTTCCATTCCATCCCTTGCCCATCCAGGGGTCACCTTTACCTGAATGCGCAACCACACACACAAACACACCTCTTTCCTAAGACCTCACTGTCATCCTTAAATCTCAGTTTAACCCCTTACATCTACCTTCCAATACCCTGTCTAAAAGCTAATCATAAACTACTCATCACAAACAAATCTGAGGCTTGTTCTATGCTGAACAGTGTCACTTTGAAAGCAGCAGGATGCAGGCTGCAACCAGTATGAGGTATGCAGACTCTCCACCCTATGAAACCCAGTACACTGATGGTGGAGAAAGACTGACCTTGACAAGGGCCACACGAAACAGAGGAACTTGCTGCACCGACATTGGTTTCACATGAACACAGAGTCACTCTTCATTAATCCTGAAAAGCAACAGATTAGGAAAATACAGCACTACATAGGGTTTTGCAGATATTTTTGTAGTACTTAAATTATTGGAATATTTGAAAATTAGTCACCCATAATTGCTTAGCCAAATTACCAAACAGCTACTGGTATATAGCACTTTAAATCTGTTTCACATCATTGTAAAATTAATAGCTTTCGATTTGTTTACTGTTGGTTTAAAGTTGGGTTCTTGGAAATTGGAAAGGGTGCTTTTAAAACTTTCTGACATTTAATGGATTAAAAAATTACTGCAAACTAAAAAAGTGCACTCAATACAGTTATCCTAATGTGATGCAGCCACCAGAGCTTATAATGGCCACTCTAGACAATGCCTGTGATTCCAGCAGACATGCCGCAAAGCGATTCAGGAGCTAAAAATACGTAGCTAGTGTATTTTTGACGGGGCCTTGGCGCATTGCACACAGATCAGTTCTCCTGCTAACAAGCACCATTTGTAAATTATATAGTTACAACATTATTATGAAGATGAATGTATTGTTAACAACTAAAACACAGCCAAAAATCTCTGATTCATGTCGTTCATATGGACTTTTAATGGTATTAACTTTGTCTGTAGGCTACAGCACAACAAAATAGAAAATGACAACAATAAACACAATTAAAACAGATGGACAAAATTAACTATGTAGCCTAACTAACCTTTGGTGGATGAACATATATTAAGAAACTGACCAAATCAACAAAAAATATGCAAATCCACAAAATTGGGTAGACAAAACACTCACTGCTTCTGAAAAGCTCCCTGTGTGGTATGATGCCGTACAGAGGACAAATGAAAATTGGTCGCAGGTGGAACAGGTGCAGCTCTGCGTGATGGTATTGTCCCTCCCAGCTCCCTTACAGTCAAAATGGTGGCTAAAATAGCAAGGCCTTACGCCTTACTAATGAAAATAATCATTAGTTGCAGCCCTAATTGCAACAGTTGGCAGTTGGCATAGGCAAGGTCTATGTCCGACACTTAACATCTGATTTCAAATGTCACAAGACCATACAGCTAGCCATGAAGATTAATGTAGTCAAAGCGGAAATCGTCATACTCACACTTCCAACTTCCTTTATTTTCCTCTGACCCCATGCTTTACCAAACACGCTGCCTCCACAACAGTCAGTTCAGATAACTGAACAGGGGACAGCGAGCAGGTTGAAAGAAAAGATTAGATATAATGAGAGAAAAGTCTGTCTGCACAATTACAGCTTTAATTAAAGCCAGGGACGATGCCAGAGGCAGCGAGGCCACTGGCCAATAAATGTAAAGGTTATCTTCTTGACAGACAAACAGGAACATAAAATAATTACAGCTTTGAACAAAAGTGACTAGCATATGGCTGGTCTGGCCTGTATGTGTCTGTACATGATCAAACCTTAAGTTAAAAACACCTCAGTGATGCAGCTGCTAAAGTTAAGATGATAAGTTGTTATGAGTGTTGGGACTTGAATGAACGCCCTTTCCAAATACCCAATCCTCAAAATGTTCTCTCTCTTCAGTGCAGAGCCTTGACAGATCTTTGAGGTAATTCAAATTTTAAAGTAATACATCAAAGGTCGCTTCAATATTGCAGAATATTAACTCGCTTTAATAGTCTACAGAGCTCAATATACTGACCTTGGGGTCCAAACTAAACCTACTGTCAGACATTTGTAGTTGATACACATTTTGTAGCTGACACACACTTCAGACTGCAATTCAAAGTGACTGAAAAAAGAAAAAAAGCTATTAAAATGCAATGATACAGACTGTACAGTTACCTTTGCTCCACGTAGCATTTTAACAAAGATAACTGAGACTAGTAACCATCAGTTTGCAAACCAGTAAGTATCAAGAAGAGAAACAGCCTTGTTCCCTACACTTGAGCAGGAATGATCAACAGCATTTCAGATTGAACATGCTCACTTTGACTATTTGCTCCTTCAAATTGGACCCATTATAACGAGCTTAACTTCAAAAGGAAACTGATAATATGTCTGTGGTAACTATCTGAAAATGTTTAATGATGACATTCCTGCCTTGTCTTTCATTGCACACAACCCCCCCCCCCCCCCCCCCCCCTCTCTTTACTTTTATTTTTGCTTAATTTACACCCCTGTTGAAGTACTTACAGTATGACAAATGTTTGTAAAATATTCTAATATACGGCTAGACTTTCAGGCCGTTCGTTTTGTAAGACCACAGACACCTGACCTATTCTTTTTTAATGATCTCTGTAATTGTTTTAATATTTTTGTAGGTGTTTTTTAACTTAGAAATGACAAAAATGTTAAATTTAAATTGAATACATCAATATTTAAATGCTTAGATTTATGTGTCATAAATTCAGATGCTTTATTTGATTATACAGTATATCTCTATCGGGGGGTTTTTATAGTATTTTTTTATTTATAACCTAACAAAACCTAGCTATAATTTAATCTCTTTGTGAAGTGCATAACACTCAGTTTCAAGGGTGTTGATTTAACTCTTGTTATTTTTGGGTTTAACAAAACATCATCACTACAGCCTCCAAACTGAGTTGAAACCTCTCAGGCACAGTGTCAAAAACAAAAAGATAAGTGATTTAGCACAAGGCTGCTGCGTTGGGTAACACAATGAAAGATCCAGGAATTGACCGTGCTGTGGGTTTATGCAAAAATCTAGTGGGCTGCTTTAGCCATAGTGGGAGGCAGCAGTGGGAGCTTGCCAAGACCTCAAAGGAGCTCAAGCCACCGGAACACAAGCTTAAAACTGAGTGCCCAGGCAAGATGTGGATCAAAATCAAGGATCAAGCCATGGTGCTGAAAACTGAACAGTAAACTGCTAATTCATGTTCTCCCCTCTGATCAGAGAACTAGACACTTCAGTCCTACATGACACAATATTGACATCCTGAAGGAAATCAACAAGACACTCAGCACACCGACTGATCTCACTGATGCCCTCTCAGGAGAGCGATATGTTAACATCTTCTCTGTGAAGTCACTCTTCTGAAGCCAGTTCTCCACTTCATCCAAACATTTATTGTGGTAGCAAAGGAAGATGACTCACATCTCAAATGATTTAGCCAATCTTTAGCTCCTATAAATGGCTGTTTTCTAGATTTGTTTTCAGTTCAATCTGGATTTTAAAAAAAAGCATACAAAACTCTCTGTCAGTCACATTTAGTTTGCTAAAATGAGCCCAGACTTCAAAGTCTCTCAACTGATCCACCATTATCGTCCACAGAATGTGAGGATAAACACAACATAATCAGTCTAATGAACACATTGTTATTTGCAGGCTGGATACATAGAGAATATATACAGTATCATTTTTAAACTTCAATTAAAAATGCCTATTTGCAAAATGGATTAAAGTGAACAAGATACAAGCACTGATGTCAGCACCAACTCTGTCAGGAACTGCCACGAACTGCCCCGTTTGCAGAGGTTACACTGGTATAGTTGTATTAGGGTAAACTCTCTTAGAAAGGATAAAGATTTGAATGCATCGTCTCCTGACCTTTTGTCATCTCTACACAGGTTCCCAAATTAATTCCCATTTATTTGTTTGGTTGTGTTTGTTGTCAGTGGAGATTAGGGCCATGAATATTCATCTCACAGGTGGTGAGCCACAGGCCAATCAAATGTCGAATCCCGTGAGTATTCTCTCATGATGTCAGTCATTTCATGCTCAAGTGTGGTAAACCATTTCATGCATAATCACAGATGAGAGGGGGGATTGATGTGTGTCTATGGGCATATGTGTCCATGTGAGCAAGAGCAAAGCACTCAGACCAACCGCAATATCAGCTCTTCCCTCACAAGCTCCAGTCCCTCACAACCACATTTCATTTATGACTGCGATGATGAGTGGATGAAAAAAAAAAAGAGATTAGCTGTGTAACATGCTTGACAAGATGAGAAAAAGAAAGAGGGGAACGCACAGAAAGTACTGAAGGCCATCATGCACAATCCATATTGACGCAGCACTCAATAATCCCCCCCTTCCAACTCAATACATGTGCTTAAGTTGCAAACAGCCTTAAAAGCTCCGTCTTAAATCTTTACGGCAGGTGCCCTCATAAACTTCATCACAAATACATTTCTCTGCGGAGGCTTGCCGGCAGCTCGGACACAGCCTTTATTAAGAGGCTTCCAAACTCATGAACATGAAAGAAGAAGAGGTGACAAAGAGAAGTAGCACTTCAATTTTCATTAAATGGATTATCCACTATCTTTTGCCGGAGACCATTATGATATGTCCATTTTCCCTAGGTTGGGAGGAGGGGGATATTCTACCATCAAACTAATACCTCTACCATCTACAACCACACCAAATTCTGTTTTCAAATTTAACACTTTAAGGTTTCTATAAATATTTCTGACTTACTTTTCCAAACTTTCATCAGTCCACAATCCACATGCTAAGGACCGTGGGTCAGACTCAAACCCGGGCTGCTGCCAAGGACTCAGCCTATATGGGGCGCAGTGGTGAAGAACACCAGGAGCAAATCCCAGGAGTTGAGTTTTCATTCACACAAAATTATGACTGGTGTGGTAAATGCATGCCAAATTAAACAGAGCACACAAGGCCAAATTGCCTCCTAAATTTCCATCGTCCATTATTGACAAGCAATGTAGCATTTGCAGGACTTTTTTTTTTTTAAAAGGAGCCTGGCACAGTGCTTTCACCACAAACAACACACTGGGGCTGACTGATCACTTCTAGCAAACTTGACTTTTCACTGATTTCTTTTAACCAAATATTCTCTGGTCTAGTTCAGCTAAAAACACAAAAACACCTAGTCCATTAGCACATTACCATGTTGTTAACTACTACATACCTTTGTAGCTGACACTGACATTATCTTCACTTCACCTGTTTTGCTGTCTTTGGCAGTTTAGATAACAGACATGTGAACTGACCACGGATACTTGCCTCATTCATGGACTCACAACAGTGCAGCCCTACAGCTCACAGCAATGCAGAATGAATATAGCAGAAACACTGGAATAGATATTTGACATTTCTATTTTTTTTTTTTTTTTTCAAAAGCCTTTTTTTATAATGTCAAATATCCATTCCAGTTTTTCCCCTATATTATACATATCTATTTCTACTGTACAATTATAGGGGAAATACTGATATGACAATTTCAGAACTTTGAAGCTTGAGTGATTAATACCCATGAACACTCAAAGCTTCAACGGGACATGATGGGATCCGGGGGTTAATAGTGATCAATTATAATATTCATATGCACTAATCATTCACCTGGACCCAACCTAACTTTGGTAGGGCTTAGCGCCGGTGTAAGTGTCTGAGGACGAGAGTGATAGAGAGAGAAGGTGGAGGGTGGACTATTGCATGCAATGGTTCTGTAAGTTATTATCATTTGCCAACTCCTTTCAGTTTCCTCCACCAGTTTGCTTGTGAAAAACATCACTTACCATGGCAATGATTGAAGCTTTAAAGCATCGAGGTCAGCCCCAGTGTCGATTAGGAAACCCCTTTCAAAAGAGAACTGAACAATTCTGTCTAGAAACAATTTTCAAATACACACAATAATAATTATGGTTTATTAGTTAAATACAACTATGATTGTCTATGATAAGTCTTTAATTCATATTAATGACAATGCCACATTTAAGTTTAGGCCTTAGGTGTTTTCGTCATCCTGTTTTTCAGTCGACGATGTTCAAATCATGACACGTTTGCTAAAGAACACATAAAGCCTCCAAAACTGAATTTACATAAGACAATGACATGCAGTCCGAGCTATCAGCTGCTCAAATGGCCAAAAATATCTATCAGCTTCAAAAACTCATGAGTCAAACTTTAATGAACCCATACAAATCCATATGATTGGGCACTTCGAGGGGACATTATGTAAATAAGTTGATCATTACATGGTTGGTCTCCACAGCTTGTAGTACACTGAGTAGATGCGACCTCGAGTCACCTTTGTTTGCCCCCTGCCAGCAATTTGCAAGTATGAGGGAAGAGTCCGGCCAAGCGTGTCGCAGAGTCAGGGCTAATGCCATCCACCCGCACATAAATAAACTCATTAATAAAGTGGCTTCCACGCTGTCTCACATTCCATCAAAATGCAAAGTGCTGATTCGGATGTACCCTCGAGGGCACGTTCCATATTCCACTTAATTATTGCCTCAGAGTTTAGTGCCCTTCCTCTTTCCCCATTCTTCCCCCTTACTCTGTCTTTCCATCCCCACCCTCTACATAGCACATTCACCCTGACCTATTTTTTCAGTTTACCCATGCCCTCTCATTTATTTATTAAAACAATAGCAGAGAGAAAGAGATATTCTAATGGGTTGACAAGGGACTTTTTGTCTGTCAAGACTACGATGGAAGTACACAGAGAGAGGTGACAGGTGTCTCTGCACTGCAATACAAATCACTGCATAATCCTGTAATCCCTCACCAAAAGATGACAAGGTTAGGCAACAGGGAGGCCTTAGAGTTCACCAGGTCATTATTATTTCCTTTCTATTACAAATAAAACCAAGCTGCAAATAGCTGACAGACTTCTGTGGCCTATTGTGGCATTACATCATCATTATAAATTATTGTATTTCTCTCATGCTCATCTCTCTACCCATACCCTTTAATGTCATGTTCACAGATTAAATGTTCAGTGTACAATTAAATCCCAATGTAGTTTATCAAGTTCATTAAGCAGTAGGGGAAAAACACTTGCACCTTATTTTCTCTAATCAGAAGCAAAGAAAGAGACATCATGGTTTTCTATATAGACTATTAACCATTGGGGCAAGGAGGGAGGCAGAGGCAGCAATGAATAGAAAGTGAGACGTGGTTTGAAGAGATGTCTGGCTCTGGTGAAACAAGTGTTTTATTATTTAGAGGAAGGGGAGCAGAAAGAGAAGTGGAGGCAAGAGTGGAAAGGGTTTGTCCAATGCCAGGACTGCCTCTACTCCACCATTTCAACTTCACTCAACACAATATCCCCACCCTTCTCGTTCCCTTTACTTTGTCAGCCGGTAAAAGGTAAAGTACAAATTACACAAGAGTTGAAAAAACAAGCGTCTTTCTTGCAGTTCTGTCATGGCAACACTGATGCCTTCCAAAGGCAATTTGGCAAAGACAGGGGTCACTTGGATTTGGTTGAGGGATCTTAATGCAATGCCACATCACAAAAACAAAACAAAATTTTTGTCACCTAACTGTTGGCACATGTGGGTGCACACAGAAAGTGCTACAAGCTGCTCTTCCTTCTCAAGCTCAATGTTAGCACAAAGACAAGAAAGAGAAAGGAGAAGCAAGCTGCTTTTCAGAATGTAACATTCCTCTGATGTGTTAACACTGTTACCAAGCAAGCGCTAACGAGACAGCATCAATCAAATACAAACTGAAAACAATTACTTTAGAGCTCAGCGTCATCCCAAGCAATGGATTTAATAGATCTTCAAGCACTGCTTTTAAGGGGCTTGTTCATGTTTTCTTTCAAATAAATCTGCTGGGAAGCTTTCAACGGTTATCAACAGTAATCAACTGAAACCATTCAGCATGTGTCAGGTCGAACCACATTTTTTATGAGAATTAAATCTCATCACTAGGTAAACAAGAAAGCACAGCACCATCACAAATGTGACTGTCATCAAAACACATCACACATGGTCAGATTTAAATCAGAATTAGAAAGTAGGTTTTCACATACATGCAATTTGCCTTGGTAATTTGGAGCATGGACTTCAGCCTCTTGCAAAAGGAAAGTGTTTCAAACAGTTTCTGTCTGGAGTGGGAAGGGTCGGCCATAATCTTTTCTGCTTGCCTTAGGGTCCTGGAGGCATGCATGTTGTGGAGAGAAGGCTGATTGCAGCCAAATCAACTTCTCATTGGAGTGAATTATACACTTTAGTCTGTGTTTGTACTTGGAAGTGGCAGATGGTGATGGAGACGGTGAGGACTGACTCAATGATGGTGGTGTAGAAGTGTAACGTCATTGACTTTGGCAGGTTGAACTTCTTTAGCTGCTGCAATAGTGCCCATTAAGCGAAAGGACTCCACAGTGTTGAGTGAGTCACAAAGGGTGATGGGGTAGAATTAAATCCACAACCATCTCTTTTGTCTTAGAGTGATAAACTCAGATTGTTTGTCACCTGATGGTCAATCTCCCACCTGTAGGCAGATTTATCCCCAACTGAGATAAGCGCAATTAGGGTAGTCATCTGCAAACTTCAGAAGCTTGACATGCTGACTGGAAGTGCAGCTTTGTGCTGGGAGAAGAGTAGTAGCAACCTAGAAGCAAACTATTTGGTGCTATTTTTGCATGTATTTTGAAGTTACTCACGATGGTAAGCAAGGCTTACTTTAGTTAAATCCCTGAAGAAGTAGGAACTCTCAAAAGTAGGAAAATAAACAATTAACCGTCTTTAAGGTAAAAACCCGCACATTTTGCAACCAGAACAATTGCTTCATATCTCCGTGCTCCAACAGGCAGAGCAAGCTCCTGACGTGCACAGCTATTGAAAGCTGGGATGTGTATTACAGGCTTGTGTGACAGCCACTCACAAATACCACCTACTGATTAACCATTACACGCATTTAGTGAGAGCAGTTTTGTTGGTTTCGTTTTTTTAAGGCTGATACTGATTATTAGTAATCAAGGAGACTGATGACTAATATTTCGAACCGACATACATTTGCATTAAAAATGAAAGTTAGAACGACACAAACCCCAACACAAAACTATGAAGAAATGCCTTTAAGCATATATTCAATTCAATGCTACATAAGATTTTCAACATCATCTATAAAAAGAGCCATAGCTCTTTCCATGCTGTCATCTTCTTTACATGTACCGCAAGCTGACTTCCCTGGTGTTGGTACATATATGCAATATTCCATCCATTCATCCATCCATACTTTGAGAGCGAAAGAGAAAGAGAAAGAGAGAGAGAGAGCGAGAGAGAGTGTATGGACTAAAGTTTTGACATAACAAAAACTTTCTATGATCATGAAGCCCAGTGTTACTCCTCAACTGTCTAGTTCATCAATGAAGTGTATGTAATACACTGCTACAATGTACTACACTGAAGTCTCTACTTACAGTAACAGAGTGACAGCTGACTCATATGAATGGTCCAATGCGTGCTGAATGCCCATCGGCAGATCTGCGTTGTATAGGCCACATCTGATGTATAAAATGTCTGTATCCTCACTGTGCTGCATTTTTATATCTAATGATAATCTTGTCACATCTCTCGCCTGCGTTCAGGCACCATCTCATTCCCTTTACCTCTCCTTGCAGTTCTCTCATACCCATACAGCTAAAGGTTTATCCAGTAATTTAATTAGTAATTACTTTTGTGTATATGTTACCAGTGAAAAACACTGGGTGTTTCTGCAACTTCAGCATAGAAGATTTTGAATTTTACTTCAGTTTTATCTGCTGTCTTACATTCGACACACAGCTCTACATGATCACAGGAGCAGCTCCAGTCTGGGAATGTGTTCATCTCTGCCCATCTGTGGCACAGCAGCACTTCAGTATTGATAGAATATCACTTGTGATGTTTAACCAATCAGATAGTAATTAACGATTTATTAATAATAAATGCAAATAATCTGCTTAGATAAACAAAACAATGATTTTAATAAATGTAAAAATGCTGATTTTTTGCGGCCGATAACTGGCCAATAGTTGTGAAAGCTTGTAAAATATCGTGCTTGTTAAAATACACTGGTTATGCTGAGCTATTAAGTGCAATTAATAAATGCTCAGAGGAGGACAGGGTGTCTTTCCCTTCTTTTGAGAAAAGCTGCTACGTGATTCCACAAATACAAATGACTCAATCTCAGTTTGATACTGCTGTGGGCAGATATTAGCAGTATATTAAGGACAACAGTTGAATTCCCCTCACCTTAAATGTGAATGGAGACTCAAACATTTTAACATCTTTCCTTGTTTCACCACAATAGTACAAAATAATCAATTCAGATTCCAGTAAATGTATATTCAGTTCACGTAAATCCTGGCTGATTGCCTGAGTGTTTCTAATCAGCCTTGTGTAACAGAACTGCCAGAAGATGACTTAATAGTATTCATATACGCTTCCAGCAAGCCCAAACCATATGTTGTTTGAAACTTGGATCTGTGAGTAGAATGTGATTTAACTGTTTGGTTCACCAAAGCATCAGTAGGGTAGCTAAAAATATCAAACACACACACAGAAAAACAACACATCTCATGCCAAGCATCCACCCACCTGCCCACCCATATACATGCAAAACATGCCATTTATGCCACACACAAACACTTCACAGTATGACTGTGTTTGTGCCAAAGACAGGACTGTGCTGTACGTGTGTTAAAACAGATAATACTGGAGAGGAACAGGAGCCAAACCCAGCAGCTGTTCTCAACTCCATGCCTGGGGGCTGATAAGGGGAGTCTCTGAGACCCGTGACCCCAGATGCGCTGTCTCATTCTGGGCAGAGAGAGCATTTGAGGGTTAGCCTCTCTGGTCATGAATTATTCCACGTCCATGCCTCCCTGAGTACCTGTAGTCTGCTCTGCAGAGACAGAGTCAAGGGGCTTTGACTGACAAAGCCTTTGATCCCACAACAGCCACGCACTCTATGATCAGCGTCTCTCCGAAGGAGGGAAGACCAGAGCTCTCCTGACACTTTCTCCCAGTGAGCGCTCTCGCTTTTACTCCCTCCATCGCTCTCTCTCTATCCCTATCCCTCTCTCACGCTTTGTCTGAACTCTGAACTCTGTCCATCTGTGTTTCCTACTGTTTTTCAGAGCACCACCTCACAACACAAGCTTTGTCTTGGATTGTCTGTTAAACAGAGACCTCCGAGATAAGAACTCCGATGCAACAAACTACTAAACTGCAGTCTAGAGATAAATTGTCTTCACAAGCTTTAATTAACTGTAGCACTGTACTTGACATCAGAGGTCAGAACTGAGTAAATAGTGCTCATATCTGTATCCATATCCGGACATTTTGCTAAGTACTCATGACAATATAACAAGACCTCTTCTTACTGATTTTCCAGAATGCATCAACAGCCCCATCCTTAATAAATGAGGCCCTTCTCTGACTGATTGTCACAACACTATGACACCCCCCTGGTGTACCCCTTTTTCTAAGTCTAATATATACCAAACATTTATCTGTCTCTGATCTGCAGTTGCCCACTGTTTCAGCCAAATTTCCACTGACATGGTTTACATTCATGCACCTGGTTTGTTCTCAAATGTGCTTTGATAAACAGGTCAGCCGCCTGTTCCTGGCAGTTGACACTGGGCAACAGGTAAAGTCATCGGCAGTGAAAGTATACAAAAGTAATGTGTACTTGCTGTCCAAACAATATTCACTGGTACAAGAGACACAGATTTTATATCAAGAATATTCTGAGGAGTCAAGATGAAAAGTGGTTGCAGCCAGGGCTGAAAATTAACACCCGCCAAGCGCCAAACGCGGGTAGATTTTCCATTTGGCGACTAAATCTCAGAAGGCTATCTGCCACATTGGCGGGTAAATGTTTGTACCAGCGCTCTGTTTGTTGTGTGTCGCACTTAAAATTGCTGCCTGCTGCATCAAGGAACCTGTAGGCCTACTCGGAGGACACGCGCGCACATAGGCATATCGCGCGCCTAGATCCATGATCTGCTGTTAGTAGCAAGTAAGCTATCACCCCGGGCGTCATGTGGCGACATTTACCAGGTGTAAGTAAACCACCGACAAAACGAAAAAACACAGACGAGGACGAAGCTGAAACGTTACAGAAAAAAATAAAGTTTTGTGAGACATGGAGGTTCGGCGATAACGGCGTTTCAAGAGGCTGGCTACACTATGATGCTGAGGGTACAGTAATGAGCTGTAATGTATGTCGGCAATACGCTAAAGAAACAAAACGTAACAACTCGTTTGTCATCATTTGTAACAAAATGATGAAGCTGGAGAGCATGCGTGACCATGAATGCAGCAAGTGTCACATAGCCTGCTATGTAACTGTAAATTACTGTTATGTTTGAAGTACAAATTTTGAAGTACAAAGTGCAAATGGAATTTTTAGCTAAATAGATAATATTTAACTAATTTTGCTTCAAATTTCACTCTGGCCTCTCCTTTAAGCTTGTATTCAACATAATACTGTATCAACATAATACTGTATTATCTCAATGAAAAGTACTGAAACAAATGTGTATGTGACAGAAAAAGGCAATTCATTATTTTGGCTGGTAAAAAATATGCTTGGCCAGTGGATTTCTTCATCTACCAGTCCCCTTGGCCGGTGAGCCAAAAAGTTAATTTTCAGCCCTGGTTGTGGCTATTTGCCAGCTTGGACTGCCAGTATAGCCCCCAAAAAATGACCTGGTCAGGGAACGTTAATTTCATTATCAAGTAAACCCTGCAAAGGTTATGGAGAGGACTGAGGGATTAGTATTTATCACTATATTATACAATGTGCAAGTGTGATACATGTCTGGGTGACCTCATAAAAGTTCAAACTCCTGTAATACTTCCAGTACCAAGTCACAATCTGACATGTATGGCTTTTTACATAATACACATGTACAGAGTGCACTTAAGTATGCCTACAATAAAATTAGTAAAATCAAGCCCAATCAGATATTTATGACAGATGAATTGCTATGCAAAAAGAAAAACATAGCCTGTATTAAAGCTTTCCTTAAATTGTTTGCTGTAGCATCCAAAGAGTTGTAGAAGGTAGCATGGATTTGTTGTGACAGGAAAATCTGGACAGGATTTTCTCCATCAAAAGCATAAATATACAGCACATAATATACTGCATGGCAAACATCAAACAGCAGCACATTAGAGCTGTAGTACATGTGCAAAATACAAATGAAATACAGGCAATGCAATCCTCCTTTAACCCAAAGTGACCCTGTTCAATTCCCTCCATCACTGTGGGTATCATTTAATTAAGTCCACTGTTACTCACTGTGAGAAAAAGGTTCCAAGATTTTTCAAACAGAGTACAATATATTACAGTAAACAAAGGATTGGAAATGGATCAGAATTTACTAAATATAGGTGGTACATCCCTAGTGACTTGTGAATATCTTCCATATGCATGCAAATAGGTATTCGTTATCTGTACAATGTGAATGCTTGTATAAATACTTGACACAATCCCACATATTATTAGCAATATCCTAATGATGCAAAGGTTTGCCCACATGCTGATGTGAGTATGTGGAGAAAACTGTACACAGGTAACTCCTTGGGGAGGAGGAGAAGAAACGGTGCACTTGGCAGAAGACGAGGTGTGGGCGTAGTTGGCCAGGCGTCAGTATTTCTTCCTGATAGTATCTGAGTAACAGAATCATACTATCAGCTTGCAGACCTTGGTTTCATTTGTTCTTGCATGATAGCCCTTACAGCCAAGGGTGGCTCTGTCACAACCCCAGCCCCAGCTGCATGGCCCAATAGCAGGCAACAGGACAGGGCTAGAGGGGTCCGCTTAAGCTGCTGAAATGGAAGTGTTGCCAAACGCAAGGACAAAAAGGCAATGGGTGAGTGTGTGGGCATATGCTGCCATTTTGGAACATTTATCTGGTGCAAACAAACTCAAAATGTACATAGAAAGACAAAAACATGTTACGCTACCTGCGTTAAAAAAAGACTTGACACATCTTCTTTTGCTCCTCCCTCAAAACCCTTTGCTGAGCTCTATTCAACTCTGCATATGCACAGCATGCTCTGTCACGCTCTTCATGAGCACCACAATCCTTGGCTAATCTCATCTGTGAATCAATGGGATTCTCTCATCGGAACCACGAGTCTACGGCACGCCAATGGTTACACAAGCCAACAACATTTCAGAGCATCATCCATCCCACCAGGGATGACACGAGGACTGCTTCCAACACAACTCCAGCAATTCTCAGAACACAAGTCAGAAAATATATTAGGACCAGGAGAAAATCTCATGTATGAATAATAAATGATGACATGCTGTGGAGCGATTTGGTGTTGGACTCATGGGATTTAGCATGATGCAATTTAGGGATATTTGTGCAATAATCGGTAAATAATAAAACCCGCATTCTTGAAAATATCAGTAAAAATACTACTGTATTTAACTGCCTATGCCTAAAATATAGTTATATCTTAGTTTGAGGACTACTGTCATTTATACAAAACATTTCAGTGCAGCAGAAGTTTGTGCCTAATTGGTCCATAAACATTTGATGACACCCAAAACATGAATTATTGGGCATTACCCAAAAAAATATATACAGATCTGTTTGTTTACAGTGAGCTGCAAGCTACATGGGTCAATAACTACTGTTTTAGCATTGCTGACGTATGTCCTTCCAAACATTTATCTGGACAATTTCTCATAATTTTCTTTCAATGTTAGTACCATCTCCTGCAGATTAAAGGACAGACACAGGAGATGTGCATGGAGTTTCAACAGCCATAATCTGAGCTATGCAATATACTGTGACATATACAGTCTAAGCTTTATAAGCTCATTACCTTAAGATTTTCAGTTAATTCCATCAATCAAACAGTGATACTGTGTTACAGAAGTTTGTTAAGCATCCCAAAAACTAAATGCAATGGAATGTGTGTTACAAATGATGCGGCAGTGAGGCATAAATATTGACTGAATGGTATGCTTGCAGTATATTGCAGCTAGCGCTAGGGACACTGTCCCAGCGTCACTGTCACCATGAAGCCTCTTATCAAAGAAGTCATTAATATACATTTCCTCATTATGCTAATAGGTCCCCTATGGTTCCCTCAAGGGCCCTGGTGGTGCCTGACTATGAGAAGCACATTATCACCACCATACATTATATCCCCAAAAAGCTTGAATGTGCCAAAGCTTAATGATGGCCACAGGACTACATGGCACTGCAGATATGACCTTTATGTAGAGTCAGTCCTTAGGGCCACCTCCTATTTGTTTCTTCCTACTACACAAAGGAGCCTGTGAATGGTGAGTAATTAAAATCTGCATGGTTCCTGACTAATCAAGATATGAAATATATAAATACTGTCACCTACTTAGCCTCTGTTAAACGTGAAGACATAAAATGCTTGCCTGTGTCAAACTACTTAAAATATTGAGATCTTTTCCAGTAAAACATAACTAATTTTGCAAATATTCAATAGTTTCATCCTCACACATCTTATTCATGTTTATGAACAGTATATGTGGGTTTGAATGATTTTCTGTGGGCAAGTCTTCCGGCAGTGTATCTGCTCTCTCTCTCTGCCATCATTTTCAACACACAGCTTTATAGTTGTCTCTCCTCTAAGTGCTGCTGCTGCTGCTATAGATAGAAACATGATGGAGTTCTAATCAGCAAAGCTTTACGAAGAAGTTCAAATCACTGGCATTAGCTAATGTGAACTGTCAACAAGCCCTATGAGAAGCAATGAATCACAGACATCACACAGGCCTTCCATTGTGGGTGAAGCTTTATCTGTTTTTGACTATTGTTCATTTCAGCATGGCCAAAACCTTAACCTAATCATAAACAAAGATTAGTCTTACTAAATGTTAACTACAAGATAAATTTTAAATTATTGAAAAAAAAAAAAAAAAGGTTTGCCAGCTAGTGTTAGTGTCGTGATTGTGGAAAAAGAGCAACGTTCTTCCCCAACAAGTAATGAGTGTTTTAGAGTTTACAGGCTGTCTTGCCTTTATGAAATCTTCATGCTGAGTTTAAATGGTGTAGCTCATTAGTGTTTCTATCTTAAATTAACCACAAACAGACCATTTCTATGTGCTGAAAATCATCACCAGGGTCCACTGAGAACCATCTCACACAATTTTTACGGGTCTAGAGAGATTTTTCCAATAGGCAGACTAAGGCTTTATGAGTCTTTTCCTTCTTTGCCGAACTTTTAAATAAAAAGTGTTTCTGTGCACTTTCTACTTCTAGTATGCCAACTTCCTTAAAATCAGACAATAATATAAGACATATTAATTTGCATATCCGATACCCCCAGATTTTTCAATTACCAGTTTTGTACAAAGATATTAAAAATCATCTCTGGTCAATGACTCTATGCCAAGACGGTGAAAGTGTACTGACTTTTTGAATAACAGAGTATACTAACAGTAAATATAATGCTATAAACCCATGCCATGCGTGATGATAAAAGGATGAAACTGGTGTCATATGACAAAAAAAAACCCATACAAATTAATGATGATAATAATAATCATCCCTCCATAAAATCATCGTATTTTACCACTTTTTAATGTTACAATTAACTTCAAGGTGGCTGCACGGATAGCATTAAGCTAGTCCTCTTATGTTCATTCACCACCCAGACTAAGGACTTGCCACACATGAGCTGGAAATGATGGGCTCAATTTTGCAGATGAGGAAGGGTCAATTACAGTGTAATGCAGCGTCCCAGTGGAGTTATTATGTTTATATTGCCAGTGATAAGTCAAGGATGATGCTGTCTGTTTTTATGACTCCACACCCAGCATCAGCAAAGCAGTTGTAAAACTTGCCCTTCGTTCTGAGTGTGCATGTGTGTGTGTTTTTCTGCCACAAGGGAAAATGGACAAATACAGAAGATGGGTCTCTAAACACAGAAAAGAAACAACATGAATAATTAATTCACTTTAAGTTGAGTGAATATAACATGTGCATTTGTGTTCATGTATCTGTGCGTTCATAGACAAACAAGAGCATCTAAGAAATATCGTCCTTTGGCATTCCTTCATGCATCTCTGCCATAGGCGGTGAGTGAAGTAGCCACGTCAAAGAAAAAGAAAAAGTGAGATTCTGAGACAGTTAATGAGGCAGACATAGAAAGAGAGACGAGGGTGGGGGTAGAAAATGAGGCAGAAATAGACGGAGCACAGGTTGGTGTGCTGATCCGATGTGTCTGTGGCCCCCTGAGAGAGCTAAGCCAATTAGCTAATAAAGAGGAAGTGGATGAAAACAAGGCAGAGGTGGCCTAATCAGGTTGGCCTGAGGTGTGAAGGCTTAAGTAGTAGCGGCTGGAGATCCCGAAACGTGTAAGACAAGGACCTCGCTCACAGTCGGTCGCCCTCAACACTTCTTTCCTGAAACTGACACCCATATGGTGTAACAAAGTCTCTGCTTTGTGAAACCCAAAGGAACCTCTGTTTTAATTATTGCACTGTTCTGTAATAGTCAATTCCCACTTTTCCATTTTCTCATTTCACCAGCAGAGCAGATAGGGTAATAGAAATGAGGCCACAGCGATGGGAATGGAAACTAGCCTTAAAACATGTGCTGAGAGAGCGATGTAAGGAGAGACCCCACTAAACAGTTCTTTATACTTCACTGGCTTCGTGATCACATGGACTCAGCCTGAAAGGTAGGCATTTTCAGATGTATCCATTTATCCATTATCTGACATCATGATGATGGGATCTGGTGGAGATGACCCTATAGATTTCTAGTGTGATCATAAAGCACAAGAGATGTATTCAGGATTAAAATGCATTTGTGTTGCAGTAAATTGTGTTAAGACATGTACTTGATAAGGCTGCCTTATTAGGCAAAGAGACTGCTATCATGAACCAATTATACATAAACAGAGATGTCAGCCGATAAGGAAGAGGCCATTACGACTCAGCATAATTGATTTTACCATGGAGTCTCTTTCTTCATGTCATTTTGAGTATGAAAAAATAAATAATTGCTCACGATGTCATGTTGAATCTATAACAGTACCTTGGCTCTGGCAGTGAAAGCACACTATACAAGAAAAAAAAAAAAAAAATCTGCCTTTGTCACGACAGCTGTGCTCAGGCTGTGCGTGTGATTCATGTGTGCTTGTGTGTGCTTTGTGCGGTCGTCCATAGAGAGAAAGGTGAGGCGACACAGACAACACCTGTCAGGGCTGGTGTGAGGTGGCCAACTGACAGGTCCGCAGCCTGCAAATATAAAGAGAGAAACTGCAGGGCAAACCACCAACAGAGACAGTGAGACACTAGGGCTGTTAAAGAAACTGATACTTATCAAATGCTGAAATTAATTCTTTTTTTCTTTTTTTTTTATCAATGTATTGCCATCGTACCCTGACAGTTAGCAAGCGCCCCTCTACCATGTCACAACGGACGCTCTGTTTACACTGAATCTCTTAAATATGCACTGCTGTTATGTCATCAGCTGTGTGCTCAAAATCAGACCGGAGACATAACCACTTAAAAGACGGTTAGGTAGGCTACGTAGGCTACTTGCTATCTTCCTACATTTGTAGTTTTCAAACAGACAACACACATTTTATATTGTGATATTTACTGGATTTGACATACAGTACAAGAATTATAGGAATTAGGAAATGGAATTATAGAGGAAGCTTGACAGCTCTAACAATGGCAACTATATTCATCCAAATCATGGACACACGCACACAGTTTGTGTAGTTGTTTGTATTTTGTAAAGTAATACACATCAATATGAATCAAATTCTTTTGTGCATGTATTAATATACTACTGGAGAGGAAAGAGAACTAGATCTGGCATACAAGAAAAAAAAACGAGAGGGGTATGGCACTTTAAAGTCCTGGGCAGGAGAAAGCACTCAGGGCTCTCTGGCACTACGATATATATTTCAACATGAGTAAAAAGAGAAAAGGGAAAAATTTGGGCTTCTTCGCTAGAAATTCCATGCCACGGTGAAGAATTTGTCCCTGTGTGCCCCTTCAAAGTAGACCTTGAAAACCAGCCGAGACAACTCCTCCACGCTTGGAATCTGTGAATAATTTTGATTGGATGAAATACGGGACAGCAATAAAAAAAGAACTTCCAAATTTGACTGGGACAATGATTGATTTGGCGTACTCGCTGGAAAAGAGGCAACCTTAAAAAATTGACACGAGTGTGTCTGTAGCAGACGTTTCATGTATTATTTCAAGTGGAATGAAGGACTTTTATATCGTCTGATGGGAATCAATTATTGAGGAGCTTTAACCATCTCCTTCTCCTCCATCGTCTGCCTCCCATTCCTTCATCTGTCCCACTCCTTGGGACAAGTGGCAGTGAGATCTACTGAGGATGAGTGCACTCTGTTTTGACCACTCAGTTTTCCTTTGCTTTAGTTAGATATAAAATCTGATTTTCATAAATACTACACAAACTCATTCTAAAATGCCAACAGCCTATATATGCATCTTTTGTGCCAGGTACTTCACAAAAGACCACACATTTGAAAATCACAGGCCATTAGTAAAATGATATCCTGCATCTCTACACTTTAAAAGCGAGCTTTGAGGGAGCCAAGTTGGATTCCCACCAAGGTCTTTAACAGGCAGCTTTAGGCTATCGATTTATGCTACTATGGTGCTTAGAGCAAGAACAGATGAAGAGCGTTTGGGTTATGTGTGTATGTGTATGTGTATGTGTGTGAGTGTGTGTGTCTGTGTTAGAGCACTGCCATTCTCCAGAAACTACAATTTATTGAGTATTGTCTGTATTTCGAGGAATAATGGCGCTGACATCACTGTCCCATGTCTTAACACCCACAGTGACCCCTGAGTCTATTGCTGGGTGTTTGAAGCCAGCAAGGCAATAAACAATGTCTGGCATGGCCCAATCTGTCGCTAATGGCTGAAGCAGAAAGGTAAGCTTGAAACACACTTCTGCAATATATGTCACTTTGAAATTAGTCTGCACCTATTGGGCCATTTCTCATCTATTTGACAGTAGTGTCTTTAGTGTGTGTGTGTGTGTGTACTGTATATGTGTGTGTGTCCTTTTTATACTCTCAGCAGCCACTTTATTACAATCTAATATAATCCAATACAACAGCCCTGCCATAACATCTTTCTTTACAAAAACTCATCATGTTCAGTTTTTAGGTGACGCTTTCAAAGTGTGAAAATTCAATCATATGTTTATTACTGAGGTCCTACTTAAAAGTGGTGTTGTGGGGAGCCTAACAGCTCACCTAATAGAGCATGTGCCTCATGCGCTGCGTTCGATTCCAACCTGCGGCCCCTCACTGCATGTCATCCCCTCTCCTTTCCCCCTTCCTGTCACTCTTCACTGGTACTGTCAAATAAAGGCAAAACCCCCCAAAATACTGTACTGCGTTGTCTTAAAAGGTGTTTTTAATATTCTGCCTTTCATGTATGTAGGAAAAACAAAAATGATAAACTCCTTTCAGTATAATGTAGTCCAGTACAACACCATCTCAGTTAGATTGCCCAGCTGTACCTGATGGCCCTGTCCAATCTTGAAGATTGATATCAGGGTTGATCAAGGCATTATTTAAGTCATCGGGATCGGCCATATTGAACTATAGAGAGCCCGATCTGATCCTTCTTTTACGTCAGCTGTCACCTGTTTTTACGCGCAAAGCTGTCATGCACAGCAACGCGGAGTGCAGCCGTCTGCAACTCTCCAACTCCCTGCTATCCATCCGTCTCTCTACTCCGCTGAGCTACTGTGTGTGTTAGTGCAGGGAATGAGCCCCGCCCGCAGAAAAACACTGCACGTCATAAACGAAAATACAGTACGAGACTTTTTATGTCATTTAGCCATGTTTTGATCCCTGATTTCATTTTGGCTCACCGTGAGAGTCTCTTGATGTCTTCTATGGCGCATGATGTTCCACAACCACACACATAACACCACTGCAAGTGCAACAAAAGCCCCGCCAGCAAAAAGCCAATGCAAGTAATTCTAATAATGTGTCCTAATATGTGCAAAAGATGGACAGATGTCAAAAATAAACACTCAATGAAATACAGTTCATTCAGGTAAGCTAACTTAAACACAGACTACACCAAAGCAACAAACACTGGAGAAAACTCTCCTAAAGGGACAGAGAAATTCCCTTGAGACAGACATAAGGACAAAAAAATTAAAGAGAAATTTTATTTTATATTTGTAAAAAATAAAAACATAAAGATACAGCTTAGACACAGGAATGTTTTTAATGTATTGCAGAGCTATATTAATGTCAAGCATATACATTGGATTGATTTTAATAACTTTAATGTACTTGCAGCTGTATTATCTAGAAACTTAGAAGTATTAGATCGGAATTCAGTATCGACAGATACTCAATATTAAATTACTTGGTTTGGGATCAGGGCAAACAAACTTGATCAGAAAAACAAACAAACTTGATTGGGGACTAGTAACTAATGAAGTGGCCACTTGTTTAACCTATGTCCCACTGTTGCTTCTTCGTTCATTTCTCACCTCTCAGAATGACAAAAAATATACAGGAACAAAACAGTCGCAGAGTGATGACAGCTCCCCAGGCCTCAACCCATGTATCTCAGGCAAGTGGAAAGAAGTGCAAGATGTGAAGACATGAATGGCCAGAGTCTGTCTTTTGCATTCCTGTACTCACATCAAACTCTACACGCCGTTACTATGGAGACAGGGTCCTATAGAGACCTTTATATATACACTCGCTGTCAACAACACAAACCCATACACAACCCTGTTCACACACATTTAATAATGCAGCAGTAGCATTATGACATCTACCCTTCATCACAGTTTTACTGATCCTTTGAACAAAAGAGAAATCTCTCCATTAATATTAATGCAAGTTAATTGTGTTCTCTTTCATGACAATTAGATGTAAAAATGCATTTGACCATGTCACTGTCAATGCGGCTGCAGTTTTTAACTAACTTTCAACATTAAAGGTTACTGGAGAGAATGTAAAACATGCATTCCTCAAATCTATTCCTTCTGTGAAGACAAACTCAACTACTGTAAATTAACAAGAATATGGAGACCAGTGACACCAGCTAAGAGTACTGCAACTGTTTTACAATCAGTCCGATGGAGGCAAAGAAAGGATCAAGTTGCTTTGCTCGTCCCCTGAGAGTTCTACTATTCTTGTTTTTGGAGTTAGTTTTTTTATTTCTGTTTTTCTTTGTCATTGTCTCTCTCTCTCTCTATACACTGTGTTTTGTCATTATTTGTCACACTCCACTTGATGTGATAGTGGTAAGGTAAAACTTGATAAAACATGCTCATGAAGAATCATGAATAATTCAGGAGGCTTTTTTTTCCCCATAGTGTTTGTTTTTGTGATCTGTGAGCATGTATTCTAGGAGATCTCTGAGCTTTATTTAGCTCCCGTTCTGTTCCTGCCCTGTTGTGGATGAACACAAAACCTGTCATCTGTGGCCATGACTCATACCCTCATCTCATAACTGATAAATCGCACACCTGGTTCATATCAGGGGTGCCATTTTAAGAACCCTCAAAGAGATAAATATTCTTGCACATGCATCACATAACAAAAATTACGCAGCAATGTCTGAGCAAAATTAATCATTACTTTAGTGCCAATTAATGCATACTGAAAAACTACACCCCATTACTTCCCATATCAGGGGCCGGGCAGTTCTGCTGCCAGCCCCTCTTGTTATTACAGTCAATGTTAGTCTTTCCTCTTCTTATTCTTCCAATATTTTTATTGTAGGCTTATCATATCAAACACAAACAAATGCTGATGTTAATACAACAAGCACAACAAGCAGGTTGGCGTGCAGGCCAGTCACACTATGGCGACCAGAGCTGAAAGACCAGCCTGTGGGTTCCAGGGCAGCTACAACAACTAAGACAGAGTTGTGTACCAAGGACAGTGAGCTGGCATTGCTGCACCATTGTAAGTATGCTGCAGGTATGTGAGTGGAAACACATCAAACGCACTAATTCACATTCGATGGCATCACCCACATGTGCAAATCACTGGCACCGTTTGATAATGTAGCCAAAAATGAAGTGGCAAGACACAAACACTCCTCTTCTGGGCAAGAAGCACTTAATTTGGGGTGGTAACACCTTACTTGATATAGTAAATGTAATATATTACCTGAAATCCTATTGGCTACACGTTATATTACTTTGTTACTGCTAAAAGTAGCTAGTCACTTTTGTAACACGTTACCACCAACACCGAAATTAAGGACTGTCAAAATCAATAAGCTACCACATTGTCATTTTATTTTACTTTGTAGGACTCAGTGGATCAATACCATCAAGTCACTAGTGGTGACTCACTTTAAGATTATTTGAGCAGCTATTCTGACTACTCTTCCCACTCAATATCTCCAAGCAGTGAGAGATAAAGGAGAGATGACTCAACTTTCCCTATAGGCAGATTATCATGACGCCAAACCATAAATATTACATCGTGAAGCTTAGTTGGTAAATGAAAGAGAAACAGAGCAAGCACAAAGCTAGCAAAATATGTGTGTTTATCAGCCAAATATAACTGAATGTTTGCAACAAGGTGCTAATGTATTCAGCCACTAAGAGCTAATTCCAACACTCTGCACCCCAAAATCTATCTCCTCATTTGAATTATACACATACAGCGGTTTGTGATACAGCATAATTTCCTTCAGCAAGGTTTTCACATCTATTCTCATTCAGACTTATCATTTCTTTTGTCTTTGTGCTGATTTTGCTATGCAGAAACAAAAGTGACAATAGAAAAAATAACAATCATAAGGATAGTAAATAAACTAAGTGCTTCACAATAAGGTAGGCTGCAGCTGGTGAAAACACGGATCATCCAGAGAACAAGCTGCAGCTGAAAACCTCACCTACAAGTGACAATGACTTTTCACAGGAGTGCAACTGCAGCGCACAGACACTCGAAGTGAAAGCATTCCGAAGTGCTTTGTCAAGACAACAGCAGAATGCACTGTCCTGTTTACTTTTCGTTCCCACCCAAGAATGATAAATTAGGATTATTAAAACGAGGAATGTGCCTCTGTTAGTAGTAATCACTTAAAATTTATGCACCTCCGCTGATGATACCGCATACATCATCTAACATTTTTATTCTGCTGTTTTATATTTTCTGTTTACTTTAGCAAGCATGAACAAGCAACAAAACAGCTTAAACTAACATCCCAAAGGTGCTTTATTGGATTGAGGTCTGGTGACTGTGAGGTGACTGGAGTACAGTAAACTCTTTGTCATGTTCAAAAAAACTCTTTGAGATGATTTGGTCATAAAGGGATGAACATGGTCAGCAACAATTCTCAGGTAGGCTGTGGTGTTTAAATTATGCTCAGTTGGTACTAAGAGGCCCAAAGTGTGCCAAGAAAATTTCCCCCACACCATCACCAGCCAGAACCATTGATACAAGGCAGGATGGATCCATGCTTTCATGTTATTTATGCCAAATTCTGCCCCTACCATCTGAATGTCACAGCAGAAATCGAGACTCATCAGACCAGGCAATGTTTTTCCAATATTCTGTTGTCGAATTTTGGTGAGCCTGTGCGAATTGTAACCTCAGTTTCCTGTTCTTAGCTGACAGGAGTGGCACCTAGTGTGCTCCTCAGCTGCTGTAGCCCATCTACTTCAAGGTTTGACAGGTTGTTCGTTCAAAGATTGTAACAAGTGGTTATATGAGTTACTGTTGCCGTTCTGTCATCTTGAGCCATTCTCCTCTGACCTCTGGCATCAACAATGCATTTTCGCCCAGAGAACTGCTGTTCACTGGATATTTTCTCTTTTTCAGACCATCCTCTGCAAACCCTAGAGATGGTTGTGTGTGAAAATCCCAGTGTCTGAAATACTCAAACCAGCCCATATGGCACCAACAACCATGCCATGTTTAAAGTCACTTAAATCACGTTTCTTCCCCATTCTGATGCTCAGTTTGAACCTCAACAGGTCGTCTTGACCATGTCTACATGCCTAAATGCATTGAATTGCTGCAATGTGATTAGCTGATTAGCTATTTGCATTAATGAGCAGTTGAACAGGTGTACCTAATAAAGTGGCCAGTGAGTGAATGTTACAGCAATGCTTTTGAATTTGAGTTCCAGTACTTTCTGATCAGGCTTCTGACATATAAGGCCTATTATTATCATTAATATTATCATAAAACAATGGTTACATGAAAATTAGACTAATTTTAAAATATGCGGCTGTTTTTAAGAGAAGATGATTGAATAGCATATTTAAATATTTATGCAATGAGTTTTACTCTTATTTTTGGGTTATTTAAATGTTATATTACTTGAGTAAGAAGAAAAAAAAGCTTTATAATAGATTAGTCTACCAATCAAAAAAAAAAAATGGTTAGATTATTTGATTGAAAAATAATTGTTATGAGTAAGTTTGATTTAATATTTGATTGGTTTGAATTTACTCTACATTTAGCATTATTCATTATAAACAGTTTGACATGAGGAGTTAAATAGATGTTTTAATAGGTCACTGGATACTGCACAATCTTCACTTGACATCTTTTACAAATTAACAAACTAACTTTTTATTGTTGTGTTTTTTTTAACATCAGCCTTCAATCTGTCAAAATCTGTTTTAGTTATGTGGCCTTTAAAGCTGCTCATTCATTCATGCAAATCTTTTCTCACTGGAGGAGAAGGATTAGTGGGGTTGGGGAAGTATGACTGAGGGAGGTGGGGGTACTAAAGATGATGTCAGCTTTGTAACCTGAGCCTCTGGCCAAAGATCCCCTAGTGGAGGAAAAAAGGGATCAGTCCAGGGGTCCTATTACTCTGCCTGCATTGGTAATGTCATGAGATGATCCCTACTAGCAGTCTCTGGGTGAGAGCAAGAGCCTACAGAGGATTGTCAGAGGAGAGGAGAGGAGAGGAGAGGAGAGGAGAGGAGAGGAGAGGAGAGGAGAGGAGGACAGCAAGCAAAGCACTTCATTATTCAACTACTTCACTTTTGAACTGGGTACTGTTGTGTCAGTAGGAGGAAGGCAAAATTAAGCCATTTCCATGCTGATTACTTAAAGTTCCCTTCTAAAATAAACATCCAGACGGAGCGATCAAAGTTAATACTACCTCTTCTGCCTCAGAGGTAGCACAATGCTATTTTCATCACCTGCCTGCTATGGGTCCAACATCATCAAAGTGATACTGTGAAAATGCCTCTGGCCCTGCCAAATAATCATGCACACTTAAACCCCAACACACACACACACACACACACACACACACACACATATAGTGACACACACAGCAGCATGAAACATAACACCGTCTTGCCCCAATAGAGCAAGTGCAAAAGTGATAACAATGGCCTGCTTTAGCTGGATAATAGAAAGAGGAGCACTTACAAGTTCTTATCTGTCTTTCCGTCTGCAGCTTTCACTCTCCCTTTTTGTCTCTTCCCCCTCTTCTCCTCAGCCCTGTCGCTGCTCATGTAGATGTGTGCACTGGGGGAAACCTGAGGTGGATGCATTACACTCTCAGTCATTGATGCTGCCCTTTGTGTGTGCAGGCTGAAGCTCATGTATGTGTGTGTGCACATGCACTCTTGTCCGTTTTGGTCTGTCTTGTAGAGCAAAAGTAATGTATCGTTTTAATACATAAAATGCATAAAAAAAAAACATATCAGTCAAACCGTTGTCTACGGACATCTAAGTCCAAGTGAAAACTAGGGAAGAAGGAAGAAAGTAGCCTGTGGATAAAAATGGACTATGAAGAGTTTATACTGCTGTGTGTGTAGGAAAGTGTTGATGAGAGAATGAGAGCAGGGCTTATAAAGACAAAGCCCTTTTCTAACTAGGTTATAGGATTTACTCTTTGTCCATTAGTCTGGTAATGAACAACTGGCATTTTATGACTTCCCACAGTGGTGCATGCCTCCCTATCAGTATCTCTTGCTCAGTGTCCTCCCTATCAACCCGAGAGGGAAATGTTATACTGTACAAGTTGCTGTTGTTAAATGGAAAACCTCATCTTCGCAACACAAGATCATTCATAGACTGTCAGACTGTGACAGTGTATTGTTAAAAGTACAATATATACAAGAGGCAGTTGGTCAAAAACACAATGAAACATGTTTTCTTGCTAATGCCTTATGGTACCAAGCCTTTCTATTGAAATTTCCAAAGAATATTGTTGACCGCTAACTGTGTATTATTCAGAATATCTCAGACATGGTATCTCTAGAAAGGCATTGCCATTGTATGTTTTCAATGCACTGAGCAGCACAAACAAAACACCATTCATCTCCATTTCACTATGGGTTTTTTTTTTTGTTTTTTGTTTTTCCCCAGAGGTAAATATTTTACAGTAGAAAAACACTCAGAGAGATACCTTGCTAACCACAAGTTGGGGTGGATGGAAAAATGTCTTTTTATGATTTGGGTGAAGTGACCAAAAAGAGAGTCACTCCCTAAGAAGCAAGTGGTCTCGTTGGCACTAATGTGGTGAGAAACCATCATGCAAAGGATACGTAAGAGTACTACAGTATTTTAAGTGATGTTACACTTTCTTAACCCAGCTTTGGCCAGTTTGATTGAGTGCACCCTGTGTAGCCGAGTGGCGTTCCACAGCCCTTTTGACATGAGTGCACTACATTGGAGTCAGCAATAAGATGATCTAATCAATAACAGGCTTGTAGATCACTTGTGTGTGTTTGTGTGCATGTGCACATGTCTTTCTCCCCCATCAATCCACAGCTGGATGGCTGCTTATTCTGCCCTAAGGCTACATCAACTTCAGCGGCTCACTGTGGGAGAGGGGCTCCAAACCAACATCGATACACAGCATGCTGAGACACAGGGAGAATGACTGATTGAATGAAACCTTAGAGTGGTATTTGAGAGCAAAGCCTCTGACAACAGCAGCTCAGGCTGTCAGCCTTCCAAACAGACAGAAAGCCCCAACACAAAGCTCCAAGGTTAAAAGGAAGAGGAAAAAAAGAAGATGATTTTGTTTGAATAAATGTTATTACTATTAGCTGGGAGGTGAAAAAGGCAGACAGCTCACATATCAAATACACTGCAGTGTTCTGAGGATTTAATATTGTAAACTATAATGTTTGCTCTGTAAAGGTCTAATATGTGCTTGCAGTATGGTGCCGACTGCTGAAATACTTTAAATCTACTTGTGGCCATAAGGGTCTCTTTTGATTGTACACATGTATCTAATTTTTGATTGATATATTAAAACCAGAATAAACCTTAATATTTCTGTTTCTTGAATTTTGAGACTGTCAAGGGTGAGTTATGCTTTTGACATTTACAAAGGCTGGGGTTAAGTTACAGTAAAATTGGTTTAATTAGGGGCCTAAAAATATTTTCTCATTACTTTTCCTAAGCTTTGTGGGGTTAAATTGACAGGATGTCTATTCAAGGCTGGATATAGTGCATAAGTGCTGCAACTTAGCAAGCATGCATAAATAATAAAGCCTGCATCATCAACTGCAGTGTTTATTTATGCCGCAAAATGAGGAGTGTGGCTGCCATTTTGGCTCCTATACAATTGTGATGTGTGAGGTAGTAGTCAATAATATTAATCAGTTTTTCTCCAAACTGCCACATTGTAAAAGGAATGACTAAATTACCAGACTGCAGCTGAAAGTGGAAAAGAAACTAAGACTTGTTGTTGTGCATTATAACAAACTGAGAAACATAAAGAAAAATTTGCAAAAACTGCTCTTCAAAAATTCAATCTAGATTCAGACCAAAAGAAGGGGATTGACATTTTTTCGTTGAGGGCTGGTCTGCAATCATGATACTTTGATCAGCATTCAAGCAGGCCTGCTGCTACTCATTAATAAATGAATACAATTGATTCAACATTTTGTTTCCATCCATCCATTTTGTTTTCATCCAGTGTCCAGCTAGGCTCAGATCCAGTGAGATTTGTAGATGATAAACATTAAATGGAGGGATTGTGAATGAAATCTGACTCTCTCCAGTCTCCATCCCTTTTGCTTCTTTAAGCAACTGACTGAACTGCTACTTGTGTGTCTGGAACTATTTCATCCGCAAGAGACGAACTGAACAATAAACAGAGGACTCACTGTACAGAACCACAGAACAACAACTTCACTTTGTGTTCAGCGCTGAATTTTGATATTCTGTCAATTTTTCACTGGGCAGGTTGTCCTCCATTACTGCTCAAGGGACCAGACCTTGAGAATGTCTTGCTCATCCTGCCTCTGCAATATCCAGTCTCATATAGCCCAGCCCGATTTGAGAGTAACACTGATAGTTCAAATAGTAGTTATACTTCACAATATGGCTCAGCAACTGTAATTACAACACAGCATGCGTTGTATCCTTTTAAATCAATCCAGTAACTAATTATGAGTTGCTTTCTCATTTTTAAATGCATTTCCCTTATCTCTGCCTGTAAGGCTGCCTGCCACCTAGGTAGTTTGAAAAGATCCTTAATGTAATAACAGTACTGAGCCTGGATATTGTCCAGTCTTTTTAAAGAGGTTTTCATCAAATCTGTTTAAGCTTGTACACCGGGCCAGACTGGCAAAACCAGAAATCAAGCGAACTCTAGTAGTTGGCAATAATGTTACCATCAAAATGTTTCACTGCAGTTTAGAGCAAAAGCACATCACTAGGGCTGGGCGATATGGCTGAAAAATGTATCACGATATAAGTGTTTCATATCAGTCAATATCAATAATTATTGAATTTTTTAAAACCTATTTGAAATAAGGACCAGAAGAAAATGTGAGGAAAGGTTCCTCAGTAATGAACAAACGAACACAGGGGAAAAAGAGGTCAACATAACCATGAAAAACAGTCAAATAAATAAATATACTGGTTAATTATAAAATCCGAAGTACTGCCAAACTGGCGAACTGACCTTTCCTAGACAGAGTCTACTGTATATTAACACTTAAAATAACATGTGTACAGATGTGAAGCCCTGACTGTACCTGACTGAGCCTTAATGAAAGCTGTTGTCTTGTATTTTTTTTCCTCTGAAAATATGAACCTTATAGTCAAACACTGTTTATTGAGCCTGTGTAGTTGAGGGGACAGGTCAAACTGATATGATGCTGATTTACAGGAGAATTCATGTCAAATGGAGGATAAACCATGAACATAAACTAAACGATGGTGATTTTCTTCCTGTTTTATTAGACGTTTTATCGAACGTATTTTCTATTGATATCGATCACGTGTCTATCGCGATAGATATCGCTATCGTTTTATCGCCCAGCCCTACACATCACTACTCCCAACTTTAATTTTAAAACAAACCCATGCAGCTTCACTCATGTTACCCTCTCTAACATTACATACATTGTCCATCAAAACATTTTCTGTGAACCTAGAAATAAAAATCTTCTACCTGACCACTGCAAGGCGCAATGACATTTCTAATATATAAAAACATCATGAAAATACAACAAAATGTTCAACTTGATGACGTACGAGGGTTAAGTCATTAAATCCATTGTTGTAGCAATGAGACCCCAAACAAATTTTGGCCCACTTTGACAGGGAGCTGTTGTAACTACGACATTACTTTCCTGTACGGTATTTCAAAGAAATGCAAAGAATGCTGAGAGGACAATACTGTATAATACCAAAAGCTGGCTCAGTACACTGAGCACCACTGTACATTAGCAATGGAAAAATATGGATGTGATCATCCGATCATCCTCAGAGAGGAATGCTCCCTCCCACAGCTGCTACGCTGCTAGCTAACTGCCAGAGTCACCTGAGGACTCCAAAAGATCCAAAAGGAAGATCAGGCATGAAGCAGAAAGCCATCTGAGGTAACTGAGCTGGTGTAGCCCTTGTAGTCATCCTTTGTTGGTAGTGCTGCCAGCTAACTGCTAGCCAGCATCACAGGGGACTGGCACTGAGAACAGACAGTGGGAGAGCGGTGATGCCCAAGTTCACGCAGAGTGACAGCTAATGCCTTTTGAAAAAGTGACCGTGGTGCCACCAAAGGGAGCTAGGGGATAGGCAGTGAAAAGTTCAGCCATCTCATCGCGGCTTACCATCGCTCCCCCTGCACTAATCTGACAGCTGCTGTACGCCAGCCTGCCTGGGAAGCCTATTTCTCTCCATGCTCTCTCTTCCTCTTTATCTTTACATTCAAATTTACTTTATCACTGTCTTTCCTGCATTCACGTTTCCTCTCTTTGACTGCCTCCCTCCCTTACCCCCTTCTCACAGAGCATCTCCTCCCTGCCTGACATAGGATCAATATCATTTCTTCCTCCCTCTGTGGCCCTGGTAACAGCAAATGAATTCAAGGGTAATGCCAGCTCACAAGGGGGCACAATACAAGAAAAAAAATCCCACTGCTCATTTCTTTTTATCAGTAGGCTTTGATGCGCTGGTTTTAGTGTGCGTTTCTTCCAAGAAACAAGTCTTATGGGGAGAACAAGTCTGAAAGCTCATCGACTTACATCTGATGAGTCCCACTGTATTTGTGAATAAGAGTCTATGGTCCACATCAGTCATGATGGAGCAGGATAATTAAATATTGCATTACCCAGAAAGGTCTGAGTATGCCAGATAATTTCCTGGTAAATCATATGACGTCACCGTGCATTCTGACGAGCCTTGCATTACCTCAATCACTGCAGTGACACAGCTCATTAAACTGATTGAAAGGTTACCTAAGCTAAATGGCTTGAGTGTAGCTCCACTGATTGATCAGTTTATTGGCTGATTGATTTTAGGGAGTGGTGCCACTGTTTCCAGTCTGAAAATGCTGATGCAGTGCAGTCACTTGCTCACAGCAGTCAGACCATAATTGATTCATCCTTTTTTGCCACTGATGGAAAAGAAACTTGAGTGCACACCAACACACCGACACACATACTATATATACAAGACGACCAGTCGCATGTGCACTGAGAAAAGCAAACATCAATTAATGTGATACAAATATATCTCTCCTGCCATCTCTTCTTCTCTTCCCTCTCCCTCTTTGCTCGCATTTCAGCTCTCAGCCCATCTAGACTATCCACTGAGGGACTGCTAACAAGATGTTGCCTATTAGATCTTGGGATGGTGGAAGTCTTTAACTATGATGTGTCATCAACATGCCGCCTTTATAGCAGCTCGGCGATTGGAATATTCCCTTCCGCCTCTCCAATAGTCGGCTAATTGAGGACGAGGGACTGATGATTAATTATCCCATCCCTGTGCACTGTTTACCTAGATGATCGCTGCTGATGAGGGGTGATTAAAATTGAACTGCCACTCATATTCAGGCTCGGTGTCAAGCATTGTGCAGATGTGGTGATATCAGCTATTTTGTAACTCCCTTTATCATGCTTGGTACTCGTAAAACACTGCAGTAATTCTATCACAACAGTACTATCACAAGGAATGAACAGAGAACTGCCAAGAAACTGAGCAGAGATGATACTGACATGTTTCACTAAAGCCCTATCCAAACAGGATTAGTTTTACATAGGTACGTGGGGTAAAGTAATAATTACCAGAGATTTTAGTCCCGTCCGAATGTGCCATATCAGTAATCACTACCGCACAATGTCAGTAAAGATTACCCCGGCTTTTACCTTCTGTAAAAGGGTCCCGGAAAACTACCTCAGGTAATACTAATCCCGTGCCAGCAGTAAATATGTGTGTAGATATTTCGTCATATCCTGTTTACAAGTGGTTTTTCGCGGATTTTCAAGCATGGAGGCTCTTGAAGAAGCACTCAGTTTTGTACTTCACAGTCGGACAAGTCCATGTGAAACCTCAGGTACTGTGGGCCTACGACAAACACGATTCAAGTGTGTTTGAGTGTGGTACGCACAGGAAGCAACGTCATACGCACATGACGACGGGAGGGGATGGCGGTGCGTGAATGGATTTACCCCTCCCACTTGTAGTAGTTTTACTGATATTTCTTATCCCGTGCGAACTGGCCATTAATATTACCTACGTCCTGTGGTAAAGTGACATTATCCCACGTGCCCATGTAAAACTAATCCAGTCCGAATAAGGCTTTAGAAGGACATGCTGAATTCCTTTTACCTTCAACACAAATGTTGTTGTCTGTCTTGCTGCCGTATACCATGCCACAAACATCCAACTAATTTTGTTGGCTAAATCCTTGAATTTTGAAAACAACTTTCTGCAAAATAAAACCTTCATTTTAATTGTTACCACTATGCATTTTTGATTATCTCTAAACATGAAAAGAAGCACAAATATAGTGGAAGGTTTCTCCATCTCAACAATGATATGTAAATTCGCTGGTAAAAGGTGCATGCCAAGGACACAAATAGGACTTATTGGATTCTAATTGGCCTTCCATCTTCTTTCCATCTGCAGACGTTAACATGTTGGCCAAAACCACAAGTCTCGAGGAAGAGTGTGGCCTGGCCCCTGTTTTTGGCCATTAGGCATTTGATGAATGTCCCCGGGAACGCCACACAGGGAGGGACATGTCGCCCAAGCGGCAGGCGGCCATAATGACTCGCTGCAGATCATATAAACAGATCAGTCATTTGCCAGATCAAACAGTGCCAAACTGTGGGTGACGCAACCCAGAGAGGGGAAAGACAGCCTGTGCTAGCTGCTTGTTTAGTTTACTTGGAGCTGTTTTTTGAAAATTAATGCTACGCATTTCATTTTTTTCTTATTGAAAAATACCCTAGCCACAGACACACTACACTGAGTCACTGCAGAATGACTACACAGCATCACAGCTCCTTCATTAACACTCCCACACACATCCACACACAGTCATACAAACGTAACAGATGTTTATTGTTATGAGCAATTTATTTTTATTTTATTCAGTTGTATTTAGATGCTCTGGAAATGTTCACTTAACATTCATGAGAGTAACACAGAGGAGACAGAATTGAGCTGAACTGGAAAGAAAGAAAAACAAGAAAAGAACATTGGCTACATAGACTGGGACAAAGACAGAGAGACAGACTGTATAGTCTTTTGTCCCCTCTGCTGGATGCACCACAATTAAACACAGCCACTGCCCGTGAGAGTCGAAATGCCCCTCAAGCTCCATTTGCCTTGAAATAAGAGTGTTAAAACACACTCAGTGGGGGAGGAGATACACAACAGACAGTCAAAGAAACCAGAGGAAGAAGAAGAGGAGAGGGGAGGATGGAGAGGCCGGTTGTTGAGAGAAAGCCAGAGGGACTGTAAAGCACAAGCTTTTTATTTGAATATTATTTGAATATCAAATGATAGCAATTTTCTCTGCCTGTCTCTCCTGCAGGACTCGCAACCACAGAGCGCTTTTGTGGAAGTCACAGTTACCACAGTGAATTTAAGCTCCACTTTACATGGCCCCTCAGTCCAACCTCCTGTCTCGCCGATTTTTCCCTCCCTTCCTTTCCACTTCCTTTTTGCCTCCTTCCTCCTTCTCTCCTCTCCAGCTAAGCATCATAATTCGTCATTTGTTAACACAGCTAAATGAATTTGTTGTCATTAAAATGGTACTAGGGGGCTCAAAGCTAATGAGGTATAACAGCTTCAACAAAAAAAACAAAGATGTGGTGGGGTAGATATGTCTGATGAAGAAAAATAAAGGGATAATTTCCATAATTCCCTCATGACTTAACCTTTTCCATCATATAAACTTTCCAATAAGATCCACAAGTCATTATTAGAAATCATGTAAATCATGCAGTAATTCACCAAATGCACAGTTTAACATACTGTACACTCACAGTCAGTCTATTCCTGCTTTAATAGGCCTCGCTGATATATACAGTAGCTCACATACCACACTATCCACAGCTTAGATTAGCCTACATGCCTAATGCCGATCCATATGAGTGAACTCTAACTTGATTACAATCGCAGATATCCAATTCACACAGCTAAGCATATGACCAACAAGGCGGCCTGTTCGTGCTAAATTATGTACAATGACATCTTACACATGTGTTGTCTGCTAGGCCATGGGGCCTTAAGTGCTTGGCATCCTCAGTGTGCAAGTGTGTGCGTGTGCACAAAACCCAAACCGCAGCAGTGTCTCAACACTGCTCCCGACCCATCTATGATTTAATCCTCATTATACACACCGACATCCTCCACAGTCCCACTGTTTCCAACCACTGTCTACCAAACCGATTGTAGGCCATTAGAAGTGAACGTATTACTGCGGCCGCATTGTGTGAGGCAGAAATGTGTCTTAAGCATATTTTGTGTGATCTGCCGCTAGGTTGGAATGCAAAAAAAGACAGCCTGTGAAGGCAGCCAATAAGTAAATGCAAAAGCAGAGACATGCAAATGTACAGATTTCCTGACACATCCAGTAGCACAGAGGAGATGCCTATAAGAACAGAAAATGCAGCTGAATGAAAGTGTAAGGAAATTAGATGGATGGGCTGCGGTATATTATCTCAGAGTGATGTAATGCAGCACACACAGTTGATCAGGGGAGGCAAAGTGCTGTTTAGCTGATATCTCTGAGTAATGGCAAATCTGCATACATTTTTTCTTCAGCCCTCAGGTGGCTATGCTAAACTATGCTAAACTGACAGAAGGCCGATTGAAATAAATGATTGTGCGTGCCCCAGCATTTTCAGCTGTAGCCAGCACCTGTGGGCAACCACCGTGCACTGTGTATGTGCAGACAGATTGAGACATAGAGAAAGAGACAGACAAACAGAGCGGGGCAGATTAAAGATTTGGTGCACACTGATTTGTGCCTACAAACTGCCATGAATTGGTGCCAACTGCAATAAAAAATGATTGTGAATGTGTCCTTAATGCATACATGGTACTTGCACCAGAATATCTTCACTTGTTAAACACACAGCTACTCTTTGCTGGATAAACCACACCAGTTTTTCAGCTCCCTAAGTGCCCAAAGAGCTCTGATTGATGGACGTGTCTGACAGCGGTTAAACATTGCCAGATTTACACAGGGCCTGATGATGAAGCAATCATCGCCACATCCAGCACTGAGGTAAATCTACCAGCCAGCCAGATCCATCACACACACAAACACACACACACACACACACACACACACCACATGTGGTACAGGAGCAGGGCAAGGTAACCTGGTGGGAGAATAACAAAGTGGATATATTTTGATCTCAAAAGCACAAACAGCCGGGAGAATAACAAAGTGGATATATTTTGATCTCAAAAGCACAAACAGCCGCATTTTCTCCTAAAGAAAAAAAATACATGCGTCATCGCATGTCTGGCCCATCTTTAACAAGTACACGCACTTCCACATGCAATTCTTCCTGACCTCTTTTCACAAATAATGAGAAAGCAGTGTTGCGTTGGAACTCAGCGTGCCTCCAACATTAGGCCATAAGGCCTGGGCTAATTCAATTATAAAGCCTTCACATACCAATGGGCAGCAGCTCTGCGAAAGGCAGCCTACACTCTGAGACATCCCTTCCCTGTAAACAAGAAAAGATGATGTTTCCTGCCCACAGGCGAGGATCCATGAATACTCCCTTACATCTGCACAGACTCTTACACAAACACATACACCTTTAGTCACACTGACAAAAATATGAGCACATCTACTATCGGGCACACTGACACACAGAAAAACCTATGAGCATTAAGATGGCGCACAGGCATACAGCAGCACAAACACACCTGAGTAAGATGACCCTGAGTTCAGAGTAGAAACCAATGAAGCATACATCCAGCGATGATTGACCTTTTAATTCAGTACTGCTGGGCATGTTTTATGTTCAAGATGTTGCTTGTCCAGTTATGACATCACTGATGAGCCACCACAGCTGAGCCACTAGGTTTGAGGCACTGAAATGCTCTCCAAACTCCACATAATGCATCTTTTACAGTAACTCTGAATACCCTCTTGCCTCAGATCTGAAACCATACTTTACCCTGAGAAGTAGTTTGCTCCTAATCACTTAGATTTTTGGAGCAGTTATTTCAGAGCTTCCACAGCTCCTTGTCAAAAGGATACTATTAATTGATTATCTAATTATTACAGAACATATTGTGGGGATAGAAGTCACTCTTTTCCACCACTTTCTCAAGGACACCACAACAAGCATCACATCCAGTGCTTAGTGGCAGTAAGCTTCACACTGCTGCAATGGGTGACATTAAAGTTACAAAGCCATGAAACCCACACTGATAATCCTCACTTAATTCAGTATCCAGTGGTGTTTTTGATGAATAAAAATGATGGGGCAACAACTGCTCTGGACAGATGCAAAATCAGAAACTATCATAATTTTACAATTTGACATAATGCTCCAGTCACATTTTCCACACAATTTAAAACAGGTAATAATCTGACTGGGCACATACCTGTTCTCCTCAACTTGATTTTACTTCCCAATTCCCTGTTTGTATGCACTTTAATTGTGGGTAGCTATGTTTGCCAATTTTACTGCGTTTTACTGCTTCTTTGATGTTTCATAATCCTCTCAGAAAGATGCTTGAGATCCTGAATGCCTGTTTTTCATCAGGTATCATTCCCTCCAAATGACACACACAGGAAGTAAGAAGTGTCTTCTCTGACAAGCTAGCAGTCAGTTATTATCTCTCAAATTACCACTCCATGTTAAATTTCCTTTGGCTGGTGGGAACCGAGGTGACAGACTTTCATATTCATGCTGAAAGAAAAAAAATATATCCACATCGTTCGTGGTGGCTGCAGTTACTCTACTCTTTAAACTTCTGCCAACTATGAGCAAATAACGACAACAGTACTTGGCAAATAGCCAAGGCAACAGACAGTCGACCTCACTTGGCATCAAATTTGTGCAAAGTACCAAATAATAGAAAGAGTTTCCTTTTAAAATGAGACATCCACCGGTCAGAAACACCACCTACTCTTAAAAAATGACTGCTGGCGTGAAAGTGAAGCCCATTGCAAGTTACTATCGCTATTATGACTCAGCCAAAGGGTAGAGCCTTACCACTTATTGAGGGGGTCGCTTTTTTTAAACAAACCACTGAACAACAACTACCAACTGACACATCTCCAAACCATTAGTATTAAAAATATCGTGCATCCACAAAGGTATTTTTAGTTGTAGTTGTGTTGCCTGATTAGACCTCTTCTTGGGACAGTGTGAGCATGCACAGACTGTTTTATTGATGTGTATTTATTTATTTGCTTAACTCATATTTCTCTTTATTTGAAGGTAAAATGTACTCCTGAGACCCAGAAGAAAAAAAGGCTTAATATTATTATCTTCTATACATAATTTAAGTAATTGGGATGGAAGAAACACATCAAAAATATGTTTACAACATGTCCCCTGAGGTGGACATCAGGTCAATATTTAAAAAAAAATAAAGCACATTACAGTATAGTTACATTACATGATTAAATTCACTTTTAAAAATGTAATATCAAAGGTAATCATGCATGCTTTCATCTGATTATACATGGTGTATGTGCGTGTTTGTATGTTTACATGACAAATCTACATCTGACTCAGTGATTTTCGACAAAACCTTTTTTGCATCGCTCAGTGCTCGGTTTCCTGAAGGTTCAAATGTGAATTACAAAAGGCTTCGAATTAGCATACACTTGTATTAACTTAATATAATATACTTAAGACTCTTCTTAAAAAAGACAGTAACCTTTGATGACTTACCTCCCTTATTGTCATAAAACGTGTTTGCTGCAATTGCCCCCAGGATAGAAAATATGCTCTGTTGATCACACTCCCATGTGTGTCACATCACTAGAAAGCCCAGGATGTGACTTACACAGTACATTAGGACTCAAATAGACTGCACGCATGGTGTTAAAAACAAAGGACTCAGTGTCATGTCTCCCACAGAGGACAACTATGAATTGCCTGGTCCCAGGAGGCTTTTATTCAGCCTGTGCAGAGGCCTAATTAGCCAAAACTGAAAACACCCGTGTTTCTAACTTACCTCTGGCAAAGACTAAAATAGATTCATATATTACACAACGGCGAAGTTTTCTGCACCACTTACAGTTACGAAAAAGTGGTAGCCATCATTGTAAACGTCTTAAAGCCATTTGTATTTGTTAAAAATGACAAGACACGACTTCGTTGTACTTTGGACATTATTTTTCGTTGTTCAAAATGACGCTAACTGTATCATTAACGTTAAGTCATGTTAAACAACTGCGTCATTAGCTTAAACCTCCCAAAACTCCATGTCCGTGTTGAAAATATAAGTTGCAAAGTAATAAAACCACGCTGTCTATAATTGTACTTGATAAGAACAGACGAAATGATAAAATAAACACTCACCATGTTGAGGCGCTCCATTTTTAAACCCTTCAGCTCTGTTTTCACAAACGCCATATTATTCCAGTTTCACCTTCAAGGCAATTAACGCTAAGGTGATAATTGTGTGCTTATTTGGGTAGGGCCTACTTAACACCGAACATTTCACACTTGTACAGAATCTATCCGTTAATTTAAAACGTTTGCTCTATCTTTCTCATAGTTTATCTTACTTTTTAATTCGTCATCTTCTTAAAAGCACCGTTGCACGGGCCAAATCAGACCTAGGTAACTGTCTCGAGACGGTACGTGAGGGTAGGACTGTACCATTCTGGGAGTGGGAGGGGCCGCCCATTTTGACACCTACCACAACAGCTACTAGTCAGATGAAAAATAATAATATTATATGTATTTTAAATAATAATGAAATAAAAAAGATTACCATAACATTCACAATGGTTATATTTAGCCCCAGGTTGTTTTTAGATCAGTGAACATTTCATTAATGTCCCACCTGTGCAAAGGAAAGTCAAATTGAATAGATTTTAGTTGCACATTCATGTCTCCTAGAGATTTAACCTTCTCTGTTTCTAACATTTCAATGGCTTCCCTCTCGTGCCGTGTTCCAGCCAAATTACCATCCTTTTATTAAAAACAAATTTCATTGCTGGATTGAATTCAAAGTTACAGTGAATTTTCATGGTCATTCACAGACACACACACCAACATATTGAATACAGTAATGTGACATAGAGAGAAATGCATCAATAATTCTTCAACTCTGTTACATTCTTATACATCAGTTGGCACTGCCTGCTCTCAATCCATCTTGTCAGAGTCAATTTTCTCAATTTGATCACTCAACTTGAACCAATGCATATTTTAAGAGCTCCACTGTGCCAAAGAGAAACATTTGAAGAGAAAAAGACTTAAATCAGAAAATGGTTACGTGCCATTTTTATACTGAATTGAACTATGCTAGCCAGGGAAAGACAGCAAGGGAGAAAGATCTCTTAGCAATCTCAGGTAGGCGAGCAGCCTACAGCTAGCTCTGACATACCCAGTCCTCTGCCCCCTTCACTCCTCCCCCTCTCAGGAGTCAGAGGCAAGGAAAAGGCCCGAAGGGTTGTGAAAGCCATGCTCTCCAGTAAGCAGAAACATGTTTAGCATTTAACACTGCACAGGAGGTAAAGGTCTCTGTCTCACGATTTGGTCCCTCTTTTTCTCTCTTTCTCTGTCTGTGCTCGCTTTCCTTGCCTCTCATCCTTGGCGTGAACATGACTGTGTTTGATATGCTCCTGCTCACGTGTCATCTAGAGGCATATTCCTTGCCCTCTCGGCATCTTGGGACTTATTGTCTTTTCCCCGTCTCTCCCCGCTGGCCCTCCTCCCTCTCTCTCCCCTCCTCTAATAGGAAAGGATGATAGCAGCATTCCCTTCACTCCTCCACATCACTTCCCGCAACTGCCCCTGCACCCTGCAGCTCACCATCTCTCTGTGGATACTTCCCCCTGAGTTCACGGGCTGCCTATTTGACGCAGCACAGTCAGTGGAGCATATGAATGAAGGATGGGATGCTTTGGTAGCAACAGGCCAACCGAGGAGGCAGGCAGACAGAGCGGAAAGGAAAGCCTCAGCCCCACATGTGGGAGTCATCTGGGTATTTGTATTACCATGGGACCTTTCTCTTCACAAAACCGTGAAGCTGGAATTTCTCACAAAAATGATAGAAAACTGGGTTAAAACTCAAACAGATTCCTGATGCACTGTCTAAGACACTACCTAAGCCAGGAGATATGAGAGAGAGCTCAGGGGACACATACCAAAGGTCATGATTTGGATTCAAACCTACAAAACGTAACCAAATTGCACATGAGGCCCCAGCCGGAGGGACTATTTGGTTCCCCCCAGGAAACGACTGCTAGAGGTGAATTGTGCAGCCACCTGTTTTCCTACCTCCATAAACAAGTGCATTAGCCATTCCCAAGGCCTCGGTAAATTCATTAAAACAGCAGGGAGTGGACCGGGGGGAGACAGATGACCCCTCCTTCCAACTGACAGACAGCCAAGGTGAGCCAATGTCAAACCACAGGTTGCTCTCTGCACCCTCACCAAAGCTCATTTCCACTCTGTCTCTGGCTGTCTCTTTTTCTGGTAGACTCTCACTGTGTTAAGTGGAAAGAGGAACATTTTTCTCTCCTCCTCTTCATACCTTTATATTCATTCCTCTATCTTACCAAAGACAGAGGGGTGAATGTAAAAATCACTTCCATTACATCGCCCACTCTCTTTTCATTTGTTTTTACTGTCATCACTTCTCTTTCATTTTTACCTAATTTTTCCACTTTTTACTCGTCCTGCCCCTCTGACTCAAGCCCAAACTAACATTGATTAAAAGCAGTCTGTGTCCCTGACCGACTGACTGCACTTTGCCTTTTGTATTGCGAATAGCTGCACATTGGTGGCATACCAATTGCTCCATATAAACAGATGCACACACACAAACACACAGAAATATGGTTACTGTAGTAGGCTATAAGAAATAATGAACTATTACATTCTTCTTCATGAAAATGTGGTCACGTAAAGGAATCAAAAATACATATTCATACTGCCATTTATCAGTCAGTTATCCGACTGTTGTTGATGTGCATTGCTAAGTGTTGGAGATATCAGCCGTAGAAATGTCTGCTTTCTCTCCAATCTAAAAAAAAAAAACAAGATGGCACTCATCAAGCTCAGCTTTTTTTCCCAGCGAACTACATCTACCAGCTGTATCTCCACACAGAAAGCATACATCTAGTCATGGATGACAAACTTGTGCTCGTGCACAAAATGTAAATGTTATCCCTTTGAACGCTGCAATAGAAATAATCCGTCAGTGCCTATATTAATATTTTTGCTTATTGTGATGTCATTTCTTGGAGTATCTTCAAATGCCTCATATCCTTAAAATCTGTACAACCTCAGCTTAAAGGCTATGTAAGTCAACAAACTATCATAATTGATAAAAGTATTGAAATTGTGTCATGAATAACAATGCAAAAACTGGACAAGTTTCACCAGATTTTACAAAATAAGTGCACAAAACATATTGATCCAAAACATAAACATTCTATTTGTAGAAACATAAACGTATAAAAGTATTTCTTTATACTCCCTAAGTTATTTGAACTATGTGCATTAATTACTTTTTTAGCCGAGTGCAAAGGCATTGTGATAGATTTATCATTCATTCCCCTGGCGCCACTGTGCATTTTTGTTTGGTTTTGCACCACACATAATGTAGTGTAATATAATGATGTCATTACGCATGTACAACATGATGACAGGGAAGACAGAAGCCTTAGCTTTCCGATACAGAAAGAATACAACTTTTAGCTATTAGGATTTTTATTTTAGATTGATATTTACAGGATTTTGCAAACAAAGATCACCTACAGCCTTTCCAGGAAAATATTAGCATAATTACGACAAAATCCTACGTTTGCACTACACATAAGGTAAGCTAACTCAAGCTAACGGCTAATGACACAGATGACAGAAGCTTTCTGCTGGATAATGCAAACAGTGAATTCCCATGGCCATCTGTGGGATGTTCGTTTTAAAAGCAGTAAATGGAATCCTCCTCGGCTGAGCTGTAACATTTGCTAGCTCAGTGATGCTAGGTGAGCTAGCAGTATATGCACGCTTCCTTCTGCACAGTGGTACAAAGAGAGTTCTCAGTGAAACTGCTTGCAACAAGGTCTGTGGATTATCTTGAGTAGCTGAGACATGATTGCTGGAAAGAGACATTGCTGCTGCCACCTAGTTCCATTATATTTGACAGAAGGCAGACATCTCTACAGCTGATAACTCCAACACTTAACACTAGATTGATAAATAGTACGACAGGTAAGAGGAAAATTAGGTATTTTTGATATTGGGGTGAACTGTCCCTTTAAAAATGAGGCTGCATGGAAACATAAAAGTGGTTAGTGTTGCACGAAAAAACTCTTGTATCTTTAAATGTTTTTGCTCCTTGAACTACTTAAATTCAGAAAACACTTCTGAAACCAATCCACAAGTCAAATATGCAAGAACATTCGTCATAGTTCTTGACAAGCCGACATTTTTGACGTAGAAGGTCACACACAAGGTAAAGCCTACACAGCACAAACATAAATGCCATGTTAAATGATCCCTATGCCTACTTGTGTGTTGCTGTGACACCCAGCAGCTGTCCCTTTGCCATGTCGTGGCCTATCAGGACCATCTGTAGGGGTGGGAAAGGCATTAGCTGCCACATCAGCATACTGACTTTACCCTTCCTTAGGTCACAGGTGGCGCCGGGGGACATCAACGGGGCAAACGCATGCACAAAATGTATACACATATACTGATATGCATATGCATTCATATGCATATAAAACTTTCTCTAAAAGGACATGTAGGCACTCTGAAGGATGTGATCATTCTTGCTGAAACAAGCATTGCTGGGATTGTTATGGAAATGTGTTTTGTGCAAAATGTATTTTAATCCTGCATGATGAATACTTAAGACAGCATTTTCTAATTTGATGTAATCTAATCTACTTAGATGCATTCTTGCCCACTTACACACACAAACCAATACCACAGAGCTGTGCTGTAATTGCACACTGAGCTGCTATCCTATGATAATCCATAAATCACTACAGTGTTTCCTTTGCTGAAAAATTTCTGAAGTTGCACATACCATCATACAGAATCTACACACTTCAAAAGAGCTTACATAGATGTTCCGCAGCTACCTTAAGTGCACTAAGAGGCTTGGGCTTAACACCCCGTGACCTCATCACTACATACACACCATGACCTGACGTAAAACCAGCAGCCCAAACATCAAAGAGCTCCAGTCAGCAGTTCTCACCCTAAGCCTCTATTATGCCAGTCCCAAGTCTGGCTTGATTTTAAAAACGTAAAAAAAGAAAGAGACAAAAAAAAAAAAAAAGAAATGCTAGATTCAAAGCCAGAATGGGTTAAGGGAGAAAAAGAGAAGTGGGAAGAAGTGCGGGGAGCAGAGAAAGTCCTGCACAGTCATCACTAGGAGGGCTGTGGGCTGTAAATCAGACATAATCATAGTAGTGTTATCCCACAAGGGCTGCAAGGTCTTCCCACTGGCTTCACACAAGTCAATAATTAATAAAAACGGCAGCTTAAGCCACCACCAGCCCACACTCACACAAACACACAAATAAACAACCTTTGTATTGTATTTAGAAATGGGCCTGACTGGGTCGTTTGAGGGCTGTTTACGTCCTGAGTCCTGCCATTAATTTCTGCAACAGCAGTGAATTAAAGTATTGCGAGTACTGTCAGGAAGGTAAACAGCAACCAGACTCAGAGACAGAAAGGTAAATGCAGAGAGATATACTGGAGTATACTTCAAATGCATCCAGTTCAAGTCCCCACACATACAAAGACACACACATACACACCTCTAATCCATCATAAAAAAAAGCCAGAGCAGCAGTCCTTCCAAGCTGTCCAGGGAGCAACAACAAACTTCGAGTACACACATAAACAGAAAGTGAGAACTGTGCTGAGGAGTGTGTGGAACTAGGTGCTGAAAGAACAGCTCCTCAGTGCTATGGTAGGGGGAAAAAAATGGCAGAGGGAAAGTGAGTAGCGGTCCAGGTCTGGAGCTATCCAAGGTGCTGAAACCTCTCACTCCCTTAGAAACAACTGGCTGGAGAGGAGAAGGGGGAGTGGAGGCAGAATGGGCTGAGGAGAGGAACTGTCCAAGGCAATGAATCAGCGGCATGGCTCTCCTTTCGGCACTGGCTGTGTTTGCGTGCGCGGAGTAAGCCACTGTCAGATTGTTTACTTATACCTTTGATATGCAATTGAATTTCCCTGCTGCTATGAATGAGGCTGCGGACTGAATAATCCTGTTCACGCACAGAATGGACCACCTGAAGAAAAAATAAAAAGGTGTAGCCGCCTGCAGAGTGGGTTTTTATTTTATGCAAAATCAAAAAACAAAATACACAACTAGGATGAAAAAATGGTAGCAAACAAGACTACAAATATTTGTTGTCCGTGTTTATACATTTATACCTTTTCAAGATGTTGTACAACCTAGAATATAAAAGTTTATATGGAGAACAAATGTATAATTAACATCAACAATGCTCTACTCTGTTTCATGAATAAAAAATGTCATGGTAATCCACTCGGAGCATTACAGAACATAATAACAACTAAAAGAAAACACTGCTCCTATTGCCAAGGTGAAAGTGGGCTCCTGGAAGTGCAGACAGTGTAAATGCATAAATAAAAAGGCCCAGCAGTGCAGCATTATTAGAGCACAGTGGACATACTTTACTCTCCATTAATACTGTATTGGCTCTGTAAAAAGATTTCTATTTAAAAAGTTGGTTTCATGTTCTCCAGAGCTGCAATGATGAAATATGAGTGCAACAGTTTACACCAGGCCAATCGATGTCGGGAGTTTTGTAACACAATTAATAGTCTAAATTTAATTCATTATTGATAGCTACACGCTCCTAACATCTACCTGCTACTTGTTAGACACTGCATTTTACAGCTATAGAGAGAAAATGATCTAAAAATGTAACAAGTATTGACGTTTTCCTGCAGAAATGGTGTTTAAATCCTGAACTTAACCTTCCATGGAGGATGTGAGCTTTGTTTTGTAGCATAAGTTACCAGGGTGAGCTACTGAGGTTAAAAATAAATGCAAAACGAAAGCTGGTGCTGAACCCAAGGATAGCATGTGGTTCTCTGAAAGCTTTGAGGATTGATTTGTCAGTCCCGGATAAAGTTGTTTTGAATAACAGAGCACTCTTATTTTGAAATGAAGGCAAAATGAGCCGAGAGTTTAAAGCATGATTTGCATTCACATTGAGTGTTGATTGCAGTTACATGAAGTAGCAGTGTTTGGAACCCTCCCAGCATGCACCGGGGCAATGGATTCATGGTCTCATTTTATGTGTTCCTGCATTTTTACAGGTGTCATTTTGTTCTACACTGTGCTCCACAATGTTTCCTCTCTGTTAAACATCACCAGTGAATGTAGTTAGACTCCAATGCTGGGTGCATGCTTGGTGAGGTTCTCCCCCGTGGATGTGAAAGAGACTTTTAAGTGATAATCATGAGCCTGGTATGAAAATGAAACCTCTCTGAAATCTCTTTAAAAAGCAGCTTCAATTGCATGAACATTTTTCAGCAAAGTCAGTTTTGCATTTTTTTTGTGTTCACGTGACAAATTCACATTTTAATTTAAAATCACATGCAAAGTGCTCTGGCCCCATTGGGCTTTTAACAGTCAGAATATTTTACTTGAGTTTATTTCTTTTTGCTCACAGTATCTTGTTGTATACTTTAGCATGGCTAATTATAGGTAGCTCATCATTATGAAAATTTAGTTGTGGTAATTACACCAAAAAAAATCAGAATTGTTTGCATGTTCTCATTAAACACTGTATTTATGATTGCAATTTTTTCTGGAAAAAGACGAGCAGTCCAAATGTTACATACTGGGTTAGGCAAATGCTTGTTACATTTCCTTTATACAGAGTGAAGAAAACATACAAAGGGAAATGGGGAATATTTGAAAAGGACCATTTTGGGACCAAAAAGGACTGTTTCGGGGACCATTTACTGCTTTTGTGACATGTATTTATCAGATGATGAAGAGATCAAATGACTACTCTGAGACAGAAACCTTGCAATATGGTTAATCTAAGCTCACTTTTGTGAAGATAATGAAATACATGTAATTTCAACATGCTTTTAAGATGTACGCATAAGAAACATTTCTAATAAATATATCTTTGTCATGATCCAGTGAGCTGTTAATAAGCATTTTCCTTATCCACAGGTTTGGGCTTTAAGACTTGTTGCTCTGACAACGTTTTTTTAAACCAGCTTTGAAAAACCCCGACAATCCAGACTCATGTCAAACTGTTAACCTCAGTCTAATCTGGATAACTCAGTTATCCATGTACAAAGCACCGGGCCCAGTGTGAGAGAGCTGAAACAATGCATGCCAATCGAGAAGTGTCCATGGTGCTGAATCGACAGCAGCTCACAATACAGCAGCAGCACTGGGAGCTGTCTGTGAAGTATGTGCTGCTGAAGTGTGCCAATGGGTCATGTGCACAAAGCATGTCCTTCCTTGATGGTCATGGAGTCCTCACAGCCTATCCCACAGTGCATCTTGCACCTATTGTTTCTGGTTCAGCTCTCCGGCTCTGAACCGGAGAAGCTGGCGGTGGCGATGCACTGCAGGGTGTGCCACAAGCACTTAATGACATCAAGGAAGGTCAGTGGAATTCTCAGAGCTGACACTCAGCATTCAGCTGCAAGTAGCAGATAAATCTGAACAACGATAAGTAAATGTATGACATTAAGAAAGTGTGTTAAGTATTCTAGAGATACTCCATGTTTAGGTAAGGGTTAGGGTTGTTTTTACAGCAACTTCTGTTTTTGTTTCCACTTCAACCACTGTGGCTTGGCAAGCTTTAAGCCTTGAGCTAGGCATTTCCTATTTGAGTAGGCTGACTTACAGTTCTCTCCTTCACTTGATCGATACAAATGCTCTCTACAACTGACTATATAAATATACTTACTGGGCTCCACTTTGACTTCCAAATTTCAAACAGTGAAAAACAGGGCATCTGTTAGGAAATGTCCTTTTTTCAAAATACATTTTCACAACAAATGTAAGTTTTGCAAATTTTTATACCCACTGATTTATAACACTTCGCTTTAAATATTTAGTCCAAGAGGCTATGAGTTATATTATCATCTTTTCACACTCCATATTTAAGTGATTGCCCCAGCACACATCTGTTGGGCTCAGTAGTTTCAAGATGATCCGTAATGAAAATGTCATATCGCAGACTGAACCAACCTGTTTGTCATTCCCAACTCATCAAATACCAACACTTGGTCAGTGGCCCTTTGCGTCAGATACAGATGCACAGAGACACCCTTTAGCAGCAGTATGAGACGCATCGGGCGCTGTATTGTTTGACATTCTAAGCAACTAGAAAGAGTGAGAAAGTCTTTATAGGGTTTGTTTCCTGTTTGAAACCAAAAGTCAGTGGACTTAATTTGATAACAACATAGTGTATTAGTTTGTATAGCATTCTATGCTGGTGAAGTATGTCACGTGACATAGGTGACGTGTATCACATGACGCTACTTTTTCTCTAAAACTACCCATGTGCTTGTGTGGCCTAATTCTAAGCAAGTAAACCTAAAAATTAAATGTTTTACCAATACTCAAAGTTAATTTTGAAAAGGGAATGCATGCATTTAACGCATGGAAACTGTACATTTCCTATTAAAACTGAAGTTTATTTTGAAAAGGGAGGGCATGCATTTAACAAGCAGAAACTGTACATATAGTTGTGAAAATGTAAGTTTCTTTTGAAAAGTGACTGCGTGCTTTTAATGAGCTGAAACTGTACATTTCCTGTGAAAATATAATTTTATTTTGAAAAGACACAATGCATGTAACAAGCATAAATTTACACTCCATTTCTGAACTTCCAAAAGTGACGTTTGAGGGGTATTTAAAGAGTGATAATCTGATGTTTAGGGCCACTGCCCAAGGACCGGTATTTGACAAGCTGGGCGTGAGAATGTGTGGAATGAATCTGTGAGAAGTAGCATAGATTTGCAAGGTTATATATAGAAGTGTAGTGTGAATTCATATGGTTGAATGTATAAATCTCTTCCCTGTGGCAGAGCATGTCAGTTAATATTAATGCAGTCAAAACACTGAAGAAGAATAACATATCCCAATAGGAATCTCCAGTTTCACATTCCTAATCAATGTATGCAGACATCATCCACAAGAGAATAATTAGGCCTTCTGCCATTAATGATGGATGATTTGAAGTGCTGATGTGATCATTTTGCAAATCCATAAAAGCGCCTGGAAACCGTGAAAGCGGCTGCACTGTGAGCAGGCTGGGGCTTTACTCGCTCCCTGAGAACAACAGAAGGATAAACCAGGAAGAAGATGGAGATGTAAATGTTAGAGGAGAAAACAACACACTCACTTTCTCTCTCCTCATTGACTTGCTCCGGGCCACACAGGTGTGACTAAGTCTTATAGATTCACGGCTGATGGCAGAGCAGGGTTAGCGAGTGAGTAGTGGGTAACTGGAGCAAAGTGCCCGCCTTGCAGATCCTTGGAGAAAATGGCTTGGCAAGGGAGAGAGCTTTCAATCGATACTGCTCTGAAGAAGTTTGATAGGGATTTGGTGGGGCTGACTTTTCAACACAGCATCTGTGCTTTGGAGGACCTAGGAGGTCTGCTGGGGTCCTATGATCTGCCTGTGGTTGTCTTTTTTCTCTCTCTTCTCTGTTTTTGTTTTCTCTGTTAGTATCGCTCTGATTCTCTGTCAGCCTGGAAGCTATATTGATCCTTCTTCTTACTGTATGGTAGACATTGTTACCCTATTGTATTTCTGGTGTCTTATCTCAAAATTTAAATGTCTGAGGTAAAAACTGCCAGTGAAGTTTTATTGTGCCTTGTTCTCCAAATTCAGCTCGTTGTGTCTGAGACTTTATGCAAACGCAGCGGAAGAAAATGTCAGGAAACCTCGCATTGTGCCCTCCATTTCCCCCAAAAATGGAAAAGGGTGACAGACCGACAGGCCGCAGCAGTGGTGGAAATCCCTGATACATTCCCAGGGATCCACACTGTAAAAACAGGCACAAGCATCTCTGCTGCTAATACCATCTGTGACACCACACACACACTTCCTGTCTCCCACACTCTACAGCTTGCTATACACCAGGGGCCATGTCAAATCGCAGAGTTATTCCGGGGACTTGCTGTGGAATGGGAGGCACAAGTCACCATACATGCCAGTCCCCAAACACCCAGGCCAAATTGTGTGTCACACCAGCTTGGAAGAGAGGGAAAACACAGATGAATCCTCGACTGCTCCATTTGGGAATGGGAGAGAGACCGAGAGACGGAAAGGGAGAGAGAGACTTGGAAACCTGGTAAGTGCTAAACCCCCGCAATTAGCACCGTTGATGGGGAGAGTGGCTCTGATCCCAAAACAATCAGATCTGGGCTTATTTCATTTCTGGGCCATGATTTGAGAGGCTGCAGCTTTGGACATCTTCAGACTGCTGAGACTAAACCAGGAGTGTTCTAAAACACTGATTAAGTGAAATAGTACTGGCTATAATATCATTTTAATTGTTGTTTTATAACAACAGGACACTATACGGCTTAGCATCTATGGTGTGAATGCTGTCATTTCTCTGCACTGTGCTTGACGGTGATTCACCTGTCCAAAACCCAACCTGTCCAGTCATGTGACATCATGTTTTTTCTGCTTAGCATCTCATAGCAATGCACACGGCACCCTTTAGCGTCTCCATGTGACACACAACTGAAACACATTATAACATGTGATTAATGTTGTGAAACAATCAAGGTTAGGTTTAGCCAACGATACAAATAAAGAAAAAGGTTTGTTATGTTACAATAACGGATGTGATATCATGTTAGTGACATCATTGCACGACGTAAATTATGTAAGGTTACATTACAAACAATAACACATATAAACACCAAACAATTTATTTCTGGTTTCACACGGGACACGAACTGTGTTCTCCTGGATGAAAGTGTTGTTCTGTCTGACTCATCTACCTCCCCTTCCTCCCACCTTACGGGGGCTTCTTTTGCTCTTTATAGTACGACAGTTGCTCTCAGTGCCGAGTACTGCTGCAGATGGGTTTACATTGGAGTTAGCTGAAAGCCAGATGCATCTCATAAAGACATTAAAGGGTGCTGATATCACATGAGCTTGTTTTGTATACGAGCCATGACAATAAAACTGTCGCTGCTCATTCTAACACTGCAGCTCCTCTTGTTAAACTAATGACGACTGGCGGAGCTGGAATTGTGCTTCTTGTGTGGCACAGGAATTTTTTTTGTGGAAAACAGCAACAACACTGAAATCATATGTACTGCATTACCATTGTGTTAAATCTGTTACAGAGTTGATCAAACATGCAATATCATCACAAAGTGTTGAATGGTTCTCTGATTCTTCATTAAAAAGGAGTGTAGGAGAAAAGTGTATGCAACAGCAGTTAAAAAGGCCAAGTATGGTGAGGGACGCAGTCCAAAAGGCTAAAGAAAAGCTTGCACTGCTTCAAAGCAGTTAGTCAGCAAATCACACTGAAGCTATCTGGATGGATGGTTGGATTGGACTGAGACAGAGGGAGGGATAGATGGCATGTGACTTCCTCTCCCCCGATTCTCCCTCCTCCTCCCTTTTCCCTCTTACTATAATTTAGATACAGTCAGCCTTCACCTCTGCTTTACTCTTTAAACTGCCAACTTCAGCTGAAGTGGCAGATCGAGCATGAATGTGGCACCGGCCTTTATATGCCCCCGACAAAAAGGAAATAAATAAATATATAAACAAATTTTAAAAAATGCATCAACACAAGAGAAGCTACTTGGAGCCAGACATATAGTGCAAACAAACATAAACAACTCAGCTATCAAGCATTCAATTTGTTCTATAGCAAAAAAAAAAAAAGCAAAGAAAAAGTGGATGAAATATAGCCTTGGAACCAGACAAATCTGTAAGCTAATGTTTTATTTGCTCTGGCAGGTATGTCTGGTCTCTCTTCCATTCAGACAGATGTGCACCTGACCTGGCCTGGGCTGGGCCAATCACAACCATTTACCTAATATGGGCAGGTCTGAAACAATGACTGACCTGAGCCTTTATGCAAAATATGTTCTGATGCCACTTCTGGCTCTCATGCCGCTGACATTATAGCAAGTGTTAACCTAGCTTAGTAAAGAGGAGCACCGCTGAGCCAGTTTCCAACAATCAAGATGGTTGCAGCTGATGTTGAACTCTCTGTTGAAGCGCTTCTTTTGAATTCTGATACCAAAAACAGCGACACTCATTCACAGACAAGCTGATGCTGCACCATGATTGCTCATCTCTGCATCCTGTAGTCTGCTTTCATTTGTCCGTCACTCAACGCTACATCAGATATTTCGTTGCTCTGATTGGTTGTGGGTGTATCCAATTGTCTCCACAGACATTTTGGTCCACAGCCATTGATAACGCCTCTTGGAAATCAAAAATTAACTGAGAGGTTCCAGACTATCTCGCATTTGCGAATGAATCTTGCTATACCAGGCTAGAGGAAACACAGTTAGTGCACAAAAGCAAGATACATAACAACTATAAAAATACAATAAAGCTAAATGTGATTAAATTTGAGTGCCCATTTCATTTCTGTGTTTCTCCTTTTAAATCGCAAAATGGTGTCAGCAGTCATCGCTCAATTGTGCTTCTCTATTCCTGCCTCATTACAACTGAGAGAATAGTGCTGGGTAATTGTTTGACCCTTCCTGCTCAACCTATGTCCTTGGCTGCTGAGAGCGCTCGACGTGAGAGTTCTATGGGATAAATGGTGGCTATTCCCACACTCTGCCCTGTGGCTGTCTGCAAACAGAGCGCCATGGTATCGGTGACAAGAGAAGCCTGATGAAGGTACGCTGGCTGCACAAACCCAATGCAGGCCCCGGCAGCGGCAGCAGCACCTCTCTAAAAGGACCCATTGTGCCCCGCCAAAGCCTTTCCCTCTCCGCGGTGAAGTGGCCATTGTGGCTCGCAGAATAGCCATCGCTCTCCATTGCCTAGCGGGGAAAGTGCTGCTGTGATGGGGCTGAGTGTGGCCGCAGTTGCAGCAGTAGACAGTATCTCAATATCATGACCCCCATCAGCCCCTGAGTGGCCCCTGTTGCTCAGCCCATTCTTCCCACAGGTGGGCGCAATCCAGACCTAATTTCAGCCAGTGAATAGGGCGTAAGGAACAGGAGCATTCTAGAAGTGGAAATAGCAATGAAAGGTCGAGTTGTGCGCTCGGGAGTTTTTAGCATATGGCTCAACTTTGGACAACTTGTATTGATTTGGCTGCAGGGGTGGTTCTCTGGAAATTTATTCCTGCATGACAGGACGGACAAAAGCCTTATGGATTTCTAGGGGAGAAATAAACTGTGTTGGAGCACAACAATTCTCTTAAGGGTACTTCACTGAGAGCGATGCTTACAGTTTTTCAAGGTGCTCTGCTGAGAGTTAGCTAAGGAGTCAGGAGGAGGTGTTGAAAAGAAAAAAAAACATAAAAAGAAATAATACAATCATTAAAAGTGTGTCTGAGGAAGCTCGCCTGGTATGCATGGCCTTGGCTACAGCTCATGTGTAACTCATAAAAATCAGTATAGAGAACACAAGCGCTTTTAACGTCAAAGTGATGACTGAACTTTCCTTGGATTGTCTGTATTCACTGCATTTTATCATTCAGCTGAAGAAACAATCTCATGATATGCATTGTTGACCATTGGTCAAATTAATTAAACACTCCCTAGGAGGAAAAAAAGCCTTATTGTGGATTAGCTTGCCTTTCATTGCATAAGGGTCTGTCAAAATATGGAGTAAGTGACTGATGCTAATGTCCAGCACTTGTCTTTAGTCACAAATGCTATTGTGTCGTTAGATATATGCTAGTGTTATGCAAACAAATTGCATGATTATGCAAAACTAGAAATAGTGTGGATGAGTGATATCCCACAGCATAAGGATTAGTTACTAACACCCACTCTTCAATTATGAGCATAAAACTCTTATGTGGGGTTTTTTTGTGTCCCATATCCCTGTTATGCAACCTGCTCCACTTTGAAATAGGATCCTTTCACAGCTAACCACGTGTTAGCGTACCCTGGAATGGATGGGTACAGTTCAGACAAAGATGGAGACAGTCTTGGTTTTTTTCTGATGAGCCAAATAAGACTTGGAACAATTTGGTCTAACAGGCTCGGCAGCACAAAAAGCCCTCCAGTGTTTACTACTGACTCCGAGAGGAAGGACTGTCTTCAGGTTGCAGGTGAACATGATACATCATCATCAACAGGGAGGTTACATCAGCTCGTTTTGTCCAGAACGTGCCCTTCCGAGTGGGGAGGTAGGGAGTCTGGGGTGATATTTTTAAACCTGAGAAACAGCAGCTGCCTTTGCGCTGGAGTAATTTAGGTTAAACAGCTCACTGGCGGGTGCTAAAGAGATCCGTCTCACGCCTGAAACATAAGCCGGTCCTGAGAAACTCTCCAGCCAAGAATTCTCTCAGGTCTAGGCAGATGACATTTGAGGTGAGGCCAAAAAGAGATAAGGTGCTGACATGACAAAGCGCCTTGAAACGCCTGTTTTATTTCTCTTTTATTGATACTCCCTGATTCTCTTTAAGAAATTCAAGCTGAGCCTCTTAAAAGGCGAGATATGGTAATGCAAATATTTCAAATCATCCCACTGGAGGCTACAAAGAACATCTTCATTAATTCATTGGCCTGCTTTTCTTGGGGTTACTTAGATATGAAAAAAAGGGGGCTGGGATTACATTACTTTCAACTATTTGAGAGGAGAAAAAAAAAACCCTCATCCAAGATTCAGATGTACTTGCGAGCTCTGCTGAATGAATTCATGACCCAATCTTTGTGGAATACAGTAGAGTATGTGGCACGAATCCAGGATTTCCAACACCCGAGTCTCTCAACTCTTCCTCAATTAGAAAGACCAAAGGCAAGTTGTTAAAAGCCACAAAGAGCTTTGAACTCAACTGGTGCCATCATGCGTCAATTTTGAGCCTTTTCCTCTGTAGCAGACAGCACGACAAGAGATGTACTAACTTTGACATCCTCAATAATAAATGTCCTGTTCGACTGACTAATATTAGTACCAATCTCGATATCCTACTGGCGTGGGCACACAGGAGGAGAGGGCGTAACTCGATCGGATCGATGGGCCGTACTGTATCCTGTCTTCCCTTCTGTCTCTCTCCGCCTGCCACCCCTTCTCCTTCTTTCACAAATCCATCCACGCAATCACTCACAGACAATGAGAAGTCTTTCAATCCATCTCTCCATCATGGGCTGTTCCACCTCTACTATGCCTAATCAAAGGTGAAAAGCGATAGAAGGGCGAGAGAAAGCGCCAGCGGGGGAACATCTTCCCTCATCATGGCCCCCACGGCTAAAATGGAGGGCGTGAGGAGGAGTAGGAGGAAATCTTTCATTTTCCTATCGCATTTCCTCCCCCCTTTTTTTTTATGCCAGTGAAAGTGTCTGTCTTCTTTATAGCTCCCCTAAGCTCCTCTAACCTCTCTTCTCTCCCACTCTGCGGGCGGATGGTGGACGGATGGACGGGAAGATGGATGAGGGCCAGACGGCAAGCGGCAGAAGAGTGAGTTAATGAGGCAGATTGCTCTCTTTGCCGCCGTGCAAGGGATTACAGGAAGATTACCCATTCTGATTCTCTTCTCTTCCAATTTCGCTCTCTCAGTCTCTGCAGTGGTAAACCCGAGGGGTGCGACGGGGCGGGGAGGGGCGTGGGGAGGGTGTGAGGGGTGCATGTTTTGATAGAGGTGAGATGGAAGACAGTGCCTTGGCTTCCTGTCAGGGGAAAATGACAGCTGCTCAAAACACTGACCTGTGAAAGGATAGAGTTTCTGACTGATGCCTCCAATCTGACAGCTGCTTCGAGGGCTACACTTGGCCTAAATATACCCAGCATGAGACTGAATATCTTATAAGTCTCATGAGATCCAGCTCCTTCATCAAGTTCATCTTCAGAGACTAACTTGACCAAACTGGGTCCACAGATTCCATCCACTTCACGATAACTTGCATTATGCATTTGAAAAGGTGTTGTTTTTCTGCCGCAAACAAATGGCATGCCCATTGTGTGTTGACCCAGAATGATGGCATTTGAGTTGAAAAGCTGGAGGTTCGTATTCGGGGAAAAGTTGTTAGGAGCTACGTGTCAGAGGGATGAGCGAAAACAAAGAGAAGCGCAGGACCTCGAATCCACTTTTTGCACTCGCCGCATAACAAACAGTGAAAAGGTCTGGAGAAATTATTCAAATTGCAGGGGAATTTGCAATTATTATAAGTCATCTCAACCCACAAAGGCAATGTTAAGCACCCTTCATGAAGTGCACTGAAAGCTCGGAGAACAAAAGTGGAATCATGTATGGGCCCATTTTCTGCCAGCGGTGTCTGCTCAGTGTGTTATAAAGGGGAGAAGCTATTTAGGTATTTCCAAAGCCATTGTCTAAGCTAGACTCGTTAGACTGGCTTGATGGTGGAGTCTCTTTTTTTCTGCCAATTGGGAATTAACAACTGCCAAATTGCGCTCGAGAAAAGCAATATTGGTGCTGCAACTCTTTGCTTGAATGATGATGAAGTCGCTGAAAAAGGCAGAAAAATACACTTTTGACCTCAGTGCTCAGGTGTCAGTCATGTCCTTTGGCATGGCCTTTCGTCCTGGCTTTATGAAACTCTACATCTCTGGCCTGAGAAAGTCACCAGGAGATGGGTCACATACAGGGGCAGATAGCCCCCTGGGCAATGACATGCAAAGGGCCCCACCATCTTTCCTACAAAGGAGTGAGACACACACTCAAGTCTTGTGTGGTTGACTCTTTGTAGTCGTTTTATGTCTCTCTCTGGTTGTTTTGTCCCTTTTTGTAGTTATATTGTATGTCTTTGCAGTTCCTTTTTTGTAGTCCTTTTGTGCCTCTTTGTGGTTGTTTGTGTGTCTTTGTAGTTGTTTCATGTCTCCTTGTTTTCGTTTTGTGTCTCATTGTGGTTTCTTTGCATCTCTTTGTAGTCCTTGTGTGTCTCTTTGTGGTTGCTTTATGTCTCTTTGTAGTCAAAGTGTTTGTCTATGTGGTTGTTTTGCCCAATTTTTAGTTCTTTTGTTTGTTTAGTTCTTTTAGTTCTTATGTGTCCATGTAGTCATTTCGTGTCTCCTTGTGGTTGCTTTGTGTCTCTTTGCAGTCATTTTGTTTCTCTTCATGTTTGTTTTGCCCATATTTGTAGTTTTTGTGTGTCTTTGCTGTTCCTTTGTGTCTATTTGTAGTCATATGGTGTCTCTTTGTTTTTGCTTTATGTCTCTTTGTAGATGTTTCGTGTCTCCTTGTGGTTGCTTTGTGTGTTTTTGTAGTCATGTTGTTTCTCTTCGTGTTTGTTTTGCCCATTCTGCAGTTACTTTGTGTCTCTTTGCAGTTCCTCTGCATCTCTCTGTGGCTTTTGAACATCTTTGTGTTTGTTTTGTGTCTCCTCCTGCCCTTTAAGTGTTAATCTGAGTGACATTTCGCAGGTGAAGGCCAGAGGGGCCCCTGACACTTTGGGCTCCTGGGCCTGTGCCCAGTAGGCCCATTCAGTAATCCATTCATGGTCACATCACCTTGCTTGATTTCTCACACGGGGCTTCATTTGCATTAAGAAGACAGCCAGCTCAATAAGCACTACAACTTCCTGTGTGTGGTTCAGCCAGTCATTCTCACGAAGGCCTTCAAGCAATGAATTCAGGTCAGTCAATCAGAGCTGGGGCACTTCTCTGTAGTCATCAGACTTCACCACAGTGAGCACCATGTGTCAGCAAAGTCTTTAAAATTAATACAAAGTGTATTATTGACATTTCTCCTGTAGTAAATGTCTCCTCTAGCCACACAGTCCAACAATAAAGATGTGGAAGTGGTTTCAGACAAGTGATCAATAGACAAATATTATAAAAATGACAAGCTACTGGTCTAAAATGTATTGTGGAAAAAGTTCACACAGCTTCAGTGTAAAAATGCAGAGTAGGTCAGTTTTCCCACAGGCGTTTACAAGGACTCTCCGTGTGGTGTCTGCTTTCCTCCTCTCTCTGCTCCTCACCTTCAGTCTCTTCCTCCTAGACATCAGCTCGGTTTAATTAGTACAACTAACCCCACAACCCGACTCGCATCTCAGCATCAGCGATCTACCGATTTGTACTACTTGTTATTTCTCCTCCGGTTCGGGGATTTTGTGTAGAGACACCGTTACGCACCCCAGTGGGCGTTTGGCGACACGGTGGCGCAGGAGTCGCATACAGTCGCAGTGTTGTCGGCGCAACATAGAGCTCCCAAATATCCACGTATACTGTACGCATTACTAACACGTCGTGCTGATCACATTTACTTTGAGGAAACTCTTCGGAGATCGCGTTAACGCCACAGAGGGTCAGATGATTCTGCCCTTCAGCAGCCAATTATAATGCAGCTGTCCAGTATAGAAAGTATACCCTCCGGTGGCCTAATTCTGCGCATCATAAAGATTTTATTTTAGCATTTTAAGGATAAATGTATCATAAATAATGCTAGATAAATAATTTCAGACTCAGTCGTTGATGCATGCCAGAATTATGACTCGACTCTGTAGTGGGTAAAATCCCAGCAAAATTTTCATTTCAGGGATTTGGAGTGAAGGAGATGTTCAAGTAAGCAGGCTGTGTGTGTGAAAATTAGGCCACATGTATAATCAACAGAATACACAGCGTTTCTCACTTGCTACAATTTAGGCTTAAAAAAAAAATCCAAACCGGAGCTGTTGGAATAAAACGCTGCCTCGAGTGTCGGAAGCTGAAATCCCTCACAAGTCGTCTGCGTAAACACATCCACAGCCTAAAGAAGCCCCCAAACTGACTTTCACCGAGCACTGTCATATTTCTTTTTTTGGTGAATTCCCACACTCGGACACTGCTGTCACGCGTGGCTTCAAAACATATACGTCCATCACCCCCCCCCCCCCCCNCTTTTTTTGGTGAATTCCCACACTCGGACACTGCTGTCACGCGTGGCTTCAAAACATATACGTCCATCACCCCCCCCCCCCTACACACACCGGATTCAACGTGTCTGCTCCCAGAGCCGCAGAAAACAAACAGCAGACCTCAAATCCACTCGCCTCCCAAATCTCCTCCAAATATTGACCCATTACGCATCGTTTGCTGCTGGCTGCCTCTCAGCAGAACAAAGCCAACAATTGTCCACGATTAGACTATGTGAGTGTATTTTTATTTTTTCCCCGACATCACCTGTCATCATTTGGAGGACATTAGCAGAGAGTGACAAATCCTCACAGCCAGAAAAAAAAGCCCCACAGAAGCATAGTCACAGCAAAGAAAAGAAAAGTCCTTACTTGTGTTTTGCGGCAATCCCTCCGATAATATTCTCCAGATTTGGGGAGGTTTGTAAATATCCCTGGATATATCTTGGATGCTGTTCACGCTTCTGTGTGTCTTTTTTCTTTTATCCAGAGCGCTGAGCAGACCACAACGTAGCTTTTCTTTCCCTCCTCTCTCTTCAAGACAGATGTGAACAGTCCTGGCCGAGTCGCTCCACCTGCATCCCTGCCGTCAAGTCAGCCACAATGCACAACACGCAGCTTCAGATTGTTCTTTTCAAATTAAAACTCCCACATTGCGATGTACCGCCGGGGATTTTATTGTGGAGGTTTCGTCGCCGTGTTTCTGGTGGATGCTTCTGAACGCTTTGACGCATCTCCACCTGCATCCACTGGAAGACACGGCGGCATCAGCAGGCAGCGGCAGCGGCACCGCACTGAGGAGGCCGCCCACAGAGACACGCCCCGCTCCGGCTGGAGAAGGCTATTTCACCCTGGGCGAGGGAGACGGGAGGGCGGTGCTGGATGTGCTGTTGGAAAATACTTTCCTGTGTAAGTGGTCGCACCTGACAGCCGGTTAAGATTTGGGGAATTAAGAAAATAGGGTGGTAAAAGAAGATGATAGTATATGAGATCACGGGCGGATTATGAGACAATGGTCCCCTGGGCACAGATATGCAAAGGGCCCCACCACCTCTCCTACAAAGAGGCAAGACACACAGACTTGTGCTGGTTTTGCATCCCTCTGTAATCAATATGCATATTTGTATGGTTTTATGTCTCTTTGTGGTCATTTTGTGTCACCTTGTGGCTGTTTTGTGTCTTTTTATGGTTGTTTTGTGTCTCTCTGTAGTCATTTTGCATCTGTGGTTGTAATGCGTCTCCTTGTGGTCGTCATTTTGTGTCTCCTTTTGGTCACTTTGTGTCTCCTTTTGGTCACTGTGTGTCTCCATGTGGTTGTTTGGTGTCTTCTTATGGTTGTTTTGTATCTCTCTGCAGTTATTTTGTGTTTCCATGTGGTTGTTTTGTGTCTTTTTGTAGCCATTTGGGTCTCCTGGGGGTAATTTCATGTCTTATTGAGGTACTCTTGTGTGTCTTTATGGTGACTTTGCATCTCTTTGTATTTGTTTTGAGTCACTTTGTGGTCAGTTTGTGTCTCTTCCTGGTCAGTATGTGTTAATTAGAGTGACATTTTGCAAGTGAAGGTTAGGGGGCCCCCTGACACTGCGGGCCCCTGAGCCCGTGCCCAGTAGTCCTGTTCAGTAATCCATCCATGTCTGAGATGAAGACAAAACCAAGACAAAAATCCTCCATATCTGAAAACTCACATCCTACTATATTGTAAGCAATCAACTGTAAGCATCATAAGCAATTACAGCTTTACAGTATACCACACAAATATGCAAGACACTACTACTATCGCTACTGCTGTAAATTAGAAATGCAGTGCAACAGAAAATAATTGACCATTTACTCAGACTTCAACTTCAACTATCTGACAAATATAACATAAAACACACATGGCAACACCATTTGGACAAACCACATGCAGAACAGCAGCACATCAAAATACCAGAACTGGTAGTAATAATAATAGCAATTTTAAAGTCTATTATTATGATGACATTTGGTAATGATTATTTTGGATAGTGGTGCATGGCTCCCTGTTGTAGAATAGCATTTATATGTAGTGTAATAATGTGTAAATATAATATATATTATAATTACTGCCTTGTAAGACAGTAAGTGAAAAAAAGTCTTGAAAAATTGAAGTAAAAGGGTAAAAATCTATATTACAGTCCCATAAAAATCAACAAAATCTACCCAAAGAACAGCACACACACCACAAACTGTGCTGCTTGTGAAGGATGGTCACAGCTGCCTCCAATAATGATATCAAAGCCGACAGCCTAGCCTATCTGGAACCTAATTATATAAACTACACTGTCTGAGGCAAAATGGAGCAATTCCTAATGAGTCACAAACTTACTTGTTTAAGATATAACTATCAGGTGCGCTGCTGCTATTATTTGCTAATGACTGCCCACAGCCTCAAACATTTTGCAGCCAATTATGTAAACAAAACTGTGGGTCCGTGTGCCCATCATCATAAAGGGAAAAACAACATAAAAAGAAATTTCCTTCCATAGACGGCATAACCCTCATCAGTTTATTTACTTGGACACACACATACGTTTCCCTCATAAAGATTAATGATAGTCTAAATATGTGACTAAACAATATAATATAGATAAAGAGGAGAGACTATTGAGTTTAGGTGGATTTACAAGTTTGCAAGTCCCTGAATGAATAAAAAAAAGATTATTCACATACTGCTATGTTCTCATTAGCAATTTAAGCGTCTCTGTAGTACTGAAGATAAAGTTAATAGTGAATATATACCATGCTCTGTGATATTTAGATCCAAAGTATCACTCTAATATTCCAAATATACATACTTTTGCTATGATAACGGTATGGTTTCCAAATTCAAAGTAAACCTCAGCCTGTCAAATACCAGATGCATTCAAAGGTATGGTAATATTGAGAGGCAGAGCTGTTTGTTCAAGTGGAACTGGAATAATTTGCTGAGATGATCTGAATATCCACAGCTTTATAGTTTCTTTTTGTGTGCAAACTGGACTCAAAGTATTTCACAAGTCTAAAGAGCACTGCTCATTTTATTCTTCTAGGTAGTTAGAGAGACAGTTCACCCTGAAATCAAAACTACATATTTCTCCTCTTACCTGTAGTGCTGTTTATTAATCTATATTTTCTTGGTGCAAGTTGCCAAGTGTTGAAGTCATCAGCCAAAGAGATGTCTACCTTTCCTTTTCTCCAGTATAATGGAACAAGGGGTATCAGCTTTGCTGGATTTTGCTTTCAATAGCCTGATGCCCATTAACCCGTTAACTAACCGGTTAGTTTCCAATTAAAAAAATGCAAAATGAAAATGAGAAAGTAAAATAAAAGAGGCCGTTTTATTTGGGTGCTCCATTGACTCAGTGAGCTTTAGTGCCACATTTCAAAGCACTATCCATTTAAAGGTGGTGAAATTTTAATGTTTAGTGATGTAAATGTCTTGCCTTTATTTTATTTTTCTGTTGGCTCTGCTGACAGCCACATTAACATGTAAGAAACATAGTGCCCGCTGGCCACCATCCGCTCTCCACTGGTTAGCTTACATTAGCCTTGGATGTTCTGCACTGTTCATCACCCAGGTCTGGTGGGAGCTAGCTAGTAGCGCCGCTCATTTAGAGATGATCACCGGTAACACGTTGTTGCAGAAACATGGTAGCCAACTCCTGTCTCCCCCCAGATAGCCCTGTTGAATAAGCGGCTTCATTTTGAGCAGCAAACCCCTTTAGCATTGTTAAGTATGTTAGCACCACAAGTTGTGTTGACACGGTGCTAACAGAGCTAACAATGCTAATGGGGATTTGAAGCTCAAAATTGAGCTGCTTAAGCTACTTACCATTGCAGCCTGGGGAGGCACCAGAGGGTGGGCACAATGTTTCCAAAGCAATGTTGGGTTGAATGAGCATTGCTGCTAGCTAGCTCCCTGCAGACACAGGTGGTGCACAGAGTAGCAAATTAGCCTATAAACTGACATTTGTAACTGGTCAAAAATAGCCACTCTTAGCCATTAACCATTTTACAGTTAACCATTGACATTCCTAAATGGAACTAGATGGCTTGTTGTGCTAAGAAGCAGCAAAAAATAGCTCAGTTAGCATCAGAGAGCCAGCTAACATTAGGCTACAGCTCAGCTGAGGAGAATGCCAAATGTTTATATACTGTCACAAGCATGAGCCTCTCATCCATGAGTTGATGCACGTTTCCTTCTGCACAGTGATTTGATTGGTGGGTGTAGTTCAGCAGAGAGAAAATAGCTCCTATATGAAACTGCTCACAACAAGGTCTGTTGATTATCCTGAGTAATTGGGTCATGATTTCTAGAAGGAGACATTGCTGTTGAGTTTTTCAAATGTATATTTTTTGGTGCTTTGAGCACCATAAGCCGAGTGCCATCTAGTTCCACTATATTAGAGAGAAGGCAGACATCTCTACGTCTTATATCGCCAACATTCTTCAACCCAGACTTTAATAAATTAGACTGATAAATAGTACTACAGGTATGAGGAAAAATATGTATTTTTGATTTTGAGGTGAACTGCTCCTTTAAATGCATCCACTTTACATCCTGAGTGCAAATCAGACCCTAATTAGCAGGTTAGGTGAAAACCAGCAGGCTCTGTGTCCTGCTGGACTTGAAAACCACTGTTTTAGCATATTTATTTAAGACCACAAGTGGGATCAGCTTTGACACCCCAGCCATTCCCTTTCTACTGCACTATCACCTGTTATCCTAAAGTCTGCATCCCCATTGCTCCTGGAAAACAAGGTGTCACCTGCACAAGTGGGACCATTTGATCTGGCCAGTGAAGAGGGTCATTTGAGTCAGGGAGACCATTTGAAGCTGAAGCTGCATTTCTCTCCCACTCTCACTTTCTCTTCATTTCCTCTGCTCATGGTGTCAGACACTTGGCTGACAAAGTTCCTCATTAGTAGCCTTCCATGGCCTCACTGTGGCCCGTTGCTCTGTCTTGCCTCAGTGGGAGAGCAACCGTGTCTCCTCATCATGTCCCTCATCATGTCAACAAATTGCCACTGTAAAAGTCTTCATTTCAGCCTGTTCTGCTCATTTGCAGGATATATTTTGTTTGGTCAGAGCAGTGTGGTCTTTCATAGGAGCGTAGATGGTTTGAAGTCTACAAGTTCAGCACTTATTAGATTTCCATTAAAATAAATGTGTTAAGCATTAAAAACAAGTAAATAAACGTCTTCTTTACGCCTCAGTGATGATCAATCAGAAACCATTGGGAACCATTGACCACACAAACACTATTGATACATAAATCAATAATGTGTCTTTGGAGTATTTTACAGTGTATCTCATCCATCTAGCCATCAGCGTGCTTTGCCTTAAAGGTCTGTCCACGTCACAGGCGAGAACTGTGTCAACAAAAAAATCACAGTCCTGGTCAATGAATCTGGAGGGGGTACATCAATCACAGCCTTATTGAGCAGCGTGGTGCGAGGGCAGCCTGTCAGAGGAATATTGGCACCTCTCTGAATTAATTTCTCAGGCCAAAATATATCAGATTAAAAAGAGTATTGGTAGAGGGTAGGTGGCCCACTGTCACAGCAGCATTGTGTCGCTCTTGGTCTGGGATGAGGTTTTTAGTTCTGACAGTCAAGACAAGGTTGAGCACAATTACAATCTGATATTTTGGCTTAAGAAACTGATATTTTACCAGACAAATTTAGACAAAATGTCAACTAAAATGAACAGAATAAGTACTGTCTTTGCTATTAAGAGATGTGACTCATTCCATTCTCCAAGCAAAGCAGGTTGTGCACAGGTTAAACTACTCAAAGAGGAGGAGAATTCATGCTAGTTCGTCCTCACTGAGGGTGAAGGAGAGGCTGGTTTGTTGTTTTCTAACATTTTATCTGGGGCACATAAAACAGCCTTTTCTTAAAGATAACCTCTGTTAATGAGAAGCAACATTACAAAGTTGGACAAGTGACAATGGAGCTCTTTTACAACCCAGAACTAATTATTTAAAGAAGACTGTTCTGTGTAAGGCAGCCATTTATTGGATTAATTTACCATTCTATGTAAGAAAAGCCCAGCAAAAAAAGTATATATATATATTTTTAAAAGCTGGAGTGATTTCTATTTTGGCATTTTGAGGCTAGCATGTGATTGGCTGATATATTTTTGGTAAATTTATTAAAATTGCAAGCAGCAAGCAGCCTTCCTTTTTTTTCTTTTTGACATATCTGCATGCTGACCACAAAACAGACAAATGAATAATGGCGATTCGGCAGAGTGGGCAACCCAGCTGGCAGAAGGAAATGTTAGCAATGTGCATTTCTGCAATCAATGGATACAGTTGTACATGTCATATCAGTGTTTCTAAAATGACATAGTACCTGAGCTGACTTTGTCATCGGGAGGAGAGGGGAATGGTGGATGGCATGAGACCTACAGGTGAGACACCTGCCAAGTTGCAGACCACTGCAAACCATTGCAGACCATTGTTAAAGACCAACAAACAACCAAGTTTATTTATTATTTTTTTTACTGAGACATTAAAGTGTTTCCAGCTGGGACTGTATGTATTTTAAGTGATAACATGATCTTTCCCTAACCATAACCAAGTGGTTTTTGTGCCTAAACATATCCTTTGTTAATCACAGCGATTTCAAAAAAAGTTTCAGCATATCCACTACACGAAGACCTACAAATGTAACATATCCATGGTTTGCAGAAATGTACAATGCCAACATTTATTCTGGTGACTGGGTTGGAGTGGGATAAGATAATATTGTGTAACCAGGATTCGATGATGGCAAGAATAGCATGCATGCCGCTGCCCTTATATAAGAAAATTAGTGATGATGTATCATCATCATCCATAAGTCATACATCAATAATAACCTATTTTTAGGCATGACCCATGATGAGGAAGTTACAAAAGGAGATCTCATGTTTTGTTAAGAGGAGGCATTTTCCATTTCTGTAAACCAGGGACATGTTACATTTGTACTTTATTACACAGCAGATACGTTGAAACTTTACATTTATTTATCTTCAGCAACAGTGTGGTTAACATGTAGTTAGGTTAAGGCACAAAAACCACTTAGTTAAGGTTAGGGAAAATATCATGTTTTGGCTTACAGTACCTTTCTTTCGGTGGCCCTATCCTGACTGGAAACGCAGCAATGTTTCAGTAAAAAACAATCGCTCTTTGTGGCACTATCCTGGCAGGACACTCAGCATCGTCTATGTCAAGAAACAACTACATATCTGTGGTTTGCAGAGATGCACAGTGCCAGCATTTTCTTCTGTGAATGGGCTGTGTGCACCCTGCTAGTCAAGACACATCCACATCTGAGCAGTCATTAAAGATGATTATTTGAATAGAAAAGAAAGGAAAAATATTCAACAGAAAAACACAAAATTAGAAGCCTTTTTTCTTATGAAATACTGGATAGTTTTTTTTTTGGAATCCACACAATCAAATGAAACAACTATGGTTGGAGTGAAAATGCTCACAGCTCACGGGCCAAAGCAAATTGTGGCAAGGGGTCACAAGTAGACACCACTTCATTTTGAGGTGTAACCAGTCTGCTCTAATACATTGTTTAAAGTCAGTATGTAGAATTACACTTTTGTTGACAAGGACATCCTCCTCACAAATCCACAATGTGTTCTGATATATAGATGTTATCATCAAAGACTGCTCTTATGTATATGACATTTGTCAGAGCCCTTCCTTTCACAAAACTGCAGGTCTCTGTGGTCACTGTCAGATGTATACTTCAATCAAATGTGCGTCAGTGCTGTTTGATGCAACAGAGTTTTCCATTCAATGGCAGCATCTTAAAATGAATGTAAATGTCTCACAACAGACAGATGTCAACTGAGTGTATAACACACCAAATATCATCAAATAACCGCCAGCCTGTTATCATGATCTGATTTGAATCCCATAGAGATTTCATGCTTTTTAAATATCAGTAGGCCTATAACTCATTCCAGTCATATGTCTTCCAGCGCCATGATTTAATATTCTCTACATATAAAGCTGGCTGATTTGATAAGCTTTCACTCATGAGTAATTCATTTCATTGTTGGAGGACCCTGTGAGGTTGTTGCTTTTTCCTCTTTCTCTCCATTGCGCTAATTAAAACTAATTGAATTGAATTGATGGTACCGAGCCCCCGAATCACAGTGCTACCATCTCAGTCCTGCTCATCCCTGAAATGAGACAAATCAAGTGTGCCGTGTAATCAGACATGAAAAAAAAGTCAACACGCCAAAGAAGCCATCTCCCTTGTCTGTTGTTATTGTTGTGAACACATTATCACATTTCCATCAAATTCACAAATAATAACTTGGCATAAAAGAGCAGAGGGAGAGTTGTTTGAACACAAATAAATTTGGTTGTCTTAGATGTGACAATGGCTGTTGTACCCATTAAAAAGTCTCCTTGGGTGCATTTTGCCGTGGTCTGAAATCAATACTTCTTCAGAACAGGTTTGGAAAACCCAAATTCATAACAGTAATAGGTAACACTTTTATGTAAAATTACAACTGTCTCCTCAAACTATATATAACAAAGTGTGGCTCCAGCAGCTGTGCAGACTAATGCATATTAATGAGATAAATTCATCATCTTTTGCCAGCTGAAATTGTAGTGCTGTGTAGGTGTATGCATATAGAGTACTAGCTGACTGTACACGCAAAATGTTATTGTGAAGTGGGTGTTACTTGTGCACTATGTTTGAGTTCACAACAACAGTGGTTTATCTGCTCGGCATGAGTGCTTTATTCAATTATGCTCAGGGATGGTTAGTATCACTGTTGATTGTTATTTCTGTCTTGTCTAAAAGGGTAGGCAGTGGTTTGCTTATTTTGAAATACCAATATGATGCTCCTTTATCCTTACCCAGTCGCCAGGGGAGGAGATTGGTATTGCATTTTTCTGCTAATCATGGATATGTTACATTTGTACATTCCATATGTACCATATCAGCGTTTCTAAAGTAGCGTAGTACACAAGCTGATTTTGTCATCAGAAGGTGGAGGGGAGGGTGGATACTGGACACTTATGTTTTCCTAATGCTAACTCTTATTCTGGCAATTGGGTTGCTTCTTCTATATTCTCCATATCAAACATATATTTTTGTCTGCAGAAAGCTGAACTCAGTGACCTGGAGAGACATGCACTATCATGCATCTGCATTATGAAGACTAATCTATTTACACAGCACGTGTACATCAGGTTACAACTTTTACTGGATAGGCTCATAGGCCTACATGATATCATAATGGTCAGCAGGGCAGGGTTCAGGGAAGGCAGAGTTTTCAGATCAATGTGTACTTACTGTAAAGTGAAAGTGTTGCTGTTCGGGCGAGAAACCTAAAAGCCTCCATCCAGATCATTAACCAGCAAGGCAAGGCATGTGGGTTTGCTACTGAGACTCAACACCTGTCAGAGAAACTGATCTATTTCCATTGTATGTTGGACGGATGTTGACTAATGGTCGACAAATGATGGAGAAAAGGCGGAGAAGAGGTTTGCATGCCGACGCCAAGAAGAGAAATGGCAGTTTAATATTTCCGTTACAAATCTGTGTTGTTACCCTCTGAGGCAAATTTAGAGACTGTCCTCGTAAGAAAAATGACAGCATCAGTCGTTTTAGCAAATGCTCCCATATGTTTATGTCCAAGCCCTCCTGCGGCTTTCGGAATTATGATGGGAGCAAAGGATGAAATAGTGTTTAATGTTGGTAGAGAACTACAAGAACTACAAAGTTTGCATAGGGAGGACGTCAGTGTAGATGGATGGGTCAACAAAATGTCAAGCTTTGACAAAGAGATTGCTGTTGGCTTCTGAAATCCTAATAACAGTCAACATTGGTTTCTTACCATGGCCACGATAATTCCCTAGCTTTACCATATACAGGTTATATGTAGGTTATTATTTTATGCTGGACAATGTTGAGCAATACTGTAAGATTTACTTGCCTTACTTCGAGATATATGCTTTAGGTTTAAATATCCCAACACTCTGCTCAATCCTCCACTCACAAAATTGTTTCCTTTGTAATAATTTGACATAAGTAGATACTGGGAATCAACACGATTCAGTTGCATGATATATGGGCAGCAGTGGCTCAGAGGTAGAGAGGGTTGTCCACCAATCAGAAGATCAGTCGTTCGATCCCCGGCTCCTCCAGTCTGCATGTTGAAGTATCCTTGAGCAAGCTACTGAACCCTGCATGAGTGTGTTAAAAGCTGAGCAGCAGGTGGCACCTTGTATGGTAGCCTCGGCCACCAGTGTATGAATGTGTGTGTGAATGGGTGAATGTGACTCGTAGTGTACAAAGCACTTTAAGTGATCGGATGACTAGGAAGGCGCTATACAATTGCAGGTCCATTTACCATTTTCACAGAAGATGGAAACTGAATTCACATCTCTAATGCATTCATTTAATATGGGATAAGGGAAACAGCGATACACTACTGCACCTTATACGTAACCGTATACTTAAGTAAAAGTAGAAAAACAACAGTGTAAATATACTCTGTTACAAATGTGGCTTAAAAGGTAACTTTAGTGTTTTTCAACCTGGACCATTTTTGATGTAACTGGAATAACAAGACAAAATTGGCCCAGTACTGGTCTGTCAATTTGAATGCCAACTGAAAGTGCTTGTTTTTGCAACTGACATGATCAGATTGTTACTTGAAGTGTCTGACAACATTATGGAAAGGATCCCTAAAGAAATAGATAAAGATTGTGTGTTAAGGAGTAAGATCCTGTATGTTTAACCAGAAACATCCCCAAATTGCTATCATCAAACCCACCAGGCTCCATTTAAATAAACAGTAATTTTATCATAGTAAAACAAACGTCATTCAAAATCAACAGAAGCAAAATAAAATCTATGAAAGCCATCTTGGTTTTCCTTTCCACTGATTCAACAAACACCAGCTCTGATTTGGTTGGAAAAAAAACAACAACCCTTAATTCTCCCAGTTAGATGTGAAAATATGTCTGCTTTATTCATATTTAAATTACTGTTTATTTAAATGGAGTCTGGTGAATGTAAATTGATGGTGCTCAATTGCCCACAGGAATTACACTGTAGCCAGTCTCACTTGATACTAGACCAACTTCAAAAATTGTTGTTAGACACATCACGACATGGTGAAAATAAAGTCAAGGTTGGAAAAATACCTAAGTTACCCTTTGAATAAAAGTGAAAAACTTTTAGCATCAAAATGTGGTTCCCCTCCGGTTAAGATCGTTCGCTCTGTCAGCACTCTTGCCGTTGTTTAGCGCTGTTTATAAAGTTAGCACTGTTAGCTGCCAAGCGCTGGGTCAGACATATGTGCAGATATCTCATACACTCTGAATTTTGCATAGAGCTCCTTTAAAGTACCAAAAGTAAAGGTACTCATTATGTAAAATGGCACATTTCAGAACAATATATATCATATTATTGGATTATAATCATTGATGCATTAATGTATTAATGTTCCATCTGGGGAAGGTGAAGCTCATATTTATTATTTTATTTACAGGTGTGTAGATTAACCCATAATAATAAATACAAATCTATTCATTCTTTATTTTTTGCATTAATTATGTGTATCTGCAAAGTAACGTAAGTTATCACATGAAAGTAGTGGCCTAAAAAGTATAATGTTTCCCTTTGAGACACAGTAGAGTACAAGTATTAAGTAGCAAAAAAAAAAAAAAAATACTCACAAAGGTACCTCGAAACTGAATTGTAGTACAGTTGTTAAGTAAGTGTACTAACATACTTTGCATCACTGCTCTGGTGTCATTAGTGAAAATAGGTGAAACAGAGAGAGACAGAAAAAGAGAGCAGAGATCGCTGTACAGTATCCATCTTACTGTAGTAAGAGATGATGGTAGAGTAGAGAACATATCAGACTGAAAGAAAGATGAGGAAAATCGCACATTGTACATTGCAGTGACGGAGGAACAAGTAGAAAAGCAAATGCTTTTGGCAGACTAATAAATTATCTGCTAAACACAAATTGTGTTACATAAAAGTTTACAGCAATCAGTAATGGTCATAGTTTAGTCCTCCTGCTGTGCACCTCAAGTGTCCTTTTTTGGGACCTTTTGCCTCTTTATTACCACATCGGATAAAGAGAGCTGCTATTCTGGACAAAAGCAACACTACTGATTGGGCACAGGTATACAGTAGCTGCTAATCAAAAAGCCTTCATGTCAGCAGGATGTTAAATTAAGTTTTGATGGTGATTCAGACAGTATGACATTCTAAGAAAAGCAGTAGGTGATGAGAATTAGTCATGTAACCACAAGCAAACTGAATGCACCAAACAACCTGTATTTGTTTGGAATAGAAGAAGAAATAATAGCAGTGATGGAAAACCTCACAAAACATTAATTATCTCCCTCAAAAAAGAAAATTGGCAAAGCAGCACTTTATGCAGCCAGTCTTTGTACCCACCTGAGATATGAATCTGTAATGTTGAAGGGCACTGTGGGAGAAATGTGTTATCAGCATGTATGGCGAGGGAAGATGCAGGCATGCTCTGCTCCCTGAAGGCCCAGTCATGATTAGATGATCAGGCATGATGGCTCCAAACATATTTACCCCACGGAGCCCTTTGGACATGGTGTGTGCGTGTGTGCATGTAATGCAACAATGAAAACATCAGCATATTTGCAGATAGCAGCTTTTGCACAAGGGAGAGAGAGGAACAAAGATACACAGCAGGAGACACCACTGGAGATGTGTATCTGTGTGAATGAATTGTGCGTTGCATGTGAAATACATGTCGGTATTTTCATGTTATGCTTACGAGAGAGAGAGAGAGAGAGAGCGAATCGTGGGATGGATTGCCACAAAGATCACAGTTAAGATTGAAACCTGTAACTCTGTGTGTGGTGTTTTAATGAGTATCCCTGAGTGTGCTTCTTTCCACAGCATGGGCACAGATCAAGGGGTGCTATTTTCCAGGGGGGCCCCTCCGGAGATTACTGTTGCAGCGGTGAACATGGACAGCGGTTTGTTGTCTTTGTGTTTGAGGAGGTGATGGGAGCAGTCCCATCTTGTGCAAGACGCACCATTATCGTAGTCATCATGCCCGGCTGCTGATAGGAGACACACTTTACACACAGTGCAAGGGTAAGCAATTATTCTCTCCCTCTTTTATCCCCCTGAGATGGAGAGCACCTGCCGATGGTGAACAATGGTGCCTTTGCGCTGCGCTGTCAAGGCAGAGGAAATGAGCGCGGGGGTCTCCACTACCCCTCCTGTGAGGCATGTGTACAACATGTATAGGTGTGTGCTTTTCCGGTTCGGTCCTTGACAGAGGCAGGTTTAGCATTCCATCCATTAGATGATGTCATTTTACTTAGGGTATCTTAAATGGTTACGTTTCGAATAGGTTTTGGCCAAGATCAATGCTAGTTAAAGGAATCACATTTTCAAATTCACTTATTTGCCGAGGGTTTTACAGAGCGTTAGATATGAACATCAGCAAAAGGCTTTTGACGAATTCTAGTTGTTCCTCCCTGCCACAGACTTGGTACTAAGCTGGGCTAAATACCTCATGCAGCCACCTCCGTATTGAACGCATGGATGAAATTAGTATTGATCTTCTCATCTCTCAGTTAGATGGCAAATAAGCAGATTTCCCAAAGTGTCTGAGTATTCCTTTATAAGTTTTGGCTGGGGTTTGCATTGGCACAGATCAGTTGGTTTGACTCATTATTGCATTAAGAATATATAAGAAAAAGTATATTGGTATTATTGTGTAAGAATGTTGATGAATTGTTTATTTATTTCAAATATAAAATCAAATTTAACCCATTTTGGAGTAGTTTGTACAATCATTCCTATCAGTTATGATACCCTTTTATTCACCAGCTCAGGCTGTTCCCAAGCACTGTTTGTATGTATAAAAGAAATGCACCAGAATTCATATATGACCTATGTAATCATGAAGGCTGCAATCACGTGATGAATGTGCTGATGGGAGTAAAGAAAAAAATTGTATAAAGAGCGAAAGTCTACGCAAGAACACAGGTTGGTCAAACAAACCCAGGACTTTTCCTTAGGAGACCGCTGTTTGTGTCCCATGTGAAACCAAGGGAACTTTTAAGTTTTGAGTCATTTTAAGGCATGTTGTCACATCGTCACATCACGTTAAGTACGTAACTTTCTGTTAAGCACGTAAAGTGACACACCAAACCATGTTTCTGTTTCAAAACCTAATCTATGTAACTTTATTCTCCTAAGCCTAGCCTATGTAACTATAGGTTATGTACATTACCCGACTACATCAAACCATGATTCTGTTACTAAACCTAGCCCGCATAACTTAATTTTCCTGAACCTGACTGTTGTAACTTTACATTAAGTACGCAACTTTACCTTAAGTAAGTGGAGAGCCATAAATCATTCTCTAAACTTAACCTAACCAGTAGGGGTGCTAATTCATTATTATACAAACATTGTGTGTTTTCACAAGATATCATGCAAAAAACTGACTGGCTTAACTACTCCATTATGGGAATAAGGGCAACATTCTAACATATCTGGGATTCACATTTTCCCACCACCTGCTTACACCAACCAGTAAGAGTCACTAGTACTAGCAACAAGGACATAATCCCTCACCGGCTTCCCACCTGGTGAGTTTGTTGGATTGCACATGCAAAGTAGAACTGTGTCTCACTTCACCTTGTTTTCAATTTAGAATTGGAAATAGGTCTAGATTACGGAGAACTGTGTGCACACACAGCGAAACTAAGGCTCATGCTCAGCAGGTAAAGGAGTAAAGGGCCTTACATGTGCAGTATAACAAACCTATTTGTGTGTTTGTGTGTGTGGTTGCAAAGTGAGAGTGAGAGAGCCTCTTTTACTCCTGATTGCAAGTCATTCCTTCAATCTCTTACTCAATCTCTCTGTACCTCTCTTTCTATCTCTCTTCAGGCCATCTCTCACTTAATCTCCCATTCTCTCTCTCTCTACCTTCAATTCAGTTTAATTTGCTCTGCTGGCATGGGAAGTATGCATTTATGTCAGCCAGGCATCCGCAGAGGTAACTGATGGCGCAATAACCATAGGGAAACAATGCTCTCAAACAGGAGGGAGTAGGTATCGCTATTGAACCATTAAATAAGGGAACGCTCAATGCTCCGTGTGACTTTCTAGGAGGGAAATGACTGTCTTTTCCTCCAAATAGCTTCACTACCTACAACAGGACTAGGCTGGATCAAAGCGCAGAGTGATGAAGTAACTTCAAATTGTGAGATTTTGCCATTATACCCTATAGACACCCATTCATAACAGAGGATGAGTGTAGGATGTTCAGGTGTACAACATGCATGACTGCATCTGATGTGTTGACAGTGGCACTGTTTTTGATTTAAAACAGGAGATGCATGGCTGCACATCCTGTGTTTTCAGTATCACCGCTGTCAGGAAAAAAGACCAAGAAAGAGAGAATGAGTTTATACGATGGACATTTGTCTTGCTACACCAAACAGAAAACTAGAGACATTTTAGGTTTATGTAAAATTTGTAGTAACAGCTATACAGAGAGCTTCCTTGACAGTTAACCTCCAGTCAGACTGCATAGGCTACCTGCAAACAGACTCATTCACTAAGAGAGAAGACATAGCAAAGCCACAAGTCAAAAAATCAATAAAACATTCACAATTCCACATTGACATGTACCCCCTAATCTGCTAGCCTTTCATCCTACTGTATCCTCTACCCGTCCTCCTTTCTTAGTCCCTTTGATAACTAGACAAATGTAGATGATGTGAACATCATGTTGAGATATATCCTGGGCAGATATGACAGAAAGCAGCTCTTATTAGCAAAAACATCATTAAATGGTCTATTTGCCTGGTGTCAAAGAGTAATAGTTTTCTTTTTACATTTGATAATCATAGGAGAGAACATCCATCATAGATTTCTCTACAGCAGCCCCTTACAATTAGCCACGTCCAGTGAGTCAGACAGACAGAAAAGAAACATAAATTATCTTCCATAGCGTCTATAATTATGTATGCTTTGCTGCAGCTCATAAAAGCATTAACATGTTTTCACCTATTGAATCAGCTCATATAGCTTCCTGTATATATACAGGAAGGTGTAGCAGACTGAAGTTGTTTCAAGTCGTTTCTTAGAAATAAAGTTACTAACTAGAACCATATAGGGTTCTTTGGCTTGTCCCATAGGTAAACTTTTTTGGTTCCAGGTGGAACCTTCTTTAAAGGTTCCACCTGGAACCCCTCCAGAGGGTCCCACCTAAAACCCAACATAAATAGCTCTTCTAAAATCAAGGTTCAACTCAGAGGCCCTAGTGAGAAGTTTTACAGAGACCCCCCTCACTTAAGGTGTAATGGTTCCAACCAGAACCCTCTCTGGGCATTCTGTTCAGAATTTTTCCACCCTCTATGGTGCTGACAAGGACCCACCAAGGGGGTTCATCTGAGAACCCTTTAATAGTCCAAGGGTTTTATTGGGAACCCACAATGGAGTGCTCTATAAATAGTAACTGACTGGACCCATAGATCTCTCTTCCCTAATCATGGTTTTAGTTTAACAAGTTAGGACCAAGGGAACCATGTTCAGCATCCTTGGGCTTCATGAGACTTCCAAAAGGCTAGGGTTGATGGGGTCCATCGCAACCCACAACACTCATGGTTCACAATCATGTTTTTAGGGTGTGGAGATTTTGTGAACTCACTTCCACTACAGCCTTAACTATTTCGGTGGTGCAGTAGTGTTGGGAACCAAAACTCGGTTTCAAATTAGAACCGAATACAAAATGCCAAGTACTGGGTACCTGTAAAAAAATAAACTATGGCCCAAATTCATGGTAAATATATCTTCTATGGTAGACCTTAAGTAAAATTAATTGATTGAGGGGATTCCAGATACATCTTCAATCAAAAAAAAAACTATTTGAAACATGGGTTTGCATTTGAATATTTGAGGGTGAGGATCTTTTAACACAAATGCTTTTAACAGTTGAAGAACTCTTGATGAACTCTAACTTCCGAAAAGGGTTCTTTGGATGAACAAGGTTCTTAGTAGAACTCTTAGTCTTACAAAAAACCCTGGAAAACTGCTTTCTTTAACAAAGGTTCTTTGGATGAAAAGAGTTCTTAGTGTAACCCTTAAGGCCAACACACATTGGTGGCAAACACAGCATGTCAAAAAATACGCCCCTATTGTTTTTAATGCACAACCCCACACAGGCGGAGGCTAGACAAGTGTTGATACTCCTGGATGCCCTGCCCTGCGACACTTCATGCCACTGTCCTATTTCCAGCTTTGCTGCCCCCTAAATTAATTGCATTTTCCCTCCACCCTTCTTTGTTTGTACATACCAGCTCCCGTAGCAGCTCTTTTCCTCTGCTCCTATGGTAGCTCGACTCCTCTCCTCACCATGTATGTATAAAGAGAACCCTGTTGCTGTCTTGTGTGTGATGAAGAATAGATGAGGAGAGAGTCATTGTTGAAGTCGAGAAATATCCCAGACTAAATGACCCACAATCCAGTCATTATAAAGACAATGGCCCAAAAGATAATGCCTGGTGAGACATAGCTCTGGAGATTGGCTCTTCAGGTGAATCTTTAATTAGAGGCTCTCCACACATTATTATTTTTTAAGATTATAATTTTGGGGCTTTTTCACCTTTAATGGATAGGACAGAGTGAAATGGGGAGAGAGAGAGAGAGGGGGGGGGGGGTGACATGCAGTAAATGGTTGCAAGCCGAAGTTGAGTCTGTGACTGCTGTAGCAAGGCATCGCCTCTGTACATGGGGCGCCGGCACTATCCACTATGCTACCGACGCCCCCTCCGCACATGATTTTAAGCTAATGCAGAGGTGAAAGAGATACAGACCTTTCAGTAAAAGTAGTAATAACTTTGTGTGGTTGTCTGGTGACAAACTGCAGGGCGACGTGTCTGGTGTTTGCTAGGGGCAGCACTTGACGTGCATCACCCGCGGCCCTGCTGGTGTGTTTTCAGCTTTAGTCTTACAAACACCCCTTTAATCAAAAAGAGTTCTTCAGAAGCACATGGTTCCAGGCAGAACCTCAGCCCTTTGGAAAGAGCTCTTGTGGAACTCTTATTTCTAAGAGTGTGTGATGTTAATATGAACCTCACTAATATCTAACACTTGAGTCTCATTTATTGTATTAATTCGTAGGAGAGATCTTCAGTGTCTTTTAATTCTCACCTTAAGTGTGTAAAATACATTTCACATGGGAGGCACACAAACCTATCCATAATAAGAATTGTATTCTTCTACAAGTATCTTTGCAATCAAATGCAAGAAGGTGCTTTAACAGACACTATTCAAGTAGTAAAGGAATGAAGAAAATGCCTTTTAAGTTAAGGTAGGAATTGGGATGAGCATTGAGTTGAACTGGTTGACAACTTGTGAAATCATCCACGCATAACACCATTTTTGGCTCTGCAACTCCTCACTTTATACCTCTGACTGGTGTTATTTATTTATTATTGGAACTTAATTTGTACAATTTCAGAAAACTAGATGCTGTCCAAACATTTTACTTTGCCTTGAGTGTGTCTTTACCTGGTAAAACGTATTTGTATGTTAGGAGTATTAAACTGAACATAATCACAAAATCACAATCACATTTACTATGGGATGTCTGTAATTTTCAAACATCAGTTTAAGTAGATATACTTTTATTACCATATCAGGAGTTTAACATTATAAGCTCTTCAGCGAGTACATCCAGAGATGTAGATATTTAGTCTTGTGTCACTGATGATGATATCACCCCACAGTCTCGTAGCTCTCTCATTTCCCGAGTTCTCTTTTACAGGAAATCACAAACCACATAACTCCCTATATGTACAAGTAATCAATTATCTGGTAATATTAAACCGGCTGCATGCAATTTATGTACGATGCCTCGGTAATGCTTCTCAATTTCCCTCTTTCATTAGTCTGTTATATGATTTAAATGACATTCCTCATGCATTCACAAATGTTAATAAGAAGATGTTTATGTATGACAGGCATATCCAATCACTTGGGATGCTTATTATTGGATCCAGTGGGATGTCACCTATATCAAGCCATCCTTTACAGCCTATCAGTGCTAATCAGTGATTTGGCCTTTGACTTGGCGATGTACTTAATAGCTGAAGACAATGGTTCAGATTTTTAGCTGTCCAAGCCCTACAAAAAAGCCTCAAGAACTATTAAAAGGCATGTCCCATTTGTACCAAATTTTCTGCGGATCTTTATTTGACGAAGCTCATCAAAACAGATTGAAAACTTAGATCACATTGTGTTTTGAAGACATTCACCAATGAACTTCAAAAGGGGCATGGCTCAACACATAAATAGACCCAACTCCACAACCATCGGGCCAATCATCACAAAACTTGAAAGATATGTCCAAACAAGGACTGGAAAAATACCCTAAGAGTTTAATTCAAATTGATCACTACAGGGTGCCAGAAATGCAAAACAAAAAAAAAAATAAAAATATGGCATAACACAAATTAGACCATAAATCAGAAATTGTTTGTCCAATCATTACAAAACTCGCAGGATGCGTTTCATAACAACGCGACACGATGTATGTAAAATTATTTTGAAATAGCTCTATAGGGGGCGCCACCAGTTCCAAACAATTGCATTGGCCAGATGCAAAAATTGGCCATAAATCAATGACAGTTTGTCCAAACATCACCAAACCATGTGGATATTTTTAATAAAGCTATTAAAGCATCTCCCCAAAATGTTTCTACAACTAACCAAAAGGGAGCAACAGTTTTGCTGAAGAGGGGCGTGGCCCAGCAGGGATTTAGACCCAACAGTCTGATCATCATAAAACTTGTTGGAAACCTTTATTGTAGGTGCTGAAAAACTATCATAGGTCTTAATCCTTTAAGTTCTGATAGTCCATGTTGGTTTGTACTCAGAGTTGTTGAGTTTTTAATATTTGATAAAAGAAAATGTGAATTTTAAGTATCAAAAGCATAAGTTTAACCGTCACCTACAGATCTTGGAGCCTAAGCTGCCAGGACCCTATTATTTTGCTGCATGTTCTTCTTCTTCTTCCAAGGAAATCATACTTCCCATGCGTGAAAACTCACCAAACTTTGCACAAAGGTCCAGCCCCATGCTGGATTGCCTCAGCTGCAAAAACAGGCCAGTAGTCCTGATGGTGGTGCTACAGCAAGCCTCTAAAGTTCAAAATTTTGAAAATTCACAACAAATCAACCATACGTGCTACTTTCACCAAAATGTAGCCCCAATACTGAAGAAACTTTTGTACATTTAAACCTATTGCAAAATATGAAGTTCATCACTCTGTTTTTTTCAAAAACTGTAAAACTTATTAAACCTATCTCCTCCCACAATTTTTGCTCAATTGACACCAAACTTGCTACAGAGCATCTTCAGACTGTCCTACACAAACCATCCACACAGATTTTTGATTTATCGAAAATTGAGCCTACAGTTCACCAAAATGTTTGACTGTAAACGGTATTGTAAACATATACTTGCAAATTCTTGCTAAAAAAAAAAGACACAATTTTGGAGTCATGGTAGATGGTGTGTGGCAAATTTCAGAATTTTATCTCAAAAACTGAATTTTTTTTACAACATTTTGAATTTCGCTCTCATGCGAACAATTGGAGTCAATGCAAAAATGGCATTTTTAAACATCAGTTTTTCACTTATGGAGCCAATAAATAATTGTTAAAAACAAATTACCAACATCTCCATGCTGTCTAGATGCAAT
>NC_065522.1:8867307-8893454 GCF_006386435.1 Epinephelus moara | reverse complement strand
GCAGTTTTGCTGAGAGAGAAATACTCTTTATCAACACTTTTCCCTGTTATCCCTTGTCTCTTTTCCCTGTTTATTTGGCTTAGCTATCAGTCAATATGCAGAGTCTATCCAATAGCTACTTTTACATTTTAAAAAATGTTTTCATCTTTGTCACCATGGATAATGTTTAGTTTTAAGCTAGATCAGGCCAGTTTGTTCATAATTGCAAACAGTTAATGTTATTCTTACTTTCTTGTTCTTGAGTTTTTTCTTTCCTTTGTATATTATGTGTCACTGATCACTTCAGCCACTCATCCACAATTTGAAGGGCATGTCATAATTATATGATGTAACTTCTATGTTGTGATATGCTTTGTTTTAGTGTGTGTGCTGCTCAGAATTGCCTAATTTTGCCTAAAATTGCCCGGCCCGACCATTGCTGTGCAGCAGCTATAATTAAGTGGTGGTTTACATTTTGTACATGTATTAGTTTGTTCACCAAATTATAGCCTCACTCATCATATGAGACAGGTTCTGGCAGTTTCTTTTCCCATGCTCTTGTATAATAATGTACTGTAATTGTCTGTTAAATACTAGAGAGCATTTCTGAAAGGCGTAGAGGGGGGTAGGGGAACCGAGCCAAGTGGGTTTTTGAGTTTCATTGTAGCTGGTTTGAGGCGCAGTAAGGAACGAGGAGACGGAGCTAGAGGAGGGAGATGTGGGTGGGCGATGCTGTTGGGTTTTTATCTGTCATTGTGTCATGAGATGGAATTTAGAAAGTTAGAGAGCAGCCAATGTGCATATAGGTACAGTATGTCTGACATTCACAGAGTCAAAGATGCTCACACAAAATCCTGGGAAAGTTATACATCCACTTTCCCTTGCACACTTACGGTTAGTCTCTCCCTAAAATGATGTTTAATTCAGTTTCATCTCTTATTCTCCAGTCTAGTTTTGATGTACAGGAAATAAATAATATACCATGCACAGCAGCGGTAGAGCCGTGTGTGTGTGTGTTTTTAAAGAAGCGTCTGTACTCATCTCCATACTTTAAAGATGCTTCTTGGACAGGCTCGAGAAGCCTAAACAGCAAGACTCCTGCCGTAAACATTTGTTTACTTTTGGAATTACAGTATGCCATTTCATTTTCCACAAAAAGAGGAAGGCTGAATGCTCAGAAACAATCCTCAGTTATTTTCTTTCCTGCAACATTTTTGTTTTTATTTTTTCCTGCCAACTCCCCTAGAAAAGAGAAGAAAATGGCTATGAGTAACAGTAGGGGGTAGAAAATCCCTATTGAGTGTAATGGGCCTCTCCTTTCAACTGGAGCGGATATAAAAATACATGTAGAGCATGTGTACATAGGAGGATAGTCAAAGCTGTTTTCTGTCTTTGTGGTTGACTTGGGTTTGCTCTGCCAGCAGGAGACGAGGTCACTGTCTGGACCCCAGAGCATTCTGTTTCTGGAGACGAGACATCATCTCATCGCTGGCCTACTTGTGTGTGTGTCTGTGTCTCCTCTCTTCTGTCTCTTTCATTAAGTTTTGGTTGCAATATCAGACTTACATTTGCCCTGAATTTAATATTTTTGCAACCACAACCTGCGACATAGAGAACCTGCCACTTTGGGGACAGAGAACAAATGGTGGCTAATGAGCATTAACGATGACTCAGTTTAGAGGAACATAGTGTGCTGACACAATGTGATTCATATAGGCCTATATACTGTACATATTTTTGTGAGGCTTTTCTCCCAGTTTAAAAAAAAAAAAAGATTTAAACAAAGACTCACATTAGCAAAGTTTGCTTAGCCCTGCCCCCCGTAGTTACTGTTGCTATGCTTATCAAGCACTACATTCTAGCATGGCAAATATAGACCTCATCAAAAATATGCGCACACGTGTTGGCAATGGATTTGGCATTTTGCCTCAGCCATCCAGACAAAAACATTGAATTAAAACTGTTACCAGCTTCAAAATATCTGGTTGTGCTGTGTTCAGTTGTCAGAACTGATATTACAGCAGACTCAGGTTCTACGTAATTCCAACAGGATCATTACTGTTTCAAAGAAACTGTGTTTCAGTTTAACAAGTGACGTGCTAACATGACTCAGTCGGATAGGTTGTGGTTGCTTGTGTTGACTGGAGCTATTGAAAACAAAATTAAAACATACAGGTGAAGGAGCCTTCAATTTTACTTATCATTTTTTAATACACACTTGTTTGTGTTTATTATCTCTGCCAAGCATTTAAGGAAGTTTCTACTAGCAACCACAGACGCATTCCACTCATTAAACTGAAACGCTGGCGGCGTCTATGGCTGCAAGATATAAGCATTTTTGACTGGACTTGACTGAGGACACAATCAAAAATTCTTGTGTTACAATAAAACAGAAGCTGAATTCATGTTAGCAAAACAACTGTATAATTGAGCTCTGAACTATGCTAGCTAGCAAGCCAGCAACACAAAATGCGGATACTATTCCCATTAGGACGTCACGTTAGCTTTCTGGTTTGTTAATTGTAACCCAAGCCTCTTACAGATTGGTCTTGTGTCCTTGTCTTTGGCTGGGGAGGATTTTTGATTTCAAGACACTAGACTCTGAGTCTATGTCATGGTATTTCAGGTTCTGTACATGACCACAGATAACATAGTCGTAAGCATCCAGTAACTTGTATGCTTCTAGTTTCTTGCTTTTGTACACGCTACGTTTCTCCACCAGATATGTGTATATATCTGGCCACTTGCTAAAATCTTCTTCACGCTTACTAATAGCACACGGAGCTTGAAGTTGGTCACCATTTGTCAATCTGTGTAGGTAGCATTTGCGAAATTAGGTAGTTTATGCCTTTGCATAGCTTGTCAAGCTTTAACACGCCGCCACACTTTCGTTGCCATATTGTGTGCACACCCTTATGTACATCATTGTTGTTTGCAAACTGTGAAATGGTCAAGTGTTGCCTACTCTTTTCCAATGACACTAGCTAACGCAAGCCCTGTAAGTTGCTAAATGTTGCCAGATGACATCATAGGCTGATACTCATTTGCATATTGGTAACGTCTTCACACATTAATGGGAGCATTAAAACTTCCCTGAATTAGATTCAATAGAAAAATCCTCAGCAAAACATTTGAATGGCATGGGAGATATGGCATCTATACAGTGCACCACTTTCTCGTGTTTCCAATCCAGAGAGCGAGAGTGTCAATGTATCTATAGAAACTCACTATAACTTGAAATTGCATGGCCAGCAGTGTCTCCCCTCCTCCTGCTGGTCCCACACCTACTGCATGGTGCAAAAGGAGAGTGGGAGAGAGACCCTGCACTGATGGTAGAAGAGCCACGGACTGTGATTACTCTGAGCAGCATGCATGGGAATAAATTCCAATAAAACATATTTCTGTCTTTTTTCCCTGATGGTCTGAATAAGTCGCTAAATTTGTTGCTCGTCGCTTTTAAGAAATAAAGTGGCTGAGAGGGTCTGAAAAGTCATTTAATCTAGCAGTAAAGTCACCAAGCTGGCAACACTGGTCTGAACAGTTTACAGTGATAAAGGTGGCAAATTTACCACTCATGATTTGCGGTAGGCTAATAGCTGTCACTAGGTTTTTCATCTCGCATAGTCTGAAGTAACCAACAGCAGGCTTCTTATTTCTAGCTGATAACGTGGATTTGTCAGGTGAAATTATGTAGCTAGCAGGTTTTATCAACTGCAGCTAGTTAGCTTATGCTAATGCTAAAATTCTGTCTCCAACTGACTGATGAGAAATCAGATAACAATGTCGGCTCTAATGAGAGTGAGGCTGCATGTTATCTGTGCATCTACAGATGCATTTAAAGAGGATTTGCACTGTTTTTTTTACGCTGCTAGACAGCTCTTATTCTGTGGAAGCGCATTGCATTCACTGGATAAAAAAACATGAGACACCTTATCTCGTAATTACGAGATCAGGATCTTGTAACTATGAGTAAAGATCTTGTAATTATTAGATCAGGTGCCAAATTGGCCACTACTTCGCTCAGAACCACATACTGCACAGCCATGAAGGGGGGTCGGAGCTACTGTAACCAGCTGCCACGCAGGCGGTGCCATCTTGACTATATCCCATATCTTTATGATACTGTGTATATATTGTAAATAGTCTTGTGTGTGTGTACAGTAATTCAATTTAGTGCCTTACTTTTACTAAGGCTTATATATATATATATATATATATATATATATATATATATATATACACATAGCCTTTATTTATATATCTACATATACATGTGAATTTCCCAAGTGTAGGATTAATAAAGTTTTTATTGTATTTTATCTTATCTTATCTTATCTTATCTTATCTTATCTTATCTTATCTTACGAAGAGGTAAATTCATGTCTACGGGTAAATTAACAGCTTGGTTTCTTTACGACTAGACGGTTCCGTTGCCTCAGCAGCAGGTGCAGCAGCATTTTTAGCAGGTGCCGCACTACCAAACCAGCTTGGATGCATTTCAAATGCATGAATTTTTATCCATGAAGCATCCCGTGTTGGTTCAACTGCCCCTGCAGAAAGAGAGCGACATCCAGCACGTCACTACCGAGAGGGTAGTAATAGCAGATTAACTGCGATAGCGCCATCATTGCCCGCTGACAAGCGAGGATTTACAGGAGACAAGAACTTTTTCTTTTTCTTTATCTTATCTCGTAATTACGAGATCCTGATCTCATAATTACAAGATCTTTTCTCATAATCTCATAATTTTCTCGTATTTACGTGTGTCTAATTTTTTTTTATCCAGTGAATGCAATGCGTTTCCGTATTATTCTATAAATCCTATGCCATTTAGTTGAAACACAATCTCTCTCTTTTGGGTGGACAGGGCAGCAACTAACACACTATTAACCTGTTATGGGTAATACACTGCTCAAAAAAATGAAGGGAACATTTAATCTTCAAGGATATCAATCTGTCCATTCAGGGAGCACAAGTGATTATGAATCAGTTTTGCTTGCTTTGGTGCAAATAAAAGTGACAACAGGTTCAATGGAGAGGCAAAAGCAAGACAACCGCCAAAAAGGAAATGGTTTTACATATGGTGGCCACAGACAGTTGCTCTCTTCTTATCTTTCCTGACTGATTCCTCTCTAGTTATGTGTTCTTCTAGTGTCCTTGTCACTACTGGTAGCGTGAGGCGGTACCTGCAGCCCAATCAGGTTGCGCACGTAGTTCAGCTCCTCCAGGATTGCATATCCATACCTCTCAGGGGTCTGCCCATTGGTCCGACAGCCCATTATTCCAACAACCCATTGGTCTGACATCCCATTGTTCCGACCATATTAAACTCATTGTTCCGAAGTCCATTCCGAAATCATCATAATGCCCTGTGGTTAAGGTCTGGTTAGGTTTAGGCACAAAATCCACTTGGTTAGGGTTAGGAAAAGATCATGGTGTGGGTTAAAATGAAAAAGAAAGTGACAAACACATAAGCCGTGAGCCTGCTTTGCCTCAAGCCTTTCCCAGCTGACCCAGAGCCGGTCACAGTGCACCATCAAGGCAGAAATACGCCCGCCGGGAGCCATTCAGCACCGCGGAGAGCTCCCCACACAACCCGGACCCCAGAGTTAATAACAGGAGGTTATGGTGTTACATTCTCTCCTCTCTATGACACTTGTATCTCGACCAGTAGCCTACTTTTGTTGCGTTTGCTGATCCTCTATGGTACACAAATACAGTATAGCCTAGTATAATCACATATTGGAACAACGGGACGTCGGACTAATGGGATGTCGGACCAATGGGCTGTCGGACCAATGACGGAGCCACGTCTCGTCGCAAGATGGTTTGCTGTGTCTCCCAGCTCAGTCTCAAGAGCATAGATGAGACACCAGGAGACCCGCCGTTACAGGAGGAGAGCTGGACAGGGCTGTAGAACGGCACCAACTCAGGAGCACTATCTGTATCTGCTCCTATGTGCAAAGAAGAGCAGGAGGAGCACTGCCAGAGCGCTACAAAATGACCACCAGCAGGCTAGTGTGCATGTTTCTGACAAAACTGTCAGAAAAAGACTCCATAAGGGTGACATTAGGGTCCGTTGTCCTCTAGTGGGACCTGTGCTCACAGCCCAGCACTGTGCAGCTTGATTGGCATTCACCAGAGAACACCAGAATTGGCAGGTCCGCCACTGGCACCCTGTTCTCCACACAGATGAGAGAACAGGGTGCAAACAGCTATGAAATCCTCCTTTATCCTACTGTAATAATATTTCTTTTTTATATTAAGTATTAGGTTACAGAAAATGTATCAGTTATATATTCCTATCTTTAACACGTGCATGCACGTTAGCTGTCACGCACATGAATACATCCTGGGCTGACCCCTTTACTGAAAATAGAGATAATGGCAAAGTCCTAATAAAAATGGGCTACTGTGAATTGTGAAACAGTTTTTGCTTCTCTCTAGCACAAGAATATTCTAGTGAGGACGATAATAGCCTCATGCTGTAGCATGCATTGATGCATGCCGTTCATGGTTGAGTATTAGTATAATTGATGCAGGACAATAATGGAAAATGACAAAGACACCCATAAACCTGCCCAGTCCTTGCCATCTGTGTAAGACTTTATATGGAGCCTGTTTTTTTATTTTTTATTTTTACCAAGCTGATGTATGAACAGCTGATTTCCTTTCTTCTGTTGTTACCGCAAAGATCAAAACATTTTCTTGACACTTGCATGGCATTGCTTTTCCCTCCGCTCCTTCTTTCAGACAGAGTGTTGAGGCTTTCTAATAAGCCCCATAAAGACTGTGGTTTCGCTTGAGTAGTGTCATGAGGGAGCGGGTGCATTTCATGCTCCGTGGCTTTAGAGGGAATAAACAGGTTAGTTGAATGCGTGTTTGCATTGTTTTCCACCAGTCTGGTTGTAAGTTTGACCCTGTTATTCCACTATGAGCAAGACAAAACCACAGTCAGCTGGGAGATTGGAGTCTGTTTTTAGGTCTAAAGGCACCATGTGCGTTTGTGTGTATGATTACAATGCTCTATTTTCGAGGGCTATTTTGAATTCCAGACATGATGTTTTCAAGATATTTTAATCAAGATTTATTTTGTAAATATATATCTTATCTGCCAAAATTGTAAATTAGAACTGCAATAGAGAGTGCACTACTGACCAAGTGCAACGATGTAGATTCTGCTTATTTTCTGAAATGTAATTTGGTGTCAGACATGTCAGGTCACTGCTGGGAAATCTCTGCACGCAGGAAGTGACAATTTTCTGCAAAACAGCAGGAAAAACAAGCGAGCAAGTTGGACTGCTGCCAAAATACTTATTTACCATCCCAGATGCAGCAAAAGTCCAACTCCTGATCATCATTATGCAAAGATTATTGTGTAAATTCGTCAAACTCGCAAACTGTTTCTTTGATAAAATGTGTGATTTGTTGAGCCAGATGAGTTTTGTTTAGTTGATAAGTGATAAGTTTGTGATGACTGAGTGAATCTATGTAAATGAGGCTGACTCAATACAGTGTGTACGTACTGTGTGTGTGTGCGTGCGTGTGCCCACTGATCTTTGACTCCTCGTCAGTAGTTAAAGAGCTAACCTTTCTTCGACGGGTTCCCCATAACAGGTTTGCATAACTACTGTACTTATTATGCTAATTAGATGTGATAATGAATGCAGTAAAGTGCTAACACTTTCCTCCCTCATGTTGTGCTGTATGTGTTATCTAAAACCACCCCCGTGTTCCACTTGTTTGTCACTTTTATAGAAAATGCCACTCTTGCATCTGTGTCCACATCCCAAAGAAGAGAGGAGCCTGGGTTTTTGAAACATTTGCTATTTTAATCCTAATCTATTTTAATAAGGCTGATTCTTGCTGTATGATAAAAGAATGTGCTCTGATTAATCCCTGTTGTTTTACATTAATATATTTACTTAAACTTAGAACTGAGGAATCTGCTGTGTAGGACACTATTTAAACAACCAAGAAGTTAACAAACTTTTTAAGAAAGCAGTAATTGGAAAAAGGTCATAAGGATGGGTGTCTGTGGTTCCAGGTACCTTTTTTGTCTCCTCTGTACTCTTGTTTTCTGATTTTGCACAAGCATGTCTTACAGTAAGTCTCTGGGACATCTTCACACCTTCTACTCTTCCTGACAGACTGGTAAGCAGATTTAAACCACGTCAGAGCTTACAAAGCCACTTCAAGTTATACAACAGATGATCCTGCAATGATTCAGCAGTTTCTTGTTTCTTCTTCTTCTTTTTTTTTTTTTTTTTTTTACATCTAAACTAAGCACAAAAAATAAGGAAATCTGTGTTTGGTAGATTACTTCTTTGTTGTAACAATGCTTCTTATACCGTTGGAAAGCCTGTTTATTTCCCTTTTAATATTGCCACATTTGTAAGGAACATACATTCCTGGGATGAGTAGCAGAGCTGACTATGTAGGTTGTGCCCATGATTTGCCAAATCTTCTCTGCCAAACAGCTTTTTTTTGCTGTTGCTATTGACTCTTTTGAGCTTTTGGTACCCTGCTACAGTGGTCAGTTGGTGTCTGTCACGTTTGACTGATCTGGGTAGGGCCTGTGCAATAGGGCAACTTCAAGATGGTGTTCCGCAAACCAAGTTGCGGCATTATTTTGAGTGAGTCCTGGTACCATCTGCAAACTGAAGGCCAAGTTCCATATAACGGGGGATGTCAGAGACAGGCTGCGAAGTGGGCATCCCAAGAAGATGGCACTCCAAGAAGACCGTTTCCCTCATCCTGTCAGCATTTAGGAACAGTAGGCAGTCTTCTACAGATTTGCAGTCACGGTTTGCAGGACGATATGGCCAATGGCTCTCTGCCCAGACTCATAGGGCTGCCAGGAGGCCTGCCATGACTGCCCTTCACCGTCAATACGTGCACTGGAACCTGAACATGTGGAGGAATGTTATGTTGAGCAATGAGTCCAGATTCTGCCTACGGCAGTTGGATTGTAGGGTCAAAGTGTGGAGAAGATGCAGAGAACACTTTGCTGATTGCTGCACCAAGAGTAACATCTTTTGGTGGAGGCAGTGTGATGGTGTGGGGCGGCATCTCCCTCACTGGAAAAACTTGGCTTTTTTCATCATTGGAGGCAATCTCAATGCAGAGAGATATCGAAATGAAATTCTGCAACCAGTGGCAATCCCATATCTCCACAGTATGGGACTGAACTCTATCCTCCAAGATGACAACGCTTGCCCACACAGAGCGGGGTCTATTAGAGACTACCTCCAGAATTTGCGAGTGGAGAGGATGGAATGGCCAGCCCCACTGAACATCAGCTTGATGGGATCAGCTTGGGCGTGCTGTTTATGCCAGTGTGACCAACACAACCACATTGGCTGACTTGCGACAAATGCTGGTTGAAGAATGGGATGCCATCTCACAGCTGTGTGTGACCAGGCTGGTGACCAGCATGAGAAGGAGGTGCCAGGCTGTTGTGGCTGTATATGGTTCTTCCACACGCTACTGAGGCTCCTGTTTGTTAAATTAATAAATTGTTAAATTGTCAATATGTCTTGTTTCTTCAGACTTCAATCATCCAATCCACCAAATGACACCAAATAAGAGTCAACAGCAAAAAAAAAAGCTGTTTGGCATTGGCAGAAGATTTGGCAAATTTTTCATGGGCGCAACCCACATACTCAGCTCTGCTGCTCATCCCACAAATGCATGTTCCTTACAAGTGTGACACCATTTAAAAGGGAAATAAACAGGCTTTCCAACAGTATACGATTTATTGCCAAGAAGCATTGTTACAACAAAGAAATAATCTACCAAACACAAATTTCCTTACTTTTTGTGCTTATATTTGAATAATTTCTACCACTCCATGTATTTTTCTGTATTGTGTCAGTTTTCTCTCCAGTTCTTTGAACTGGGCAGTTCCCCATGCATTACTGTATGTGCTGGCCTGCTCCAATACACACCACAACCCAATCACCACAGTAAACGTTGGAATTGTAGGTTTATGCAAACCATAGATACGTTTCAATTGTACCATATTATGTAGGGGATACACTGAAACGTAACATTTCTTTACATTTCAACAGCTCCGTGATTAACATATAAAACTACTTGGTTATTGTTCAGAAAAAGATCGTGTTTTGACCTAAGTCACCCGGTTTTGATGCAACAATCACTGAATGAAAAGCAGTGATGTTTCTTTAAAAAAAAAATCATTTTGTATGTTTTGTATGGTCTCAAACAGTGGTCTGTAGATCTCTGTTGCCTGGCAGCCGTGTCATGCCATCCACCATCCCCTCCATCACCTGATGACAAAGCCAGCTCCTATACATGTTACCAGAACTACATCACTGTAGAAGCCGTGATATGATAGGTATGAAAGGTACAAATGCAACTTATCTGTGGTTTGCAGAAATATACAAAGCCAACATTTTCTATTGGCAACTGAGCCGATCACCAGCCACTTCTTTCAACCTGAGAGTGAAGATCTAGTGGGGAGGCCATAACAAGGGCAGAGGTTCATGTAATTCCCCCAAATCCTACACCTTTCCAAAAAGGCGGAACTAAGAGTTGGTAGTGAATTGTTTGCTTGACCTTTGCTCTTATCAGTCTGTGAAGTCTGTCCTCTTTCCAGGTCAGGAAAGGAGGACCTATGGCTCAGGTACTGAGGTAAATCTGTTTGGTGACCCCCAGATATTTACAACCTATCTATAATTAGCTCCATTCTGTACACATGACATTTACTGCATGTCTGCCTTCCAGGGAGAAGGATCCCTCTCCTTTTGCTTTTCCCGAGGTTTCTCCCATCTTCCCCAGCAAAGTTTTTTGGGGGGAGTTTTTCCTTATCCAACTTGAGGGTCTGAGGACAGAGGGTGTTGTATGCTATACAGACTGTAAAGCATCTTGAGGCAAATTTGTGTTTTGTGTTATTGGGCTGTACAAACAAATTGACTTGACTTGTAGTGCAGTATAATCCCTCACTGACTTCCCACTGCAGCAGAAATGTCCCATCTGTAGTGGCTGGCTATGCCTACTGTACATATCTATTTCTGGGCTAATAAGTTGATTCATTGATCAGTAAACAATGATTTCTAATAATAGTAAATCAGATACAGTGAGATATTTATTAAGGAGAAATGCCAAACATTTAAAAGTACTAGTTTCCCATACTCTTCCTAGTTTTATGTGAAATTGAAATATATGTAAATTCAACACTTTTTGGTTTTGGAATGTTGGCCAGACAAAATGAGTGAAGCAAAGAAAGCTTTTGGGCTCTGTGAAGCTAATTTTTCACAATGCTTTTGAAAAAATAATCACCAAATTAATGACTAATGAAATGCATTTTTAATTAGCTGCAGCCCTGTGCTCATTATTGATTTATTTATGTGTTTACACATGGTGGGTAACACAGATTATGCTAACCAGAGAACGCTAAGCAGAGAAAGTAGAGTTCAAAGAATTCCTGGAAAAACAAACTCAGACATATGCCATATATTATTTTTTTACATCATTGTTCATATTATCACTACACTCCAGTCTCTCTCTCTTTGATTTACTCCCACTCATCCATGCTGTGGCTCTTACAAATAAAGAAGTGTGGTTACACCGCTTCCTCCGTCATCACATTAGGAAGAACAATCACCTGAAGAGTGATGGGGCTTTGAATGCAGCCACTGTAAGAGGAGGAGAAGGGTGATGAGAGTGGGTGGCTGGGTGATGCTGGTGGTGGGGGTCCAAGATTGGTAGCAGAGGACAGATGAAAGGGATCCTTCACTCACAAACAAACACACACACACACACACACACACACACACACACACACACACACACACACACACACACACACTTCACTGTATGAGAAAGACCACTTGCAGCAAACCGCAATATCCCCATGCCAAATGTTAGCCTTGAGTAAGTGAAAGTTTGTGCACTGGAAAGGTTTTGTGTGTGTGTGTGTGTGTGTGTGTTTGTATGTGTGCTCCCACTTTTATTTTTACCAGTGGTGTTAGTCCCATCTCCTGGCTCCCACTTGGTCCTCTGTCTTTGTGAAACTGCTGATGCTCAGTTGCTGCCTGCATGACTGGCTGCCATTGGCTCGCCTGGGCAGCATTTTCCTGGCTCATCCCGAGGATCACTGAGGATTGGAGGTTGTGTCTCTGAGGCCAGGAAAGACCCTAAGGGCACCTGTTCAAAGCTCCAGAGACAGGGGGCTGGCTCTCTGGGCCGTTGTCCCCAGGGTCGGGCACCCTTCCAAAGGATTAACAAAAGGAGACTTAGCCTGTCAGAATCAGAATGAGGAGAATCTGTGCAAGCAATTGAGTCTTGGGGGATCTGCTGTCTTCAAGTGGATCCAGTGGTAACCATATGCCAATGGCACTAAGCCAACACGACAAGGTTTGAATACAGGCAGTAATAGCAGTATCAGCAATAGAAATAGGGTCGTGCAAAAGAAAAATCATTTACTCTATAGTAACCCCCCCACACCACACACACACAACAGAGCAAAATTCAGGCTCACACACCGGCAACTAATCATACTAATCATGCTCTTTCCTCATTATATCTCCTGGGTAAGAGAATACGGCTTCTATGGCAAATTGAGGGCATTACAAGAGACAGTATGTGAACCACAATCTCTCCTCTCCTCTGTGCAATACAACAGCCACATTATTGAAAACAACAAATATTTTTGGCAAAACAATTCCCTCCGCAGGCTGTGAGCCTTATTGCCTTGGATGTCCTCCCTTGGCGGCCCGAAGGTCTGAAAAAAAAATTGATGTGAGATCCGGAGCAGAGTCTCGTTCCTCGTTGTTCCTTTAATTTCCTTCCTCAGAGCTCCTGTGCTGAAATAGAGCCAGAGAGTGTTATTGGTGTGATTATTCTGTCGCACTATACAGCAGAGAACAGCGGCAAAATGAGCTCACAGTTGTGACTATCTCTGCCCTAACTGAGTAGCAGCCGCCCCTACGGACTGACTGATAGCGGCTGCTGTATATGAGATTCACGCTGGCCTCTGGCAACTGGCGTCATAACTGGATGGGCTGGGAGGGACACAAAGTCCAGACCAGAGTTGGGGTTGAAAAGCTGCTTATCATGCAGTTGCGTCCCCAGCCTTGGGGTGGGGAGGTTCGGTCAGGGTCAATGTTTCCATGGTGATGGGATATAGGTTTTTGTTTGGAGGCGATGTTCGTCCCCACTGTGTCATACATCTAAGGAACAGACAGCAGCAGCAGAGCTTCATGGGGCTGATGAACACCACAGAGGGTTCACAGTATCCACTCAGAGATCATTGAAACATGCAGCATAATTCTGTTATGATATTTTAATTACATAAATAACAGTTATACACAACTGCTCATTTTACTCATTGGTGCAAAGTGGGGGTCAGTGTGACCCACTTGAGTCAATGTTGGCAGACAACCATCCCACTCAAAGCCCCTTTCTGTGGAAGTTGAACATTTCTGACTTTGGTGACTCCTAGTGGTAATATCATCCCACCTCACCACCACCACCAACACCACCACCACCACCACCACCGACGACGTCAATTACATTGTTTTTGTTCACAGTCTCTACAAACAAAACTGCTATGTCGTCAGAACAAGGGCATAGCTTTTGTTTCAACACTGGGGGGATCACATAATGAGACAGGTTGGGGTGGGTCCTCTGCAAGAAAATTTCAGCATCAGACACATAATTTCCTTCATTTTGGTGAATTCTTTTGTCCAGGTTTGTACCTTTATGCTTCTATGAATAGTGGAAATGTCATTTTATGTTTTTATCGGGGTGGGGGCACATTTGTCCTCTACACCTACGCTTCAGAATAACGTCTGCATAAAAAGTGTAAACAAAGGGTCATTCTTTGCACATGGGACAGACTTCTTGCTCTTGGGCTGCTGTTCTAAAGCTAAACTTGAGCTCCAGATTCCCTGTGGAGGGGGTCAAGCAAAAACTGAATTTACCTTTGAAAATCAGTTAAAGAACTAAATGTTTGATGTCCCTGGCCACCATTTCAGCTAGTCGCCCAGAGAACACAAACTCATTGGATGACAGATGATAGTATAGGAAAAAAAGGTCAGGCAGGTGTAAAGCATGAATGTATAAAGAGAACTGAACACAGTGTTAAAGGCAGGGTCCTGTTTGTTCCTGTGAAAGTTACTAACTGGTGCATGAAGCCAAAATTCTGACTTCCTGCTCATAAAATTACCTGGATCTTCTGTGTCATTGGGCCCATCGAGGACTGCACTGGCTGAGCATCTAACTTTGCATTTCATCCTCTGGACTTTTGAAATGTTGTTGAACAGAATGGATGAAATTCTGATGGTCAAATGGTAATATGCCGGGGTTTTAATGCTTAAAAAGATATTTCTACTGATTTACAGACGTCTTTTTCATATGTACATCTGTAGGAAAAAGTCTTTTTTGGGCCCCATGGCATGGACTGGCAAGTTGTAATGCCACATTTTAGCTGCTGCATCAAATTGGCTTAAAATCCTGGCTCTATTCTTGGGGGCTTGGTATAAAGGAACAAAAAACACAAATTATTCCAAATGAATAATATCTATGCCATTTACGCCAATACAAACTACATCAATCAAAGGTGCTGCAGGACTTCTGCCTTACTCACCAACTGGAGTGCAAACCATTAACAGTGTGGTCAATGCTCCCACAGGTGGCTCAAAGCTTGATACTGCAGTACCCCTAACTAATATTACAGTCTTCTTTAAGCTGTTTATCTCCTGGTCACCAGTGGCAGGTGCGTGACACCTGTACATAGTAAAAGGATTCTAGTTCAAAGCTAGGTGGTGTCATATCATTTACATATTTGTATGGACTCATTAAAAACACAATATCTACAGAGCAACACACTATCATCACAGAAACTTCTCCATAAATGTGCCCTCTAAATGATCTGATCAAATTGGATCATCAACCAGAAAATTAATGTACTTTTTTTTTTTTACAACTGCTATCACCTCTTAATGCTTTAACACCCACAGAATATATTAATACTGCTACCAAGGGTGTTGTGAAGACAAGTATTTTAAAATATGCTAATGAATGCATTAATTAGCCTAATTATGGTCTCAGTAGCATAACTTGTGTTAACTAGGTGTAACTTGTCTGATATATTTTTTCTGATTTTGTCAGAGCATGAGGCAACTCAAGTGGTTCATGCCTGTTAATTGTTGTGGCAAAACAAAATACAATACAATCTCGAGGTAAACATTGGTATCAAGAAAACTGATAGCTGTGCACTCCATTTTGCAAGGCAGCTACTACATCCTCGCAGGCACAGCTGGCTCATGAGCAGAATCTACCTGGTGAAATTGTCCTATTAACAGGTTAAGGAGGAGACGAGTACATGCATGAGTAGCCAGTGGAAGCCTTCAGTGTCTCCCACCAGCCTGGTTATAGATCTCACCAAGGCAGCAGCTTGTGGCAGCTAGTGTTTAGCCTCAGTGCTAATAGCCTTGTGCACTGAGCCTTGGGAAATTAGCTGCGCACTGAAGCATGCTGCAAGAAGCTCGGTGAACCTCGGTTGGAGGAAGAGCAGTCACACATAGGTCAGAGGAATCAATGTCCCTTAGGGACCGAGGGGCTGAGCTTGAGAGCACTGAACTCCCTCTAACCTTGGCCAGTGGCTGCGGTGTAATTGTGCGGGTGCAGTGATGGGGATAGGGTGAGAATTGACACGGGGTGAAGCTAAAGAAGAACATGTAAGGAGATGTGCTTGGCTGAAGGATGCCTGAGCTTGTGAAAAGATGTTGCAAGGAAGCCTTCTCTCCTACTGAAAAAACACATGCACACAAGCACATGAGCCCTTTTTAATTTTAGGTTTATTTGATATTAATGTGAATACGGGCCAACAGTGGCAGTGAGAAATCAAACATCACACATTTTAACTTCTTTTGGAATTCAAATTAAACAGTAGTATTTTAGAAAAAAAAAGCCCAAATACTTAATTTCGTTGACAGCAGTGAAAATAAAACAAAAGGCAGTATGATGTATAACTGTATGATTTTCAAAATTTACCTCATCCCCTTGGGATGTGCTTGTGAACAACAAAACTCTGTTTCATTTCTCTGATCATGTGTTGATTAGGAGTTTTCTACTTTGTAAAATCTGATCAGAAACAAAGGTGGCAGCACAAATCTCTGTGTGTTTGGCTGACATCTCTCAATGGATGTCTGCACACCACCAGAGCCCCAACCTTGACAAGAATAGGCTGCTCTTCATCTTCATTACATTACCACTGAGAATTCTGTTATATCCCTGGCCTGGAGTGCGAGGAAGCTGGGTGTGACACTGGATGACCACTTTACTGCCAACATTGCTGCTACAAGCCAGTCCTGCAGACACATTTTCCACAACAGCAAGAGGTTTCGTCCATTCCTCACCCAGGAGGCAGGGCAGGTTCTGGTCCAGGCTCTTAATATCTGGGACCTAGACCCCCACAATGCCTACCTGGTTGATGTGCCTGCACGTGCCATCCAACCTCTGCAGCTCAGAATGCAGCAGCCCAGCTGATCTAAATTCTCTTACACTACCCTGCCCCTCCACACCCTGTACTGGCTGCTCCAAATCAAGACACTGGTACTTTCCTACCGTGCTGCAAATGACTCAGGACTATCATACACACAGGACATGGTCAAACCATACACCTTAATCTGTCCACTGTGCTCAGCTACAAAGGAGACCTGGCTACCTACCAACAAAATCACGACGGTTTGTAGTCCTTGCTCTACAATGGTGAAACAAACTCCCCTTTGACATCAGGGCAGCAGAAATTCTACAAATCTTTTGTCACAGACTGAAAACTCATCTGTTCAGACTGCACCTTGCCCCATAAAAGATCACACTTTCTTTACCTCATATTATTTCTAAATGTAGCACTTGAAGCAGTGCAGCATATTTGCTGAGCTTGATGTACTTGATTCTTGCTATTCACATGGTTGAATGCACTTATTGTAAGTCGCTTTGGATAAAAGCGTCACCTAAATAAAATGTAATGTAATGTACTATGAACTAAGAGGCAGTGGGTTACAACAAAATGATGCCTAATGCAGGAAATCAAGACAAAGAAGACAAGATAGTGGAAACTGTTGCTACTACAGATAGCAGACATTGCAGACATTTCCAAGCTGCTCACTGGCTGTAGTTCACAACAAACTTCACGTCCTCTTTTTAGACAATAGATACTTCTAAACAACTTCTAAAGTACAGTTTCTTGCCACGGGCAACTTATTTTAGCAGAAGAAGCTCAGAAAGAGGATTTTATTCAATGCCAAAATCAGCAAGGCTACATGCTCCTCGCTGGCTCAAGGCAACAAGTGGCTTAAATCTTAAGTCTTCTATTACCCTTAAAAAATACACAATTGTAATTTATTTAGTCAAACCTTTACTTTTACAAGAGCTTGACTTCCTTAGATTTGCCCCCAGCTGCAGACTAGTTGGCTCATGCTTAATGTAAGGTGTGTTTAACTTCTTGACAATACCATTTTGTGTTTGCTCTGCATTGCAACAGACATGCTGTCCACAGCAGACAGCTGACAAATGTGCTGAATAAATGGCCAACAGTCAGCTAAGTTTCCCCAGTAGACTGTTGGTGAGCGATTTATCCCCAAGCGGGTGACCTGGGTCCGGTCGGGCTCGGTCACCCGAGGAAACTCTCGGCGACTGCCTCCACTCAGCCAGAAAGCACCCGGGAGGTGACTGGGGCACAGACACATCAGTAGGACTGCAGCTCCCGTAGGCCACAGGGGTCAGAGATCACAGCCGCAGACAGGAGGTGAGGGAGTGTTTACAGTTTGGGGAAAGGAGCTGATGGAAATGAAGAATGATGGTGGCAGAGGGGAGGGATGCTCTCGTCTTACTGATGCAGAGAGACAGGAAGTAGACACTGTAGTAGAAGTAAAGTGCACACTAGAGAGGGTTGGACTGATCCCAAGAAATTAAAAACATACAGTGATTTCACACAGAGGTCCACTTACGGCATAGAGGAAAAGCCTCTGGCTCAGCATTCAGCACTGACAGTCTCCATTTAATTACAGGATAACAGCAGTTCAATCAGAGAAGACACAACAAGGGAATTTAATGTTTTATTTTTTTGCTAATAGAGATGTATTGTTTTAATCATCTAAAAGTTATTTGGCAATGACTCCATTGATTAAATTTATAATCTTATGAACTGACAAGAGATGTAATAGTTAGGGTGGTTTACTCACTCAGAGGCATTCACATTTTGATCATGATCAAGTTGACCATTGTTCAGGCTGTTCTCATGCCCTGTTCTTATGTATACCTACAAAAAGTAATGCACCAGAATTCGTATATAACCCATGTAGTCATTGGGCCAGTAACTCATGTTTAACCCATGTTATTGGGAAGGCTGCAATCACGTGACAAATGCACTGATGGGAGTAAAGAAAGAAGTAGTATAAAGAGCAAAAGTCTGCTTAAGGAGGCAGAGGACTTGCCCCCAGGAGACCAGTGCTCTTGAATGTGTGAAACCAACTAAGATTTGACTTATTTTAAGGGACATTGTCACCATGTCTCTTTTCCTAAACGTAACCTACATAACTTTACTTGTGTAAATCTAACCTATGTAACTTTACCTTAAATACGTAACTTTGCCATAGGTACATGATGTGATGACAGCCAACCATGTTTCTTGTCCTAAATCTTACCGAGGTAATTTTGCTTTGCTAAACATAACCTACGCATCTTGCGTAAACCTAACTCATGTAGCTTTACTTGCATGAACCTAATCTATGTAACTTTATATTAAGTGTACAAAACTTTATGTTAAGTAAACAATGTGATGATGCCCAACCGTCTTCCTTTACCTAAGCATAACCTTCATAACTTTATTTTCCTAAACCCAACCTATTAGCTTTATGTTAACTGTACAAAACTTTATGTTAAGTAAATAATGTGACAATGCCCAATCATGTGGCTTTTCCTAAACTTAAAATACGTAACATCACTTTCTTAAACCAAACTTATGTAACTTTAGTTGCCTAAAACCAACTTACATAACTTTATGTTAAAAAGATAACTTGACAATGCCTATCCATGTTCCTTTTCCTAACCGTAACCTCCATAACCTCACTGCCTAAACTTAATCTGTGGAACTTTACGTTAAGTACGTAACGTGACGACACCATTGGTGGGTTGCTAATTCGTTAGATATTGTACGAACTGTTGTATAAGGACATATTGCATTGGTTGACAGAAAATGTGAATGTTTCTAAGCCAGTTACTTGGATATTAAATGAGTGGTTGAGACCCAGAAAATGATAGTTGACTCATGCTAGACAATTTGGTTATAATAATTAAAATTAGAATTATTATCGGTTCTCACATTAGAATAAAAATGTTACCAGTAAATCATACACTCAATATGTGTCCTACAGAATATCTCTTTTTTTTTAATAAAAGGATGGTGCTCTATTATTAGCATAACCATTATCCCACAACCTATTCGTGGGTTTGGGCACGTTGGTCTGCCTGTATGCATGAATTCACTTGTCGTGTGCACATGCATTTTGCAGGAATCAGCATATTATAATTAGCTGTACTAAGAGCAGACCACAGCACTCCTGTGCTCTTAGTAAATGTGCTAATTGCACGAGGAGCAGCGGGGTGGGTGTATTGTCTCAAAAGCCTTCATACTGTATATTTCAGCCATGACCATTGGGGTTTCCTGTTTGCGAAGGACACTGTGGGAAAGGTCAGTACTATCTAAAGTAAGTGGAGCATGCTCAGTGCTATACATATTCTCACGGGAAGATTTCCTGCTTCTACCCTGTCTCAGTACTTAGAAAGCTGCCTCCTCCCTGCATTAAAGATACCTGTCCATAACTGTTGTTGTTCTGATTCTGAAGTTTTTGAAGAACATAACAGCCCCTTGGAGAATGTCTAGTTCTTTTTCCTGGCAACTTCAGTGATTGAATTAACTGTACTGTACTTGGCAAAGCGGCATGAGTGAGTTTCCCTCATAGTCCTAGCAATCAATTACATCTTTTACTATCACTTGTCATGAAACAAACACCACATATGTTTCCAATCTCAATGGGAGCTATTAACTAGAGATAGAAAACTAGACAGGCTCATTTGCTATGTGCATTGTTTTTGGCAGTGTGATTAATAAGCTGGAGTTACTGAGCTGGCATTGCTAACAAGAAGGAAGAAAAAAAAAAACAATGAGCGGTTATTAATAACTACATGGCGAGGATTGCTTCTTAAAACTTTAAGAGACACAGACGTAATTTTATTTTGTAAAATGAACTTTTAAATGTCTCCAATTTGCTGCAAGATTTTTTTTCTAGCTCAAAGAGCATGTTTTATTAATTTAGAAGGTATTTCTGATAAATGACATATTTGTGAAATAGCACAACCATGTCATAACGGCCAGTTCCAGCTCTCTTTTTCCTCTTTTACTCAATTGAGAATTGGCTTCAAAATGTTCAAATACACCAAGCTCTAGGCGACAGCCATGCCAAATGTCAAGAAAACAGGTCAGAAAGTTGTACGTCCAGATGCTTGGGCAGATTGTAAAATCTGGGCAAGGAACAAGGATGACGAATGCTTCACTCACCCAAAACAGCAACCTTTCAGATGCTCCTGAGAAAAAACATTTAACCTGCATTGTTCTAGTGCAGCTGTTTTTGAAGCTCAATTTGAAAGTGGTAGCAAATGATTTAGCATGAGGTAAAGCTGACATCTGGAGGAGATGTCTGTGACCTCTAAGATTTGTCTCTTTCAGTGTGAAGTTTAAGATTCCAGTGTGTAATGTGTTGGGAACATAAATTCGGGCTTCACACGGCGGCACCAAATATGTTGGGGTCAACACATTAGGTCTCACCAAGGGGCACCAAATATGTTGGGATTTAATTGGCTATCGGAAATAATTAATAATTATTAATAATAATTAATAATTATGCTAAATAATGTGACTTAATTAACATTAAATCACCTCGCGGGGCACCATTCCTGTAAAGGGAAAAATGATAGCCAGTTAAAGATATCAGTCTCATAAAATAGGATAAACTATTAATTTGGAGTTTGATTAATAATTAAATTAATGACAACAACCAAAACTAACAGTAACGCCTGAAGGATTTCGGAGTTCTTGACGCAGCAGAGGTTGACTATTCATTCACTCTTGCGCAACATTAAACAGACAGCAGGTATGATTCCAAAGAATTATATTTATTCACAAACTAGCAAAACAAACCAAAACACACACATTCTAACTAACTATATACAAGCTTGGTGTGTATATGTGTGTGTGTGTGTGTGTGTGTGTGTGACAGAAAGAAAGAAAGAAAGAAGAGAAAGAAAGACAAAGGCGGGTGTGGTGATCAAAGAGGCGTTTGGCCTACAAAACAAAATGGCTGACAACAGAGAATTACCAAAATGGCCGAATCAAGGCTTGCTTCAGTTTTGGGGGAGGTGTTTGTCTGACTGTGCGGTCAGGACAAAGACAAAGGAAAAGAAGCGGGAACTTTGAGATGCCTGTTTGGGTGTAGCTCTGTTGAAAGCCTATTTGTTAATGAGTCTATGTCAATGTGACGTGTGTTGCAAACGGTCTGGATTAGTGCAGAGATTGTTTAGTTGTGTGCAAGAATCTATTTGTGAACAGTATTAGCAAACTAAACACTTAGCTTTGGCGAAGCCAACTAATCAATGACCTAACTGCAATCTATCACAACAATAACTCAATGAACAGCATCAAATCACATACAACAAGTTAAACAGTCTTGCCTAGCCTGTAAAGCTGTGATAAGCTATGCCCAGTTGTTACGTTACTGATCCTTGAATGGATGGGAGAAAGAGTCACTTGGTGGTGTGCTGCTATGTTAGCCGGCAGAAGAAGGCTGGGAAGATGGTTCCAGGTGCAGTCTTTGTTGGGTCCATGTTCCAAAGGTGAAACTCTGAGGACGCTGGTCGCTCAGGGTTTAACAGAGTTAGACGCTGGGTGCTAACTCACTTAGTTCCTTGTTGCTGGAAAGCTAGTTGCAAACCTTGTGTTTGCAAGAGAGTCTGTGATCAATTGCCCTCCCTTTAGTGGTTTGGGTCTATGGAGCAAGGGTCTGGGCCTCTGCTGTTCCAGGCCCAGCCGGAAAGAGGTGTTAGCTGTTCAACAGCTGGAGAGCAAGAGAGAGCTTGAAAGGAGCAGGACTTAGCTTAGAGTTTGGTGACATCACAGAGGGGCATGTCACTGTAACAGTACTGTCCAATCAAGTTGTGAGACTTGTGTCTCACTGAGGTGTGAGGTGAGACCTCCTGTGGAGATGGGTGTCACCTGTCTTTGTTTGGAGAACAAAGAGCATGCAGAGGAAAAGCCTTTAAATGCCCAGTGATGATTTTATCAAATGATAAATCATCTGTGGTCCTGTGAATCCCAACAAATGTTGCATTCCTACTACGAGTGACACAGCAGTGAAGCTGTTGACATGAAGCTACAAACTGACGGCCAACTTTTGTCACTGCAGACGGTCTTGATGCGCTACAAAAACAAGTTGAGTTGGCCTCAACTTTTTTCAGCGCACCAATGACGCATTGAGCCATCAACCAATGATATGGTTTGTTTTTAGCTGTATTTCTGGGGTATTTAGTGTAGTTAGCTGATGCTAGGGCTCAGACACTGATTATAGGCTGATATATTATATCCAAATGTAAACTTTAGATTGAGGTTCTTTGGGGCAGATAGCAGACACACACAAGCCAGAGGCCTTGTAACCATATTAACAATAATAAAATCCTGACAACTCACATGGAACTGTGGCATCTCAGATAATTTTGTGGTCCTGAATAAGTGTCTTTTGAAGAATGGAACACATATTTTCTCACTTCTAGTGGTAACCTTTGAAAAAAAAAAAAGTCTGGCAGATTTCAGCATGACTCAATCCCCTGTCTTCATTTTGATGACATTGACAGCCTCACTGTATTCATTGAACATACTTTTATGCCTGGGACGGGAAACTCAACTTCTCTGCTCAGCCAAGCGCAACATGCCTGTGGAGGAGAGAAAAGCAACCCTCTTGTTGTGATGACAGCAATGACATTGCTCTGCAGCTGCCATTTCTACTTACGACTCTTCTGTCTGAATGTTGCCTGTGACTGACTAATGTAAATCTGATTTCTTTTTTTATTTTCGTGTATGTTAAAGCACAGGATTACCTGTGTCCCCCCATGTGCACTGGGACATACGCTGTCAGCTAAGTGTGAGTGTCTATCTTTGTGGGCGTTTTCTCTCCCGTCTGGCCTTTGGATGATGAAACTGCTGCTCCTGTGTTCTGACATGACCTGTCCCTTCACATCAGGCCTCTGTGATTGAGACTGTCAGCGTGGCACGCTCGCATTTGTCCCTGACTCATAAATTCCCCTTTACACACATGTGTCACGTACACACACAAATCACCTCTGGCTCACCAACAACCTCTTGTCTCTTTGTCTCTTACACACACACGCACTTTGCCCCACCCAAGTGTCAATCACAGCTCTGGAAAAAGTGAGGAGAACAAATCTGCCACAGACAGACAGTCTGTGCTTGACATCTCAGACAGACCTAAAAATGGACACACAGATGCACACATACACACACTTACTGTATATGCACAGAATCAAGGTCATCTCCCGTGTTTCAGCCTGCCTTTCAAATCCGAAAGTTGTATCAGTGATCAGAGAGTCAGGCATTTGTACACAAACATCACGGATATGCCTGCATTCAATCACACATGTCTGGGCACTCTTCTTCTTTTGATATGATACATGGCTCAGCTGTGAATACTGCTCGATTGAAGCTGTATCCACTCTTCAGCTAATGGCCGATAAAAGTACTTTTTTATCTCCTGGCAGCTTGCTGCTCAAAATCTTTTTCCTCTTTCTAAGCAGCACCATCTAAGAGGAGGAGCAGTGAAAGCATGGAGGAGGAGGGTGGGGAGAAGATGGAGGGTGCTGTCAAAGAGGAAAAAAAGCTAACACATTAGCGGAGGTGAGTGACAGTAACATAGGTTTGGTCTAAAGGGGATGGGACAGACTTCACCATGTCTTTGAGCTTCGATGTGTGAACAGAGTGTGAGACTCCTTTAATTCAGTGGGATGCACGCATGCACGCACTTACATGAACACACTCAACCAGACACACATACAGATCGGCTTACACACACACACACACACACACACACACACACACACACACACACACACACACACAGTCATGAATAAAACACAAAAGCCATTCCAACAACAGATCCCTATATCTTATCAGCATAAAGTCACTTAAGTTCATAACTCGGAACATGCGTTGGATTGGTGCAATGGCAGAAAGACTCAAAGTACTCAACAACATAAACAAATTACAAGCAGAAATTTGCCTTCTACAAGAAACCCATATATCTGGTTCTGACTGTCATAAATTTAAAACATCACAATTTAATTTCATCTTATCTGCCCATTTCAACTCCAGACAAAAAGGAGTAGCAATACTAATAAACAAGAACATTTCATTCACTCAAAACTAGTCCCTACCCATTGGTAGCTTTGTCACCTTCTACCTATGCCAATCCTCAATGCCTATGTGCAGTTTCACATAGATTGACCACGTCAGTGAGTAGAAAAACGTGAGACAGACAGAATGACTGACTGACAGAATGACAGTTTCCGTGATTATGTACAGCATACCATACCATGACTTAGTCATACCAAAAATTAGAAGAAAACAAAATTGTCCACAGGGGGAGCCACAGCGATCGGTCGCATTTTAGCCATTTTTAAGCATTTTTCTGTTGTTATAGTGCCACCCAGTTGCCAATTAGAGTTACATTTCTCCAGTCACCTTGAGGCGTCCTGTTCTACATATCTACCAAGTTTAGTGAAAATCGATATGGCGGTTAGGCCTAGATAAGAAATTAGCTCTCTAGCGCCCCCATTTTGTTTGATCGGGTCAATAATGGAGGGGTCCCCTCAGATTATGTGTGGTCATATGCCTACAAAGTGGCATGGTGATCGGTGAAACCCTTGAGATGATGAGCCAGCCCTCCGCAATATTCATTGCCTTATAGAAGCTCAGTTTTAGTAAGTTTTCCAACTTTCCAAGGGGGAACTTACTGGGGAAGATATTGGTCCCTAGATTATGTTCACCGAGTTTCATGCAGATTGGTCAAACTTCCTAGGAAGAGATAGATTTGAAGTGTTTTTCCAAAAATTCAAAATGGCTGAAAATCTATATAACCGGAAGTTATGGGTTCTTGAGGTAAATTTGTTCCTCATGAGGAGAGGCATCTCCGTGCAAAGTTTCATGTCTCTACAAAATACGGGGCATGAGATATGGCCATTAAAAGTTTGCAATTTCAATTTGCTATAGCGCTCCCCTTTGGCCAATTGATGTAATATTGCTTCATTCCCATGACCCTCTACCACTGTGCCAAATTTCACATGGATTGACCAAGTCAGTGAGGAGAAAACTGTGGAACAGAAACAGACAGACACACAGACAGGCACACAGACAGAGTTTTAGAGTTTTCGTCATTATATAGTAAGACAATACCATTGCAGATCCTGAAGGACGATTTATCACTATCAATATCACAATACACAACAGCCCAGTTACTATTGCATCCATCTATGGCCCAAACAATGACGACCCATCCCTCTTTCACACCTTCTTTACTGCTCTCTCCAATCTATTGGATTCACCAATAATAATCGGAGGAAACTTCAATGCAGTCATGGACCCAACGCTAGACAGATCTAACAATTCAAACACCACATGGAACTGCATAAACCACAGAAACAATCAAACATTTCAGGAGTGATTTTGGTCTTGGTAATGGTTGGCGGCTTAACCCTATGGGCCCTAGGCGTTTTTGGGATATTTTTACTGCCTTTACTTTTAAGCTCATATCACAGTCATAAAGGCTACATACACATGCTATATCTTGTTTTTTTTTTTTCAGGACAATCTGGGCTAACCAGATTTGCCATCATTTCATGTCCTTCTATGTGCCTGTATTTTATATTAATTTTATATCAATGAAAAAAACAAATCCGTGTGACTAAATTCTTACATTTTTACATGTATCTCACCATAGCAAGTTGGAAAATGACATATTCTGCCATATATGAAGAGGGGAGACTCTCTGGAATCTGGCAATATAAGAACCATGATG